>NC_056747.1:857227599-857595099 GCF_019279795.1 Protopterus annectens | reverse complement strand
CACTTCATAAAGGCGGCAACAACTGAGACATCTCAAACTTTTGTCCTATTGCCATTCTTTCCCCCATCTCCAAAATACCAGAGAAGTGTATTCATACTCAGCTCCTCAGTCATGTGGTATAACACCAAATCCTTTGGTTTAGACCCAGACATAACACCAGCACTACCCTCATTTCCTTCTTGGATACGGTCAGTAGAGCTTGAAATGCTGGTTCCTTACTCTCAGCACTTTTTCTTGATTTATCAAAGGCATTTGACACTATTTTCCACTCCCATCTGCTTACTAAACTCTCTAACCTCGGCCTTTCTCTCCCTACCTTACAGTGGTTTACTAATTATCTCAGCAATAGGCAGCAATCTACTGTATGGCAGCACTCTTCTTCCCCTTTCATCAGTACAAATACAGATGTCCCCCAAGGTTCAGTACGGGGTCTGCTCTTATTCAGCATATTTGTCAGTAACTTTCATACCACTCTTACCCACAGTACTGTTATCCAATATGCAGATGACTTGACTATAATCTGCTCTTGTAAATCTGCCACTGCACTACAGCATCTTACCCAAAAAGCATTTACTTCTACCGAAACCTTGATGTCCCAAAACCATCTCGCCCTCAACCCCAATAAAACAAAACTCTAGCCCTGTTGACAAGTCAATATTCTCTGTTCGTTCCCAACTTGAAGTTGTCCCTAGTACCAAATTGCTAGGTGTCATCATTAATGACAAATTAACTTTTGACCTTTACATCTACAGCAACAGCAAAAAACCCATCAAAAGTTAGGAGCTCTTTATACGCACAACCATTTTCGTAGGCTCGCTGCTAAAAAGGCCCTGGCCTCATCCCTCTTGCTTCCAACTCTTCTATATGGTGCTGCCATTCTCACCAATCTACAGTCCTCCTTGAAAACAAAACTAGACTCTTGCTACAACAAAGTCGCTAAATTTGTTACAAATGCAACATTTTCTACACACCACTGTTGCTCTCTGCATCAACCAAATTGGCTAGAATCCCCCTCACTGTCTCACTTACCTACAATTAACCATGGCCCGCAAGCTTATCTACCACCCAGAAACTTGCCCTTCCCTCTCCTCCATACTGACCATGTACCAGCCTAATCAACACCTCAGGTCTGAAAGCAAAATATTACTGACTGTTGAGAAACCTAAGCTCTCAGCCGGCCAAATGTTGTATTCTTATACTGTCTCAAGTGATGGAATAATATCCCTCCTTCACTCAGGACTATCAGCAATCTTGCCTCCTTTAACAAAATCCCTCAAACTACGTCTCCTCTTACTGGTTTTGCTCCTGCACCCCAACAAATAACCCCAACACCTGACTTCTCTCCCTGGAGTCACACCTTTAACTATTTAATAACTAATATTTCCTCTTTTTCTCTCTGCCATACTTAATCCTTTGCTGTCATTTTAGCTGGACTTTTCCCTCTTCTAGCCCTTCTGTCTCCTCCTCTTCTTACCCTGAAGTTAACTCTCCTCTACTAAGAATTCTGCAGATATATTTATACTTGTGTTATTTGAATGTATGCCATTTATTACTACTCTATTTTACCCTGATTGTAATCATTTTCACCGTTCTTATTATTTTCACTCAGTGTAATAGTACTGCTCGACATTCTTTGTTCTGTGTGTTAAAATTTCTTTGTATGTAATTATTGTGGAGCTTTTCTCCCTGGGCCTTCATTGAAATTGGGCTCATTCTAGGCCCAGTGGACTTTCCCGGTTAACAATTCCAATAAATAAATAAAATAAATAAACAAGGAGTATAGAAAAATAGGCAAAGGAGTAAAAAGGATAAATGAGAAAGCATGGGATGAAGAAGAGATCATACTACTACGAGAACATTTTATAAAAATTGATCTGAATGGTAGATGATATTTAAGGAAATATAAAAAAATTTTTTTTCTACAGTGGCAGTATGATGTGAGAAAAATAAAGAAAGAAAAATATAAAAGAACATATAACCGGAATATTTAGATCATTGTAATACAAAGCACATTTCTTAGGATCCTAAACAGTCTTGCCCCACTCTGGCTAAAAAGAATCAAGGTAAAACATGCTAGCTGGCTTGCAAAGTCCACAAAGCACATTATGTCCTCTAGGGACAAAGCCTTGAAAGCCTGGCAAAAAACAAAGCAATTTCTAAACTCATGCAATACAAACAACTTTGCAGTCAGGCTGAATGCTTAGTTGTCAAGAACAAAAAAGAATTCTTCCAAGCTATCCAAGACCAGCATAGACAAAGCCCCAAGAAATTTTGGAGAGCAATCAACTCCCTTCTCCACCTAGGAACTAACAATAATCCATGCCCAAACCCAGAAAAAACACCCTCTGAGTTAGCCTCACTTTTTAACGCATAATTTATTGACACCATCGCTAAATTTACTACCACCTTCCCACCCATCAACACAGACCCACTAGTAATACCATTTGTACATTCCCTTTCAAATCCTCTACCTACTTTCTCACGATCACCCGTACCGAAATCCACCATCAAAAAACTTCTTCATAAAATAAAAGCATGTACCAACGCCCCAGATAACTTACCTGCAGAATACTTACAACTTTCAGCCTCCTCCATAGCATATCCTATCAGCATCCTCTTCAACCGGTCCATTCAGGAATCATGCATACCTGATATCTGTAAAAAAGCATTTGTCCTCCCACTTCATAAAGGCGGCAACAACTGTGACATCTCAAACTTTTGTCCTATTGCCATTCTTTCCCCCATCTCCAAAATACCAGAGAAGTGTATTCATACTCAGCTCCTCAGTCATGTGGTATAACACCAAATCCTTTGGTTTAGACCCAGACATAACACCAGCACTACCCTCATTTCCTTCTTGGATACGGTCAATAGAGCTTGAGATGCTGGTTCCTTACTCTCAGCACTCTTTCTTGATTTATCAAAGGCATTTGACACTATTTTCCACTCCCATCTGCTTACTAAACTCTCTAACCTCGGCCTTTCTCTCCCTACCTTACAGTGGTTTACTAATTATCTCACAATAGGCAGCAATCTACTATATGGCAGCACTCTTCTTCCCCTTTCATCAGTACAAATACAGATGTCCCCCAAGGTTCAGTACGGGGTCCGCTCTTATTCAGCATATTTGTCAGTAACTTTCATACCACTCTTACCCACAGTACTGTTATCCAATATGCAGATGACTTGACTATAATCTGCTCTTGTAAATCTGCCACTGCACTACAGCATCTTACCCAAAAAGCATTTACTTCTACCGAAACCTGGATGTCCCAGAACCATCTCGCCCTCAACCCCAATAAAACAAAACTCTAGCCCTGTTGACAAGTCAATATTCTCTGTTCGTTCCCAAATTGAAGTTGTCCCTAGTACCAAATTGCTAGGTGTCATCATTAATGACAAATTAACTTTTGACCTTTACATCTACAGTAACATCAAAAAACCCATCAAAAGTTAGGAGCTCTTTATACGCACAACCATTTTCGTAGGCTCGCTGCTAAAAAGGCCCTGGCCTCATCCCTCTTGCTTCCAACTCTTCTATATGGTGTTGCCATTCTCACCAATCTACAGTCCTCCTTGAAAACAAAACTAGACTCTTGCTACAACAAAGTCGCTAAATTTGTTACAAATGCAACATTTTCTACACACCACTGTTGCTCTCTGCATCAACCAAATTGGCTAGAATCCCCCTCACTGTCTCACTTACCTACAATTAACCATGGCCCGCAAGCTTATCTACCACCCAGAAACTTGCCCTTCCCTCTCCTCCATACTGACCAGCCTAATCAACACCTCAGGTCTGAAAGCAAAATGTTACTGACTGTTGAGAAACCTAAGCTCTCAGCCGGCCAAATGTTGTATTCTTATACTGTCTCAAGTCATGGAATAATATCCCTCCTTCACTCAGGACTATCAGCAATCCTGCCTCCTTTAAGAAAATCCCTCAAACTACGTCTCCTCTTACTGGTTTTGCTCCTGTACCCCAACAAATAACCCCAACACCTGACTTCTCTCTCTGGAGTCTCACCTTTAACTATTTAATAACTAATATTTCCTCTTCTTCTCTCTGCCATACTTAATCCTTTGTTGTCATTTTAGCTGGACTTTTCCCTCTTCTAGCCCTTCTGTCTCCCTCTTCTTACCCTGAAGTTAACTCTCCTCTGCTAAGAATTCTGCAGATATATTTATACTTGTGTTATTTGAATGTATGCCATTTATTACTACTCTATTTTACCCTGATTGTAATCATTTTCACCGTTCTTATTATTTTCACTCAGTGTAATAGTACTGCTTGACATTCTTTGTTCTGTGTGTTAAAATTTCTTTGTATGTAATTATTGTGGAGCTTTTCTCCCTGGGCCTCCATTGAAAATGGGCTCATTCTAGGCCCAGTGGACTTTCCCGGTTAACAATTGCAATAAATAAATAAAATAAATAAACAAGGAGTATATAAAAATAGGCAAAGAAGTAAAAAGGATAAATGAGAAAGCATGGGATGAAGAAGAGATCATACTACTACGAGAACATTTTTTAAAAATTGATCTGAATGGTAGATGATATTTAAGGAAAAATAAAAAATGTTTTTTTACAGTGGCAGTATGATGTGAGAAAAATAAAGAAAGAAAAATATAAAAGAACATATAACTGGAATATTTAAACCATTATAATACAAAGCACTTTGATACAAGAACTGATATATAAGCAAAGATATCTTAAAAAAAGGAAAGAGAGATGTATCGAGTTACTTAAGCAGATTAGTAAAGGAAAATGAGTATAATGAGAGAAATAAAAAATGTAAAAGGAAAAATAGAAAAAACTCTGGAAAAAGATTATTTGAATAGTATAGTACAACATGTACAAAAAATGTGTAAAGAAAAAAAGAAGGTAGTGAAAAAAAACATGGAAAGTAAAAAAGTTAACAGAAAGAGTAGTTGGAAAAGGAGATTTTATTAAATGAGCTAGATAAAGTATTAAGACAAGCAACTATATTTGGTTGTAGGACCAGATGGAATAGGGTATGAAATATATAAAAATTTAAGTGATTGGTAAAAAATATTTTTAAAGATCTTGAATAAATAGTTAAATGAAAGTTTTATGTGTAAAGAATTATGTAGTGGAATACTTAAATTCATATGGAGGAAGGAAGATAGAAGACAATTAAAAAAACTGGAGATGGATAGTATTGAATATTAATGATTATAACATCTATAACATCTTTATGAAAATAATGCAAAAGAGATTTGAAACTAAAATGGAATGAGAGCCCTCTTCCAGCTTGCCTTTCCTTGGGAAAATAATGCAAAAGAGATTTGAAACTAAAATGGAATGAGAGCCCTCTTCCAGCTTGCCTTTCCTTGGGTGCCAAAGGCAGTTCAGATTGCCGACAACTATGAGAGACTAGGGTGTACAGCATGCTGCAGATGGTCCAGGGTCTTGTACCCTGACGCCACGTGCATGAATGGTAAACATCAGAGTGCAGTTGTTGAAGCGATCTTGTGCAAAAGAGGATGTAGCTGATTCTACCTAAGGGCAAATTCACTCATATCAGATGCTGGAGCAGGGCTAAGGGATTTGCTGCAAAATCCCTGAACTTGCCACAGATAGTACCTCCTTTTGACTGTCACCCCCGAGTCTTGTCAGATTTGTGGGTTACCATAAAAGCACCCCCCCCCCCCACAGTGAATGAAGATCCCCATTCAGTGATGTGAGTTGCTACACACAGGTCTAATAGCTTGACTAAGATGATGAGAGGAAACTTAATAGCTAGGCATGTATATTTGGAAGCAGTGGGTACAAAAATTCTACCCAATGAATTACAAAACATTATTTTCATTATTGTTTTTGGGTGGAATATGCATATTTATGCATTTTTATTCTCTACATATGCAGTGGTTACAGACTATTACCTAGTAAAGATTAGTGGTGAAAAGTATTTCAGACCATTTAGCAGAATCAGCCAATAGTAAATGTTTAGCACGTCAATAAGAGCTTTGCATTGGCCATTAACTATAGCTTGGTGAGTTTCTTTGGTGTACGTAAAAGTATGAGGCTAGACAGTATCTGGGTAAGCACAGAACAAACCGTGGAAAACACTGTCTAACATGGATTGCTGAAACAGATTAAATCTGCTGAAAAACAGAGTTGTTTCTTAGGCTCAAAGCAAGTGGTGCTTGTGATGCCACTTGTTTATTCATTTATATGCACTTATGCACCTGGCTGTTTCCTATATGCATAGTTATGGATATCCATAATGTAAACTTATGTATTTTATTACATAATATTTCAAGATTAGAGTGCCAGAAATACTTGTGGGTTTGAAAATGAAAGGATTGTGATCACCCAGTAAGTAATATGATTAAAAAAAAACTCTACCAGCTGTCCTTGGGAGCTACTGAAAGGGGTATGTCAAGAAGTACTCTGACAGATTGACCACTTGGCCTGCAGTATTTCCACAGTCACATGACCAGTTTAAATGACATTGCTGGAAAATTGCTGCCACTGTTAAAAACAAACTTATAGCCATTTTTTCCTGATATAAATAATAGCCATTTCCCTGTAGATGATGTCCTACATACGAAATACGGAGTACATGCATTTGGTCACACGACCAAATGCTGAACGGCTGTTTTTCCAAATCTTAATGTCGAAACTCGCAGGCACGAATGCTCACAATATCGTGCACAATTCCAAATTCGAAATTCCTGGTCGCACAACCGCTGCAACAAGAGCTACCATGAGTCGAGAGGGCTGAATATTAGCCTGGTCAGCATTTGGTATTTCCGGGTTCGGCATCTGAAAATTCAGCATATACAAATTGTGGTCACTGCTTTTGGCATTTGTAGCGTCGGTACTCTGCCGTTCGACCATATGCATGTATTCCACGAAATACAGTTACAGATATCAATTTTCCCTGTGTGTGAAATGAAGAATGGGCAGTTACTAGAGACAGATTATGGAAAATGGCACATTTATAGTTTATGTATATAAAACACTATATAGTAGAACCCATTTTATCTAAAAAATATAATATTCATCAGTAAGTCTACTTATGAGTGAATACTTTAAATGTCCTGTAAAATGGCATTCTTGACAGTACTTAGTTTGCCTCATTTTAAAAGGATACATATTTCACTACACAGCCATTTTGGTCATTAAGAGATTTATTCTTTTGCACTGATGTATTCTTAACTGTATGAAACATAATATAAAATAAATAGGAAGAGTGAAAAGCATTACATTTTGCTGCCAACAGAACTTAATGTGCCATTAATTTCTTAACTGTTCCTTGTTTTTAGTCTTCAGTTTGGAAGTTTTAGCTTATGAACTTTACAATACATGTTAACATTTGGAGAGATAATTTTAAGGATTTTTTTTTCTTGCTTAGTATGAGCCTTGTTTTCAGGTTCTGCTTGCAAAGTGCTCAGTTGATAGTCTACACCATTATTAGATGGATCTCCCTGTTTTCTTTAAAAAAAAAAAAAGTGAGAAGTAAAGCTGTTAAGACCAGTCTTGATTTGCATTGCTGGCATCTGGCAATGAACAATGTGTTAAACTATCATGTTACTCTGGATGAGTCCACCAAATCATATTCTGGGCTCAGCATGCTGATGCATTGGGCAGAAATTAGGTTTGTGTACTTGTAAATGATTTGGGATGAGACAAAACCTATTGGTGTAAATGGAGTTTCTCCAGGTGCTGTTGGCCTAATCGCCTGATAATAAGTATGGATATGCTGTGAGCCTGGCATTATTATAATGCAATCAGTGTCCTGCCGCTGTGTGCTCATTATCTTCCACTTGTAGAATTTCTGAACGCAGTAACCATTCTTTTCTCTGATTGTTGAGGATTAGAGTTGTTTTTTATGCTCACTGCAAATAAAGGTTAAATCTGAAATGGAAATATAAACTTTGACAAACTGTATATGTGGCATTAGAAACCAGAGTTAAGTTATCTGTTCTTATCTTACTTTGATAATTGAATATGTCCAGTAAAGCCACAGGTCCCTTTTTTTGGAGGAATATAACCCAAAGAACCTAGGTAACCTGTTCAGAGTTGCATGTTTTGCATCTGAGGCTAATGGGATCCCAAGTCTCCAGAGAGTTCTAACTTCTTTCAGATGAGCATGCCTAGGAGTATGAAATGATATATCAGAAATAGAAAAAATATTTTGCAGATGCCAAAAAAACATCTCAACTAAAGAACTGCTGACATATTTAGGGAAAGTGTTCTTTCTTTTTTGTTTGTTCACCTCCCTTGCTACTACCAGTACTGCCATGTTGCTTTCTGGCAACATTGCCTGCCCTTTGTCCTAGCTGCACTGCATTTGCCATGCACCAACAGATTTTTTGCAGGTCACCCCACCCCCCAATCATGGAGACAGCAAGCTTCTAACCCGCCACTACAGTTTGGTCCTTCAACTTATACTTCTCAACTGTCCCTGATTTTGTGTCAAAATGCTGGTAACTCCTAATCTGAAAAAAAGAGGTGATGAATTGCACTTAATTGCAGAGTTAGATTTCTGCTTCATAAAATGCATGTTAATTCACTTCCTGTGTTAACAGTACTAATATTTTTAAAACGTTCCCCTGTTTGTCCCTGGTTGTTTCTGTATTTGTCCCTGATTCTGGAGGTAAGAGGTTGAGAGCTATGCTCCACATCGCTGTTGCAGCTGCCTATTTCCTACATTGTGGGCCAGATTCAATAACACCTGCACTAAGGGTACACAATCTGTATTCAAGAACATCCCTACCACATTTTTTGCACTTTCTAGTGACTTAGAAAGATTATACTAAGTGTACATGTAGTCTACACTTTGTGGTAACCTTTATGAATCCCCCTCAGTATTTAAAGCTGCAAGAAAATCAGTAGGAAAAGTAGGAAAACGAAAATTAGGAGGAAGAAAGTGTGAGTTATGCTTGTGTTGTCTGTTCACTCAGAAGTATACACAGTGTAGGCTTTACTGAATCCCTGGGCATATTTTTCTCAATCAGATCTTCGTTATTTATCTAGCATGAAATCAACTAAAATAAACATTTATGTGGAAATGATAACTCTTTATAAAGCACACTTGTATGCCATTGCCATGTTTTAGTGTTAAATGCAGCCAGAACAAAACCCAGCACAAGGTGTAAGGGCTGTACTTTCTGTCCCCAACAAATACAGTAGTTATTAAAACAGTTCACAACAAATCACCTCTTTTCAACGTTGCCCTTTTTTTGAAACATGAAAGCCCACTGTCAGGACTCAGCCATCAGCTCTTTCTAAATATCTTCCTTTATAAAAAAAATAGAGCACAATTAGCCACAAATGCATATCACAAAACTACCCCTTTTAAAAGTGATTTGCTTGCGCAAACTGCACAACTTCCTTATTTACTTATACAGCTGCTGAAAAAGTACTTAAAAAGAAAATACATACTTTACAGTGAATTTATCACAGTAATATTTGGTAGCAAAATATGGTATAGGATCATACAGCAAAAGAAATAAAACCTTGTCATTGCTAACCTTACCTATTAGGTGAGAAAAGCACATTTTTGTTTGTTGTGATTCCTCCTTGAATGCATTTTTTGTTTTGTTTTGTTTTTGCAGACGATCTCAGAAGCAGACTTATCCCTTTATGTGCAGGTGAGGAAATTGCAGGCAGGTGTGATATGAGATGGTAACCACTGTTAGTAACCGACAGACACTGAGATTATGGGAGGCTTACACTGCTCTCACATCCAGAGAAGGACTTAAAGCTTACTAGTACTATACAACAAGCCTTGCAGCTTTTACAGTCAGTGAGACATATAAAACTTAGCGTCCTGCTATGCAGCCAGCCTTATGCATGCCTTCACTAATAACTGGTAGTAAAAGTGGAAATGGAACCTGTTGAAAAGGGCAAGTGACAATCGCACTACTACTAGGGAAACAACCTTACCCATTCTTTTTGCAGGATAATCCAGAGTTGAGTTGCTGTGTCCAGGGTGTGGGAGCATGAACAATTACAAATATCTTGATATTTTATTATAAAGAAAAAAGTACACTTTCTTCAAAATACTGTAGAAGTGTGACTGTACGTCTTAAAACCCATAATATGAAAGAAAGTAGAAACAGCTGCCATCATACCTCTCAACTGTGCAGATTTTCGCAGAATGTCCAGATTTTTGCTCTGTACTTTTTTGTCCTTTTATCATAAAATTGTGGTTTTCTGCCACATCAGTGGCAAATCAGTAATGGCTGAGGTTAGAAAATAATGACAGGCATTAGAATTTCAGTCTTCATACCATTCAGAAAATTCATGCTAGTACAAAGTCTGTTATTCTATCAACTTTCTAAGTTTGTAAGAGCAATATTTAAAATTGCCTCTATTTTTTGGCCTTTGTTCCCTATTATTTTTGGCTTTGTCCAGATTTATTGCTCTAAGAGGTTGAGAGATATGAAACTGATACTTATTTAGTAATCAGAGAAGCTACTTGCTTAAGAAGTTGCAGAGTGTAATAATGGTACATTTTTATTTTAAGCTGTACCAAAAGTTGAATAATATTAGGACTTGCTAAAGATTGTTAAAACCTTGTACATGCAGTATATGAGCACAGATCGCTGATGTTTTTAGCTGGAAGCATTTAAAGACTCTAGGAAGCCAAGCTGTGGAACGAATGTGAATATTTGATTAAAGCCTTTTTATGGGCGGAGGGGTTAATCTCTGCCCATGTAGGGTCCTGTTGCTGAATAGAGAAGCACTGTTTGTGGAAAGAGCAATAGTGCTGAAAGTATTACAACAGGGCTACAGATGACCAGGCTATTTGCATTCAAAGGCCAGACGAGTGTGAAATGATACAGGAGTAGAGTGCCTGAATCTGTGCTTGTCTGCATTGTTGCATCATGCTTTTGTTGTTACTATCCTGGAATATATACTGCAATGTGGAACATCACCATTGTGCATAACTGGAAACACATAAAGGATATGATAGGGCGATGACTGTTGTGCTGCATAAGAGTTGCAGGAAAGCTGTATTACCTGCATTATAAATATGCATGAGAATAGGCTTTAAGTGAGACATAGGAGGCTTCAGTTTGTTAAAAGATGATCCAGTCTATATTTTGTTATCCGTGCTGAAACATTTTGGTTTATCAAAATAGAAATATAGCTAACTGGTAGCATAACAGTAAAATTTGATTATTCACAAATATGTCAGTTATAGGTATATGCAATGTTTGAATCAAGATTTATTATTTACGTAAGATGGCTAATGGGTTTGCAATTTGCTATGCTGATATATTGCATTCTTCTTCTTTCGGATTTCCCGGTTAGGGGTCACCACAATGGATCACCTGTCCGTTCATAATTTGCAGTGGAGTTTTACGGTGTCGAGTTGCCAGCCCGGCGCCCAACCTTCCACAGAAGGCACACACATGCACGCACTCCTCCTAGGGCCAATTTAGAGTGTCCATTCCACCTACAGCATGTCTTTGGGATGTGGGAGGAAACTCACGTGACCACAGGGAGGACAAGCAGACTCTGCACAGAAGGGACCCCCAGCCGAGGATCGAAACGGAGAACCTCTTGCTGTGAGGCGGCAACACTAACCGCTGCACCACCCTGGCAGCCCACATGCTGATATATTACATTGTGGATATGATTTACGTGATTTTACCTGTATGTTTACTGCTTAGGTCCTCTTTGCAGTAATTTGTTTTCCATTATACGTCTACAAAAACTCAGTGACATATTTTTTTTTTTATCCTTTATTGACCAGGTTAGACCCACTAGGCTAGTAGTAGCCTCTTTTCAGGGGATACCCGAGGTTGCTTTTATATTGCTTGGGGAAATTTGGCCAGGGCAGTAGGGAATTTACCCTACTCATACCACTCAACTTCCTAACACAAGAAATCTGCATAAAGCCTCAAATAATGGGGAGCAAAACCCCAAAAATATGAGCAGATTTTAAATACTGTTCTTATAAACTTAGAATGTTGTTAGAATAACAGGTTTTATGTTAACTTGCTTTTTCTGAAGGATATTTATGGTTTTATATTTTGTCTTTTCAATTTCCGCTTGAATGTTGGTATACCACAATTCCATTGGAGTGGGAGGGGTTTCACAATTATGTATGCAAATTTTATGTTAATCAGTGTCCAAATATTTGGCCGGTTATACCAAATTTTCATGAACCTTTATCCAGATTGTTGATGTTTCCAAGTTGAGAGGTATAAATCATACCACCTTTACTTGAACCTACAGCATCCATAATCTGCAGATATTTGAATACCTGCTTATTGCCACATGATGGCAGTATAATTGCATATCCATGCCAGCCCAGCAAAAACTAGGAGATTGCAGTTTTCACTCATTTACTGACTGTCTCTGGAAATTAAGCCGTTGTCTAGACTTTGGGTTACCGTTGGCATAAGAGATAACCATACACCAACAGAAGGAAAAAAAACCTGCAGCAACAGTTTAGTTATTAACGATGTTGGGGTTAGAGTGATTTTTAGATCTGTGGAGTTCAGAAGGATGATCAAAACGAAGAAACCCACAGTTGGATTAATAGACCCAGACCCTTTTCAGAATGGACTGAAACAGGGCATCCCAAAAAGATTAACAGAAGGTAGAGTTCAGCAGAATTGGATCAGGGAACCCACAGCAGAAAGTGAGGATACCCTTCATGATAACCAGAATCAGGCAGCCCTGGCACAATTAGCAGGGTCAGTGATACCCTCATCAGAAGTAAGAATTGGTGGTCCAAAATGGCACTAAATTAATTAAATCCCAATTATGAGTTACCGGTTTTCATGGGAACATTAGATTTTGTGGAGAGAATGTCCTCAAAACAAGATGAATTGGTTTGGGAGCTGCTATCAAGGGACTTTTGTAAAGAAGCTTGTGGACCTTGCAGTAGTTTTTTTTTTGTGATTATGAAGCTTTGTTTCATGACATGCAGTCACTCCATAAAACTGTTTGACCTGCATACTGACAGTCTGAGCTTGTTTTCATTTGAGTAGCTTGAAGGATTAGTTGAACTGGGGGCTCACAATTAAATTTGTCCTCTGTATTGGCTCTGAATTTAGTTTTCAGTACAGCCAGTGGTGTGCTTGAATTTTAAAGGGACAGAAGTAGTAGCTGTCTTGTGTTTCTTCGTCTTGTTATGGTCAGTGTTACTCTTTTTACTCATTAACTGCAGAGAATACTGAAGAAGTGTATGTTGCTTTGACACACTTGTAAAAAAGCATTGAAATAAGATAACCCACTGTGGAGGGGTGGAAGCCCCCTACTAATTAAAGAGTTTCCTGGTACCTAAAACAGAATCTGGGGGTGGTGATTAATGGTAGCCGCAAAGGGAAAAAGCCTGCTCTGCATTCAGGATGCCATAACACCATACCAGGATTTTATTTTGTATTTATTGATCAGAAGAGTGTACTGATTGTACTGATCATAAATGACCATTTGCAGGTACAGCCCAAGTGAGTTGCTTCACAATGAAGATACAGTATAAAATACTAACAAACAATGTATAATAATAATAATAATGTTTGTTGAGAAGTTACAAAAAGTAGCTAGTCTGTCAAACAATTCTGGTACTAAGCAGTTGTGAGAAGTAATACTTCCTGAACCTGTCCCAGTCTATTTGCCTGTGTTGATGACCTTAGTTTTGTCTACCTTCATTGTTCACTGCCCCTCACCCTTCTTCTAAGTGTGCAGCGTATTCATATCATATTGTATCTTTCTGTGTTGCCTTGAGTGTTTATACATTCAGTTTGTAGATTTTCTCCTGATAAATAAGCTGCTGTATGTTTTGATTGTTTTGTAGCCCTTCACAGGCCACTTTCTACCATCCCCATATTACTTTTCCTATAGGCCTAAAACTAAAACTCTACACACTACTTCAGGTAAGGCTTCACCTGGCCTCAAAATGGTGGGAGAGTAGCATTTGCTTCCTCATCCTCCCTGGCAATACATCCTACCATTTTACTTAATTTTGCTGCCTTTATGGTATATTACTATGCATAATTTAATGTAGATGTTAATAACCATTCCTAGGCCCTTTTCCTCTTTTGTCCTTTCCTTTGGCTTTCCCCGTAGTTTGTAAGTTCTTCGTATTTAACCTTTGTGATCACCTTCTTCCTGCTACAGCAGTTTTATCAGTTCATGGCATCTCATTTCTATCAAATATATAATGAAAAACTCAGGACATAAACCTGATTCCTGAAATACTGCAATTATTAACTAACTGACCTGTCCCTAATGCTGTTTCCCTTTACATTAATTTCTGCTTTATGCCTGATAAATTCTTTAGTCATGTTTCAGTTTTGGACCATACCCTTAATCCATGTTTTAGTTTTGGACCATACCCCTAATCCCTGACATTTTCTAATTTGTTTTCTGTGTGACAGCATACCAAAGGTTTTTCCTCACAGCTAATAGTATAGTAATTGCCATGTTGAGGATGAGAAATACCAATCTGCCAAGAATTTATCTGACACATGAATGTTTAAATCTGTAACAATGATGTTTGAAGTAATATCTATGTTTATCATTTATCAAACGTATAGGGGGAACGTAAAATTTATCATTTAAGGTATTGTGTCATTTGAATGTAACCTTCTGTCATTCAAGTGGTTCTGTTACTTACAACATACTGGAAAATATTAAGATACAACCAAACACCATAATACTGGGTGACTTCAACTACCCTGCCATTAACTGGGAAAACTACTTGTGTACCAACACCTTTGCCCAACAGTTCTTGGAATTCATAAATTCCAGTGCCCTGGATCAACTAATCCATTGTCCCACCAGGGGCTCCAATATCCTAGACCTGGTCATTACCAACATGGGAAATTGATGCTCCACACCTATGGTCACCCCATTGTTGGTCAGGTCAGACCATAAACTAATCACCCTTAACTTCCACATCCCACCCCCACCCCCCCAGTAAGGAAGCCTCCATAAAAAAGCTTCTCCAAAGCCATATTCATGTTACTCAAGTCAGAAGTGACAAACTTCATGACACACATGCAGACGGGAACTGAAAGTTCAACTGCTGAGTCCTACACTAAGGCACTGTATGAGCACATCCATGCATGCATGAATCGTGCCATCCCAAATAGAACCAAGATGCTCTCCTCCAAAGAAATGAAGCCAATCTGGTGGTCCCTGCCATAAACAAACTTTACAACAAAAGGAAGAAACTGTTGCAGAAAAGAGGAAAATCCCAGGATGCAAAAAACTCCCTTACCAGCCTCAGTAAGAAGCTGAGATCCCTCATAAAATCCTCCAAAGCTAGTTATGAAAATTAAATTGCCAAAGATTCCAAAGACAACCCCAAGGCATTCTATAACCATGTCAAGAATCTAAATGGCAAAGCTCAGATCTGCTCTGAGCTACAACAGAATGGCATTAAATGTACTGATCCCAAGGATATTGCCAACAGGCAGATCGATTCAGTGCCAACTTTACCCCCTCTCACCCCCTAAATGGCCCATCTCAATACCGGAAGATTGCCAAATTCTGGTAATAACGGCCACACAGGTAAAAAAACGCACTCTCCAAAGTTAAGAATACAGCATCCATCGGACCAGATGACATCCCGGGCTGTGTACTACATGAACTACAAAATGAACTGGCACCTCAACTAAGTGTCGTGTTTATTCATAGCCTCACCTCAGGCTTCGTGACCACTGAGTGGCGCACAGCTACAGTTATCCCACTCCACAAGGGGGATCCACCTTGGATCTCGGAAAGTACTGCCCCATCAGTCTGACAAGCCTGATCTGCAAGGCCATGGAACGTATTATCATGGAACTTATAAACAAAGACATTGGCAACCTTCAAACAGTGGACCCCACCCAGTTTGGGTTCGTGAAGGGCCAATCTTGTCTCCTGTACCTGATTGACTTCTTCGAATCAGTCTCCAAAGCCATGGACAAGGGTAAGGTGGTCCACACAGCCTATCTGGACCTTGCCAAGCCCTTTGACACCATCCCCCACTCTGGAATCATAGATAAACTTACTAAGCTGGGCATTAATCCCTACGTCACTCGATGGGTTGCCAACTGGCTTACTGACAGAACCCACATTGTAAAAGTAGCTAACTCCAAATCCAGACAAGTGACAAGTAGAATACTTCAAGGTTCAGTCCTGGGACCACTCTTGTTTGACATCTACTTCTCTGAAGTACAGGCCAATACTAAGGGACTCTGGCTAACAAAGTTCGCAGATGACTGCAAACTGGGAGCCATTATTGAATTTCCAAATGATGTGGATACTCTACAAAAGGGCTTTACAGAAACAAATGCTTGGTGCCAGAGCCATGGGCTCAAGCTCAGTGCCAAGAAATGTATAGTTATCCCCTTTGGGAAAAAACATGTACCCGTGAATTGCCACATAGGTGGCAGTACACTAAACACCGAAAATGTGATAAGAGACTTAGGGACACAAGTGGACAGTCGTCTCACCTTCGATAACCACATTGCCACAACAGTCAGGAAATCCTATGTGGCACACCTCATCACTAAGGGCTTTTCATCCAGAAAAAAGGAGGTCATTGTCCCACTGTACTCACCCCTCATTAGACCCATTATAGAATACAATGCCTCATTTGGTATGTACCTCTCAAGACACCTGCAACAACTGGAAAGGCCGCAGAAATACCTCATTAAAAGAATCACAGGCCTAAAGCAGATGCCCTATGCTGACCGCTTAAAAAACTCCAGCTGTACTCTGTTGCATATTGTCTACTCAGAGGCAATCTCTGTTTAACATACAAGACCATGTCAAACCCAGAGCTATCGGACATGCTACACTTAAAGAAATCCCAATCCCTCAGAACCACATGCTCCAGGGATCTAAACCTTGTCATCACAATAAACAAAACATGCTGGAGGGATAGGTTCCTGACCCAGAGACTCCCCAGACTCTGGAATAGACTGCCCATACATGTCAAGCTGAGCACCTCTTTGGCCCTCTTCAAAAGGAACCTTGACGATTGGATGGGAGAAAGGAAATTCGTCCCGGGGATCACGTCAGTCGCCCTGCTAGACAGGGGTTCAGGAAGTAAATAGTGTGGGAAGAAATATCCAGGGAATTGTTATGGCTAGGCTTGTATAGGCCCTAGGGCAGATAGCCTAGTACCAACCTATGAACAAGAGAGTATATTCGTTAGGTATAATCTGATGAGAGCACTGTCAAGAAGATAAGAGTATTTATCCAAGGCTTAACAGGAGACCTTAAAGGAAATAACACAATAGTTCATGCATTAAATGATTTTATTGCATACGTCAGAGTCTTTTTAAGACTGTTACCATATTTTTATCCTTGACAAATGCTGTAAAATGTTATAGAGCACACTCCAAAATAGTTTATTACACTTATTATATAGCTTTAAAGCATGATTAAAAGAAAATAAAAGTCAGACAGCACATGAATAGAGGGTATAATTCAACTGCCATCTTTTTTTTTAGCTTGTTTAGTTGATTCCTGGAGACCAAAGTACAGCAAGAAGCAATGGTAAAACGTATCCTGAAGTGCGGTGTCCTTGGAGTTAGGTATATTAGAGGAGTGCACATGTAAAAATCTTTGGGTGACAGGTTGGAGGTGGTTTGATCCAAATGTTAAAAAAAGTGCTGCTTAGTTCTCTGTTTGTTTTTCTAGGTTCAATAAAATGAGCTCTGTCAGAACAGGTGGCAATTATTTAAACCAGAGCATGGTACCTTTTTTATTCTCATCCCACCCTTTATATTAGTTCTTTAATGTGATACCAAAAAATTCAATAGTTACTTAGATGACACCTTATTACATTTGAATATATCAGAGACAGTAGTTTTGCCATCTGGTATGCCTTCTGAGGTGTGAATTAATGGTGATGGTAGCACAGATTCTTAGTAACACTGTATTTCAGTGTATTCTCAGTCAGTTATCTGTTAGTGGCTTTTTCTTAGGGTCTCGTGCTGCTGTCAGCCTAAGGCTAACACAACATCTCTGTCTCCATTGCATTTATTTTTCCTGGTATAATTTCCTGATTGCATCAGTCCTTGTGATAGTTGTATTCTTTGGTTCTTAGTGGATGATCTAAGTTGAAATGAAACAGGACCAGTCAAGAGATAGTTGGAATAGGTGGCAGAAGTTTGTGGCAGCATGTGTAGGCCCCCATAAGGCTGATATAGAAAGTCATTTGAGCAGATGACAAGATTCTGCACATGTGAATTAAGAATTGAGAATACTGGGAGGATGTGCATCAGGGATATGTTTTTGTGTAACTTATGTTGCCTTGTACCTCAAAGTTATTTTAGCTGTTGGTGCTCAACATGCTCAGATTTTGTAGCGTTTAAGGTTCTGGTCAAAGAACGTCATAATTTCACAATTACATATTCTGTTGGTGGGTTGTCCCAAGTATAAAAGCAGTAACAGAACGAGACAGATTTAAGTGATTAGTTTTATAGTATGCATTTTATGAAGCTGTAATAAATCCCAGGTACTTTAACTTCTGACACTCGTTCAGATTATTTTAAAACCTGATTTAAGCTGCATCTGTTCTATCTCAACTCCCTGCATTGTGTAGTAGGTAAACAACATATCATTTATTTATTTTTATTTATTATTTTACATTTGTCAACCGGGAAAGTCTAACTGGATACATATCCATTTTCAGTGGAGGCCCAGGGAGAAACACTCCAGAAGTACAAATTATATTTAACAAATACAAAATACAAGTAACAGTATAATATCAACAGTTCATATAACAATGCATATATATATATATATATATATATATATATATATGTATATATCTATACCTATATATAAAATCCAAGAGCATATACGTGCTTCTGGCTCATTACCAAGTTAAGTCAAGGCTATCTGTATAAGATAACTTGCTTGTGAAACTACATTCTTCTTTTGGCCTTCATCGACTTGTTTTATAATTAGCTTAATGTTTATGCGACACACTCTTTATATGTGTGATGATATGGGCTAGTACCAGCATAGCCAGCTGGAGTTTTGTAAAGAATATGTCCTTTGAATATCAAACTGAGTTATATAAGATGCTTGTGTTACAAATGTATTAGAACTGTATGGCATTTGAATATCAAACAGATTTGTATAGATGCTTATGTTACAAATGTATTAGAACTGTATGGCGTTTGAAAATCAAAATGTGTTTGTAAAGTTGCTAGTTTTAAAAAATGCATCAGCAGTGAGTCCTGCTGGACAGAGAAGGAATATACATGCGAGACTGTATGTATATATGTTAGCAAAGGACACTGGAAGAGAATTGGTTAAACTGCTAGCCTACTTCTTACTTTAAGAAAAATACTGTTAATTGGACCACCTGTTGGAATATGGAATTACTTATGTCACAGCTCTGAACAGGACTGGAAATGGCATGTCTGGAAGAAACCTTTGTTCAATAGCTCAGTAAAATGAGTGAAAGCTGCAGGCACTGCCATAAACATTAGCAAAACTTTAGATATGCATCTTATCACATCTGTGCTTTCCATAACTCTTTTAACTTGGAAACATCAAAAATCTGGACAAAGGCCCATGAAAAGTAGGTACAACCGGCCAAAAATCTGGACACTGATTAAAATATTTTTACATACATAATTGTGTAACCTCTCCCACTCCAGTGGAGTTATGGGATGAAACATTCATACCCAAATTGAAGAACAGACAAAATACAAAACAATAAATATCCTTCAGAAAAAGCAAACTAACACAAAATCTGTTATTCTAACAACATTCTAAGTTTATAAGAACAGTATTTAAAATCTGTTCATATTTTTGGGTTTTTACTCCCCATTATTTAAGGCTTTATGAAGATTTCTTGTGTTAGAAAATTGAGGGGTATGATGTTGAGTAGGGTAAGTTCCCTAATAACCTGGCCAAATTTCCCCAAGCAATTTAAAAGCAACCTCTGGTATCCCCTGAAAAGAGGCTACTACTAGCCTAGTGGGACTAACCTGGTCAATAAAGGATGAATAAAACAAAAATGTCACTGAGTTTTTCTAGATATGTATAATGGAAAACAAATTACTGCAAAGAGGACATAAGCAGTAATCATATGGGTAAGTCATGTAAATCATATCCACAATGTAATATATCAGCATAGCAAATTGCAAACCCACTACCCACCTTACGTAAATAATAAATCTTGATTCAGACATTGCATATACTTATAATTGACATATTTATGAATAATCAAAAGCTACTGTTATGCTACCAGTTAGTTATATTTCTATTCTGATAAACCAAAATGTTTCATCACTGATATCAAAATATAGACTGAATCATCTTTTACAAACGGAAGCCTCCTATGTCTCACTTAAAGCCTGTTCCCATGCATATTTGTAATACAGATAATACAACTTTTCTGCAACTCATATGCAGCACAACAGTCATCACCCTATCATATCCTTTATGTGTTTGCAGTTATGCCCAATGGTGATGTTGTATACTGCAGTATATCTTCCAAGACAGTAACAACATAAGCATGAAACAGATTCAGGCACTCTACTTCTGTATCATTTCACACTTGTCTGGCCTTTGAATACAAATAGCCTAGTCATCTGTAGCCCTGTTGTAATACTTTCAGCACTATTGCTCTGCCATTCTGCAAACAGTGCTTCTCTATTCAGCAACAGGACCCCTACATGTGCAGAGATTAACCCCTCTGCTCATAAAAAGGCTTTAATCAAATATTCACATTCCTTCCACAGCTTGGCTTCCTAGAGTCTTTAAATGCTTCTAGCTAAAAACAGCAGTGATCTGTGCTCATATACCACATGTACAAGGTTTAACAATCTTTAGCAAGTCCTAAAGGTCTATATCACATCGTCGAACTTGTATAAGTTCTAACGATGTAATATCGAACCCAAAAGTCCGAAACTGCACAATAACGAACACACAGAACAGCGATTTTTTTTTCCCCAGGGGAAAAAAAAAATCGCTGTTCCCTAAAAAAAAAAAACCTTAAACTAAAGTGGGTGGGGGGCTTAGGCCCTCACATCCCCCCTACTTAAATATACGAACTCTGAGATCGCACCACAGTGGAGGAAATAGCAAAGCCCCAAAAACGGTCCACCGATTTTTTTTCCCTGGGAAAAAAATCGATGTGTCATGGCTTCGCTATTTTTGCTTTTCGGACTTTTGGGTTCGATATTACATCGTTCAAACTTATACGAGTTTGACTATGTGATATATAGACCCAAGTCCTAATATTATACAACTTTTAGTACAGCCAAAAATAAAAATGTACCATTATTGCACTCTGCAACTTCTTAAGCAAGTAGCTTCTATGATTGCTAAGCAAACATATTGGCAGCTCTTTCTGTTTTCTTTCATATTATGCATTTTAAGATGTACCATCACACTTTTACAGTATTTTGAGGAAAGTGTATGTACACTTTTGCAGTATTTTGAAGAAAGTGTACTGTTTTATCTATAATAAAATATCAAGATATTTGTAATTGTTGATGACCCCACACCCCGGACAGAGCAACTCAACTCTGGACTGTCCTGCAAAAAGAATGTGCAGGTTGTTTCCCTAATAGAGCAATTCTCACTTGCCCTTTTCAACAGGTTCTGTTTCCACTTTTGCTACTGGTTATTTGTGAAGGCACGTATAAGGCTGGCTGTATAGCAGGATGATAAGTTTTATGTGTCTCACTGACTGTAAAAGCTGCAAGGCTTGTTGTATAGTACTAGTAAGCTTTAAGTCCTTCCCTGGGTGTGAGGGCAGCGCAAGCCTCAGTGTCTGCCCGTTATTAACAGCAGTTACTGTCACGTATCGCACCTGCCTGCCATTTCCTTATCTGCACATAAAGTGATGTCTGCTTCTGAGCTCGTCTGCAAAACCAAACAAAAAAAATGCAGTCAAGGGGGGAATCGCAACAAACAAAAAGGTGCTTTTCACACCTAATAGGTAAGGTTAACAATGACAAGGCTTTATTTCCTGTGCTGTATGATCTTGTACCATGTTTTGCTACCAGGTATTACTGTGATAAATCCACTGTAATGTATCCAAAGTACTTTTGCAGCAGCTGTATAAGTGAGAAAGGAAGTTGTGCAGTTTGTGCAAGCAAATCACTTTTAAAAGGGGTAGTTTTGCGATACGAATTTGTGGTTAATTGTGCTGTATTTTTTTTGTAAAGGAAGATATTTATGAAGAGCTGATGGTTGCACACTGACAGTGGGCTTTCACGTTTCAAAAAAGGACAACATTGTAAAGAGGCGATTTGTTGTGAACTGTTTTAATAATTGCAGTTGTTAGAGGAGGACAGAAAGTACAGCCCTTACCTTGTGCTGGGTTTTGTTCTATCTGTATTTAACGTTAAAACATGACAATGGTATACAAGTGCACTTTATTTATTGAGTTATTTCCACATAAAGATTCTCAGAAGAAAGTCCGATTAACTGCATTACACATGTGCCTGCATTACTTGCTCATCTGTGCCCAGGTATTTGCCCAAGTATCCTATTGTGCTACTAATTGTAATACTTGTTTTATGTTACCCAGTATGCACAGATCTACTTTCCCCGCTGCAATAACTGTTAACACCTGTTTTCAGGAATCTACCCCTTCCAGTTTTAAACGTTCTAAAAGGCATAATAAGTTAATGAAATTCCATGTTAAAGTACTGTAAAGTGCATTGGTTGTCTAAACCATTAACAGTAATTATTGTGGAGTTCATACATAGGTGACCTGAAGACTTGCTCCCCCCACCCCAGAAAGAAAAGCCGAAAGTGGTGGTTTCTTGCAGTAATATTTTATTTTAAGCATCACATTCCAGAATTAATCTGTCTATATCTGGAATGATTTACAATATCAGGCCTGCACCTGCAATCTGACACATAAAAAGATTACTGAACTATTGCAGGATTCCAAAAGCCGACAGTTTTCCAGTTTGCATGGTCATCTTTGCAAGGTGCATTAGCTGTGATTTGCTAGCTTGTTGGGTATTAGCAAATATAGATTTACATTACCAGCTAACAATGACAGTCAGGGAAAGGTGCTGTTGAAGGAATCCTTTCCCTATTACGTAAAGTTTAGTAGGCTCTTCACTGATTTCAGAAAGCTAATGGTGATTTTAGCGGTATGCCTATGGACTTTAATGTTTCTTTAACAGCTAATGATACCTTAGGCATACATGTGCTATGCGCCTTTTTCAAATTGTTTTTTTTTACTTACCTGGAGGTCGAGTTACCGGAGGAGCCAGAGAAAGGAGATTTTCTCATCCAGCGGACTGTGGACACTGGTTGGGTGGTGGTGAGCTCTGGGTGGACTGCCGGATTTTGCTGCAGCAGATGATGAAGACAAGTTGAGAACTTTATTAAATTGTAATAATATGCACAGCAGCTCCACTCTCTGCTGCCTGCCTACTGTTATTCTTTGAAGCTGATGTCATTATGCGCGCCCCTGCACTTTGATGTTACAGGATACCCTGGCTATGCATGGTGACGTCAACAATAACTTTAAAGTTGTATTACAAATAAAAAAAAAAATTCAAAAAAATCGAGAATTAAAGGGGAATTTGTGGCACCCCATTATTTTGCCCTCAAAACTGGTAAATACCAAGGAATTTGGTATGGTTGAGAGGTAAGAAGCTAATGTCCTCTCTCAGGCTTCAAAGTGGAATAGTTTGAGAACCCGGAGTCAAGTGACCAGATGAGGTCATTCTGTTAGCCATCTAGGAAATTTTAGATATTATAAAGAGAACTCAAACTCTGTCAGTATTGAGTATTCTCACTTTGGCCTGACACAAGAAGGACCATTGACCACATCATCTGCCTTGCTCTGTCAAGTAAGTAGGGAATAGTAATTATCCTAGATTCAGTCAGGAAAATATAGTGAAGCTTAGTTTAGATACTGTTTTTCTTTATTTGTCTGGGTCTGTCCATCAATGTTATTTTCAGTGTTTCCTGTGATTTTAACTCTGTGATTTACTGTAAATATATATTCAGTATTTTCATGTTCTTTTATTATTTATTGTTAAATATATTTAAAGCTGCTATTGCGGCTGGTCGTTTTAGAAAGTATTTAACATTTGAGAATGCTAATATTTATTTAGTGACACTGTGTAGGCCACTCCTGAAACCTTAGCTGTTTTGGCCAACTACTATCATTTGTATTAGTATTAATGTTGCACAATATAATTGGACACCCTTTGTTAAGGGCCTTAGAGTAGCTGATTGTGGAGTATCTGGTGGCAGTGATAACTACATTATACTCTGGGGAGAAGGGGGCACAGCAGGTAAATCTGTACCAGCCTTTCCTAGGTGTGTGTGTGTGTGTGTGTGTGTGTGTGTGTGTGTGTGTGTGTGTGTGTGTGTGTGTATAAAATCAAATCTCACCAGGTGTGTGTGTCAGCTACTTGGAGACGGGACATGAAGCACTGGTTTCACAGAGAGGATGCTGGAGGACTTGGCTTGGTCACTTGACCTAGGACCTAACCCTACAGCTGTATCAGTTACAAGTCTTTTTGGGGGCCTGGAGGGAGACAGATGTAGAGAAATCCAGACCCTGGGCTGAGTGTGTTCCTTGTGTGCTCTTAAGGGAAGTTGTGCTTGATGCAGAGGGGTCTGCACCTGCAAATACTGAGTGTGTATCCATTTGTATTCCAAGTGAACATCCCTAGCCAGCATCAGTGGTAAGGATTCAGGCTCCTTAATTACAGTGTGGGCTCATCACAATATGTTATGCATTATTTATAAGTTCTCCATTTTGGGATTAATCCCAATATCGCCCCCTGTAAAAGAAACCCATCATCTCTTTGGGTCTCACTATCAGCGTAAGTAAATTAATATATAAAATGACCCATTACAAAGTGGCAGAGGAAACAGTAGCCATATACTATAGGATATACAAATCTGTCAAGGCACTCTCTCACTTTGTCCAAGAAGTGCCTTTAAAAGATATGGCAAACTAGGTCTGCCTCGTGTGATGTGTTTTGATTTTTAGTTAGGTAGTAACTGACAAACTCGTATATTCATGTGTTTTGTATCACCTGTACTAAGCATTAAATTTAATTTCCTTTTGCTTTTACCTCACCAGAAAGGAGTGCTGTTTGACCATGGAATTCGACGTTTGACCTTCCTTGTTGCACAAAAGGTATTTGAACTTCTCACTTGCACATTCTTATTCTTGGACTAGGGAAATTGCATGTTAAAGTGAATAATCAAATGTGAGAAATGTAATTACCTTAATTAAGCCTCCTAGCAATAAATCAGATGCATTTTTGGGGTGAGGGCAGGTATGCTGAACCCCATTTTACTGTGTAATTACTGTTTTGCTTTTTGCCCTTTAAATCGTAACATAGTCTAATTAAAACTGAGCTTTGTTATTAACTATCAGCTATCTTCTCCTCTCTCCCTCTCTCTGTCAAACTCCCTTTCATTGGACAGGATTTCAGAAAACAGGTGAACTATGAGGTGGATCAGAGATTTCATGTAAGTAAAGAATGAATGCACAGCACACACAGAAAGGCAGTGTACATTGCACAGTTTGGCTCACAGCTGCAGGAGACTCTGTTCTGGAGGTCCCTACAGTGTTGTAGGCCTGGCTTGTACTCGACATATAACACATGTGATTATTGAGATTCATCTGGCAGTGACTGTGTATCTTAGTCCCATATACTGAGTGCTGTAGGCTGAGTGGCTCTAATGCTATAGGTTTGGGTACCCTTTTTAATGCAGAACTAGACATTATATACATGTTTTATAAATGAAGTGTTTTATATTGTACCCAATGCCATTCATCCTGGTAGAGTAAGTTCCAAAGATTAAATACACCTCATTTCATCCGATATAGACAAAGCTTTGATCCATTATTTTGTCCCATATTTGATTCTGTAAGTCACTGCCAGCATCCATCCACATATGTTACATGTGTGTATATGTTGTATGCCCTGCTCGATATTGCTTTTCTGAGTAAGCTGCTGGTTGATTTTCTGTTGTGATTTGATTTTTAAAGACTTTGTGTTCCAGAAAAAGTCCTCTTATGATTAGTGAAGGTAGAACATATATAGTAATAGATTTCTCTTTTTTCGGTGTTCAAGATTAAAATTCACAAAATATTTTAAACCCCCATGACCCTGGTTTTGGATACTTAGCTCCGCACTCCTGCAGGTGCATGTCTTAATTCAAATATATGTAAAGTATATTTTGAAAAAATCCATGCTGGTGAAGCAGAGAGCCTACGTCACTGTCTGTCTCTGTGCTTTGTATTTAAAAAAAAAAATTCCTTCACATGCAACATGAAAGTGTAAGCTATGATCTTTGTAAGCCCTCCTCTTAAGATATTGTCCCTGTGCCTGGTTTATGGTGGAACCTTGTTCTAAAGTTCTGCTAAGCAAACACTGCTGCATTTATGTATACCTGAAAAAGTTGTACTTTGACTCAAATGTGATGAGTTGCCAAACTGATAATTAACATACTAGATGGTCTTTGACAGTGAAAAAGGTGTTCTTAGCATTACCAGATTTGTATATGAGAGAGTGATTTTATCAGTTTTTTGAGCTGTACATAGGCTGTGTTCAGAATCTGGTGTGCTGATATTGTCTGAAAAAGTCATAAGTTTTATAACTACAGTAGAATGGGACATGGGTTTGATCTTATCTGTCACAGAAATTCTCTTTTTGTTTTATGTTAATTACACTCAGTGTAATTAATTCTCAGCAGGTGGAGGTGAAAGAGAATTGTTCTAGCAAACACTTGATTTCTTCATCTCATTAGGTCTTTAAGTTTATTATAAGTATAATGATCAGGCTTGGTTATTTGTGTTGCATGTTTTCAAATTTCCCGATTCACAGGATATCTTGATTGGATAATCTGAGTAAATTATTAACAACGTCTTGGTAATGGTTAGCTGATTATAACACAGCAGGGATATAATGTCCCTGACAGAGCGTGTGTGGCTCTTACAGTTTTCAATTTTTTTTTCTTTTTTTGTGCAAGAGCAGAGAGAAGTTTGAGCCTTGAGTTATATTCCCCTCTTCAACCCCCTACTGATAACTGTAGCTAAATGATCTTAAAGCAATTATACTAGTGACTAAATTAAAGGATTTTATCAGAAATATTGTGCTGTGCCGTCTACCGATTAGTTTTTTTGTTTTAAAACTTGATTTTTTTTATCCTCCACTTTATTTTTTTTTCTTAATTTGAGTGTATAGTGAAATCCAATTACTCAAAGCTTCCAGTAGGCCCCAGTCCTAATAACTATTAACCAAAACATAACTGGTGACATCATTCATTTTAGCTCCTTGAAGTTCTGTACTGCAGAGAAGTGGTAGTAGTACATAAAACGTTCTCTGTGGCCCTAGGTGTAAGTACACTGATGCTGGAGAAAGAGGACAGCTGATGCAGGGTTTGAATCTAATTTACATATACTTTTAACACCTCCCCCTTACAAATCCTTAGTTACCTCCCTACTAAAATGCCCCCCCCATATAGACACCCATGATACTCAAAACCCAAATGGTTTGAGGTGCATGGCTAGGCTTGTAAGGGCCCTAGTGGTTGTTAACTTAGTAACAACCTTTCAGCCTATGATGTCCTGTGACATTTTTAAATAATCAACTCCAGGCCACAGACATACAAGCATAGATCATTCCAGTTTATTTACACTTTTCATTTTAAGTGAGATCATTTATCACCCATTTTATCCACTTGTTGCACTCTGTACCAGATGGTTTGTTGAAGAGAGGTTGAGAACAATGGGCCTCTTCAATGCATTTAATAACAGTTTATGGTATGAGTGTTCACCTGCCATTGTGGATTGTCCTGTGAAATCATGATTTTTTTTTCTTACACTGTGTTTATTTTTTTACAGAGGGAATTCCCCAAGTTTTTCACTTTCCGTGCAAGAGATAAGGTAAGGTAGATGAATACATGCATATACTTCCACCTGTTAAACTTTGAATTGTTTTATTTTTTGATTTAAGTAAAACGTTGTTCTGTACTCTCGAGGAGCTTTTCTCCCCGGGCCTCTGCTGAAAATGGATATGTATCCAGCTGGACTAGCCCGGTCAACAAATGTAAAATAAATAAATAAAATAAATAAATAAAAAAATATATGTGTGTGCATGTATAACTGTTTTGCTTCTTGGGCTGTATTGTTGGCACTGTGCTTCTACACAGTTTAATTAAGTGATATCAGCACCATGATGCCAGTTGGACTGTCATTTATTCCCATTTCACCTACTATTTTAAAGATTATCAGTGCCACTAGAAATTAAAGATCATGTGCACATCTGTGAATTGGAAAGCCATGAACTCATTTATTTTAGTGTTATACGTTAGAGCTTATCTTGCGATACGACTCTGTGCACACACAGTTTGTAGTAGTCTTTATTTTTCATTAAATTTCAAAGGATAAAGTGCCCTCTGGTATGCCTATGTGCTCCACCCACCACACAGTCCTGTAGAGGGAGTTGTGTTTTATTGTCAGTGTGATATCACATTGAAGTTGGAAACATTGTTTCCAAATCTTAAGCAGAGAGAAATGCATTTTCCTGAAAATGCTCATTGATATAAAGCATTTACATACTTTTAGTGACTAGCATGATTAAGTGATGTTAGTTGTGAATGCTTTACCAGATATTATGCAATTATGTGCCATTAATATTCAAAAATGAGCATGCTGAAGGCCCAACTGGCATGCCCATTGTAAACTGAGCATGTACCAAAAGAAGAAAGACCGGTTGCTAAAGCACCGTTCAGCAGCCAGGCTTTTTTCTATTGGTATATGGTAGACAGGCATTGGTTTGAAGAAAGAAAGTCTGAAGCTGAAAAGTGTGCCATTATTTAGTGACTTCATTCCTCATAAAATTTGTGGTTTTCTGACAAATTACTGAGAAATGAAGTCAGTAAATAATGACATGCATTTCATTTTTAAACTTTTCTTTCAGACAATGCACAATTATTCTCACATTTCTAAGTTTATAAGAACAACATTAACAGTCTGTCCCCTCCTTTGTTTATGCTTTGTCCATGTTTGTTGAAATAAGATGTTGAGAGGTACATATGAGAGCAGAGAAAATACAAGGAAAATCAGGTATGTTCTGCAAAACTAAAGAAGCATACTTGATTTTCCTTGTATTTTCCTACTTTTTCTCTCATACCTGTAAACTGTCTGGAGGGTACAGTTTTTTTTTCTTAAAAAAAAAAAAAAGCTACGGAGATCATCCTTTCTCTGTTGCTTACTGATGTACTAAGCGTTGGAACAGAAGTCCCATACACTTGCACAGTACATCATCAAAGGGCAGAATCCAGAAACAATGAGGAAGAACACCATAGCAGTTATACAAAGACATTATTTAAGAAAAGTAAGTAATTTCTTTCTTAAATAATGTCATTGTGTAATAGCAATAACCCATGGCTGGGTGTGGGTAATGCTGAATTTACCCACGGTTGGCTTTGTTTAGTCACTTTGGCTTTGCCTTGGTGACCAAACCACACCAACCCAGGGGTAAATCCAGTAATGGCCACACCCAGCCATGGGTTATTGCGACAATCAACCTTAATACAACAGGCAGTCAAACATACGAAACAAAAGCAGGAACATTCTATGGAAATCAGGGTAGTTGAGACTCATTCACACAAACTTATCTGCTTATGTAATAACATTCTTGTGATCACTGGCCACCTCATGGAAGGATTTATCCTACTTGCTTCCAAAACAAGATGCAAGACAAAGGATGAAAATAGAAAAAAAAATAAAGAACTAAATCCTCATTTCCTTTTCCTGTTTGATGCCACACGTACACTCAATATAGAGCCTTCCCTAGTAATTTACTATGACTACAGCTAAAACACTAATGCTGCTACCCTTAGTACCCCTGCTATTCATTCCTTATCACCTAAGCTCCTATGAATATGTACAGCATCTTGAAATCCAATACACGAACTCTCAGACACCAACCAAGCATTTAGTAAGTTTATCCACCACATAACCACCCCCTCTCCTAATTCCTTGACCCCCATTTACCATCACCCGACTAAATACCATTACATTAGCTTAAAAAACAAAAGCTACGAAAAAATCATAAACAATTTTTTAAGACTCATAAGCAACTTAAAAATTAATCTTATGAAGGATGGAGACATCCACCCCAACCCTGGCCCATCCACAACAGTAGACCCAAGCACACCATCTAACATCCCAATGTGTACTACCCAGATTGTTAGACTTCCAGACTCATTTCTGGTCTGTCATCTCAACATCAGAAGCCTAAACAATAAGATCCATAGCCTACATGGACTCTTAGCTGTTCACTCCCCTAATATTCTCTGCCTCACAGAAACCTGGCTAAAACCAATAACCAAAGATAATGAAATAACCCCCCCCCCCCCACAGTACAACATCCTTAGACTGGAATGGATTTCCAGGAAAGGTGGTGGGGTAGCTGTACTATACAAGTCTACCTTAACAAAAACAAATGACACCCAACAGCCACCCCAGTTTGGCAATGTAGACATTCTCATCACCAAACTAATAATAAACAAAAATAAATGCAGATACATTGTCTGCATTTATATTCCACTGGGCAAGAATGATAATACTCTAGAAAATATCTTACATTGGCTAGCTTCTAACTATCTCCAGGAAACCATTGTCTTGGGGGGCTTTAACATTGATTGGAGTACCTGTTCCTCTGAAACTCCCTCCACCCATTTAAAACTCCATGGGTTTATTCAGATCATTGCCACCCCCACCAGATTTAGCAAAAATAGTCAAAGATAGTATCCTTGATTGGATACTTATTAACAGCCACCCCCCAAAAGTACAAGTCAGGTACATTACCCGATGATCTAAGTGATCACTGCCTTACCTATATTATTAGGCTCAAAGCCGACATTCCCAACCAGCCCACCTACAAAACGATAAGAAATGTCAGGAACTTTAACCTTGACAACTTCCAAAATTAACTCAAAGCATGTAATTGGAATGTCTTGAAACGATTCCCATTACAAGAAGCAGATGAGTACTTCAGTACCAGATTTCTGGCTATCTGTATCCACCATGCTCCTACCCGTACCATCCATGTAAAAGCCAGAGTTGCACCGTGGCTATCCCAAAATTAAACTAAGAAACAACGCCTGGGCCAGGTGGCATGTTACCAAAGCCCCTGTGGACCAAGTAAGATACCGGCAGCTAAGGAATCAGACCAAAAAAATCTGTCATTCTAGACAAAAAAAATCACTACACCCTCCTACAACAAAAATATCAGCTAAAACCTCAAAAGTTCTGGGCTGGTATTAACAATCTTCTCCACCCAGGCCTTTCCACCACTCCTACCCCATCAGCTACCCTTAATAAATCCCCTGTAGAAATTGCAAACAGCTTCAACTCCTTCTTTACTGAAACTATCCAGTCTCTAGCTACCCATCTCACTCCATCGGACACAAACACCAGCTCTGACACATCTAGCCCTAATCCACCCAGCTCCCAACCCACCTTTACCTTTCAAACCATACCTACCAACCTGATCCGGACCTTACTCCAAAAGCTAAAACCCACTACACTAGCTGCCGACCTCCCAGCTGAATATCTTCAAAAATCAGCTAATGCCATACCACTCCCCATTTCTATTCTGATGAACAGATCCATCTCAGAAGGATCCATCCCAGCAATATGGAAAATATCACGTTATACCTCTCCATAAAGGAGGAAGTTCCACAGAATTATCTAACTTTAGACCTGTAGCCATTCTTTCACTACTAGCTAAAATCATGGAAAGATGCATACACCAATCATGCACTTTCTTATTCAAAACGGAAAGCTTGCCAACTCTCAGCATGGCTTTAGGCCATTCCACAGTACCACCATGGCTCTTCTATCTTTCTCCAATGTCATCAGTCTTCATTGTAACAACAACAAACTATCTTCAGCACTCTTCCTAGATCTCTCAAAAGCTTTCGATATGGTCAACCATCAGCTACTGCTCAATACCCTACAAACCATCTGTTTAGACCAACACGCAATACAATGGTTTCACTCCTACCTAAAAGGTAGACAGCAGGCTGCCTTATGGCAGAGCAAGCTGTCATCCCAACTTCCTCTAACCCTAGGTGACCCACAAGGGTACATACTAGGTCCCCTTCTTTTCACCATCTTTATCAATGATCTGCACACCACCAGCCCAGGAGCCACCTGAATCCAATATGCAGATGACTCAACGCAAATATGCTCCGCCTTCTCTCCTACAGAACTTCTAACCCTCACCCAGACCACTTTCACCACAGCAGAAACATGGCTAGCTAATCGCCGCCTGCTTCTAAATCCTAACAAAACCAAGCTACTACTTTTCTCCCTCTAACCATAGAATTTCTCCTCCTTCCTCCAACATCAAATCTAGCAATGACACCATTATCCCCCCTGATGACCATACAAAGCTTCTAGACGTAATAATAGACAACAACCTTAAATTTGATAAACATGTAAATCACACTATTAAGTCTGTCAACAAAAAACTTGGATCCCTGTACAGAGCCAAACCTTTCCTCACCCCCTAGCTAAGGTAGCTATTGCAAGATCTCACCTCCTCTCTACCCTTATTTATATCTCTCCTGTACTCACCAACCTATCCAAAACTGATCTCAACAAATTATCAGGATGATACAATGATATAGCCAGATTTGCTACTGGCATGGCTTTTAGAACCCACCATTGCCAGAACCTCAAAGCACTGGGATGGCTAGAGTATCCTACCCTTCTACAGTTCAACCAGCATATAGTAGCGCATAAAATACTCATCAACCTGATACCACCCTTGCCCTCAAAAATATTCTCACCCCTCATAGTTCCCCCAGGCCATTATGCTCAGCTGATAAACTAATGATACTGACCCAAAAATCCAACAACTCTGCAGGCGATGCTATATTTGCCAACTCAACCAGTAAAATCTGGAATCTACTCCCTACTACCGTTACCAAGGAAACCTCACTACCCCTATTTAAAAGAGAACTGAAAAAATACCTCACATCTCATTGGCTGTGCTCTTGTTCTAAACCTGACTAACAACTTCACTAATACATGTGTTGGTACCCAACCTGCTGTTTAGCCAAGTATCTATGCCTCATAGCATTTGAATGTCTATGAAATCTGATTGTATTCTATGTTCACATTTTCTGATACGTCTCTGCCAATCAGATGCAAGTCTGCACATTGTGTATATTGATATCTGCCGGTATTCTTTGTCTATATTTTTCTAAACATGTCTGCCTGAGTTTATCACTCAGTGATGTATGTACTGTCTCTTTTTTGGTATGTGGAGCTTTTCTCCCCAGGCCTCCGCTGAAAATGGGCATATATCCAGTCGGACTGTCCCAGTCAACAAATGTAAAATAAAATAAAATGAATAAATAAAAATAAAATAAATCTGTCACAGTCTAATGTTGCACCATTAAGGCAACAAGAGTGACGATGCAAAATCAGGAAGAACTATTGCCAGACGTCCAGGAGCCTTGTAGTTTAGCGTATTTATAAAAAATGAAAAAAAATTCTCTGATGGAAAACAAAAATGGACAACTAATGGCAAAACAACCACTCTACCCTTTTAGAAAGCAACTGGAAATGTGAGGTAAAAAAAAAAAAAAAAAAAAAAAGCTTCACATGATCTTTAACATCTTTATACAGTGTTTCTCTCACTGTGAAGTAGGGGTGCTGCAGGTGTTTGTGGTAGCCTTTTTATAAGTATTGAGCAGAGAATATTAGTTAAGTGGGTGGAATTGTCCCAACAACTGTGGCTATTACCATATAAATGTTTTCAATAAAGCCTTTTAAAATCATGTCTGAGATACACCTGTTGTGCAAAGGTTTTAGAAAGATGGATAGATGGATAGCTGTAGAGTAGAAAAGAAAAAGGAAGACGCTCTGTATGAATACATGAGAACAGGCATGGTTTATTTCGTATGTCAGTATTCACACACTAGGTGCTATGTCCTTATTTTATTTATGTTTGTTAACCAGTTTAGTGGACTGATCCTCAAGGTATTCATTTCAACCACAACATGGGAAATATAGCAGAATATTACAGGAGGTTACAGAGAGGCTACAACAAAATAAGACAAGAATATAGAATGTAGTTGTGAGAATATGTTAATTAAACTTCTTTTTGCTTTGTATTTACTCAAAAGACAAACCCACCTCCATAGGTATCACAAGGGATCAGAAACTAAGAGTAATGCTACTCAACGCCAGAAGTCTAAACCTCAAGATGCACGCACTCGAAACTCTCCTTAGCATGGAAAACATCGATATCTGTGCAGTAACAGAAACCTGGTTCAGGGCTCCCGAGAGCACCCCAGCACTACCAGGTTATACCTCATACCATGCTTTTCGGCCCCAAAACTTGGACCGAACCACAAAAGGAGGGGGAGTATCGATATTCATCAAAGATACCCAAACCTCCAGGTTGGTGGCAAAGCACGAAGCATCAGAGACTATCCATGTGCAACTAACAGTGGGTAAAACTGCCTTCCAGTTTATAGCCTGCTACAGACCACCCTCCCAAACCCAGGAACCCCACTCGGCCTTCCTGAGAACACTGGAAAATATGAAGGTCTCTCCAAACACCATTATATTGGGCGACTTCAACTACCCAAACATAGACTGGGAGCATTACTCTAGCTCCAACACCCTAGCCCAAAGGTTCCTAGAATTTATAAACTCAGATGCTATGGAACAACTTGTTACCACTCCCACAAGAGGGGAAAACATACTGGACCTGATCATCACCAACATGGGGACTCTATGCTCCAGACCAGAAGTGTATCCCTCACTGGTAAGATCAGACCATAAACTAATCTCACTGGATATTCACATCCCGACCCCACCCCCTGCCCAGAAAACCACAGTGAAAAACTTCTCTAAAGCAAATTTCACACTCCTCAAAACTGAGCTGGAATCCTTCAAAGCCCCCGGGCCTGTGGAAAATACGGCCCAGACCGCAGAATCCTTTATAAACGCATTCTATGAACACCTTCAGGAATGCATGGATCATGCGATCCCAAATAAAACTAAGACCCAATCCTCCAAAGGCAGACGTCCTGTCTGGTGGACCCCAGCCATAAACAAACTATACAATAGAAGGAGGAAGCTACTAAATGATAGAGCAAAATCCCAAAAAGGGAAGGCATCACTGATCAATATTAGCAAAAAACTACGGGCACACATAAAATTGTCTAAGGCTAGCTTCGAGAGAAAAATTGCACAGGACACTAAGGATAATCACAAGGCTTTCTTTAGTTATGTTAGGAACCTGGGTGGTAATTCCCAGATATGCTCAGAATTAGTCCAAAATGACAAAAAATACACCGAACCCACAGACATTGCCAACATCCTAGTTGACAGGTTCAGCGCAAACTTCTCCCCCCCCTCCCCACCAAAAGGGCAAATATCTATCCCAGCAGAGTGCTGCCCCCCTGACATCTCAGATGCTCAGGTAAGAACCGCCCACTCCAAAGCAAAAAACACAGGCTCAATGGGACCAGATGGTGTCCCGGGCTGCGTCCTACATGAACTCCAAGAAGAGCTAAACCCAAACATAAAACTACTGTTCAATCTCAGCCTTACTACAGGATATGTGCCCAAAGAGTGGCGTACAGCAACAGTGGTCCCTCTCCATAAAGGTGGTGCCTCAACGGATCCTGGAAACTATCGCCCCATAAGCCTGACTAGCTTGGTCTGCAAAGCTATGGAAAGGATCATAATGGACCTCATAAACAAAGATATTGGGGACCTACAAACACTGGATCCTACCCAGTTCGGCTTTGTTAAGGGAAGATCCTGCCTCTTAAACCTGGTTGATTTCTTTGAAACAGTCACCAAGGCCATTGACGAGGGGAAGGTGGTCCACATAGCCTACCTGGACCTCGCAAAAGCCTTCGATACAATACCCCACTCGGGCATTATAGATAAGCTCACCAACTTAAATATAAACCCCTATGTCACTAGATGGATTGCAAACTGGCTCAAGGACAGAACCCACATAGTTAGAATTGCTGGAGCCATGTCAGACTCCAAACCAGTTACAAGTGGTGTCCCACAAGGCTCAGTCCTGGGACCTCTCTTGTTCGGTATATATTTCTCGGAGGTACAGGCCAACACGGAAGGACTGTGGCTGACCAAGTTCGCAGATGACTGCAAACTGGGCGCCATAATCGACTCTTCAGTCGACACAAGCATCCTCCAAAAGGGCCTCATAGAAACAGACAACTGGTGCCAGAGCCATGGCCTCAAGCTAAATGCCAAAAGTGTATAGTCATCCCCTTTGGCAAAAACAAAGTGCCCACAAATTACCACATAGGTGGTAATCCATTAAGTACAGAAGAAGTAATTAGGGACCTGGGGACCCAAGTTGATAGCAATCTCTCATTTGACAACCACGTGGCCAAAGTGGTTAGAAAAACATTTTATATAGCCCACCTAATCATGAAGGGATTCACATCTAGATCAGGGGACGTCATCGTGCCTCTTTACTCTTCCCTCATCAGGCCCATAATTGAGTACAATGCCCCTTTTGGGATGTACCTTACCAGACACCTGCAGCAACTGGAAAGACCCCAAAAGTACCTCACCAAGAGGATCAAAGGGCTCAAACAGATGCCATATGCTTCCCGGTTAAAGAAACTCCAGCTCTACTCAGTGGCATACCGCCTGTTCAGAGGCGATCTGTGCCTGACGTATAAAGCCATGTCCAACCCGGAATTAATGGACATGCTGCACCTCAGAAAATCCAAATCCCATCGAGCTACGCGCTCGAGAGACTTGAACCTCAGCACTGAAATAAATAGGACATGCTGGAGGGACAGATTCATAACCCAGAGGTTCCCTTCACTCTGGAATAAAATCCCAGTCCAGGTTAGGCAGAGTCCCTCATTGACTCTCTTCAAGAGGAATCTTGATGAGTGGATGGGAGATCGTAGGTTTACCCCGGGTATCACTTCTGTGTCACTGTTAGACAGAGGCACAGTATACTAACCTCAAAAGGGCATAGCAAAATAAATTTAAAATGGGTGGCAAAAGCCAAACACATTCTGGCTAGGCTTATAAATGCCCTAGGGCAGATAGCCTAGTATGAACCTATGAACCTATGAACATATGTATAGTGACAGTATCCAGTTTTCTGCTAAGTAAAAGGAGAAAGTTGTTCACTGAGTTGAGTTTTTCACTTATGCTGTAAGGGTCGAAAGGAGATGAGAGGACTCATAAGAAACAGAATAGAACAGACCCAGGAATTAGCTAGTAGAGTACAGAGAATGTGATTTTGTAATGGTGAAATGGAGGTAAAGCTAATCAGGTTAGGATGCTATACATTGTAGTATTAAAGACCAAGTTTAACTATTGCCCTTACCAGGCAAACATGCCAGAGAATGGGATGGAACTACTGCATTTTCTTTGGAAATACACTGTAAAATAAAAATTTTACTGTGAATTTTTTAAAATAAAAACATTACTTGTTTTTCAGCACACTTACAGTCAAGATATCACACCATCGCAACTGGCATCAGCTGCTCTTTTCAGTACTTGTAAAAGAGGCAGACATAAGAGAAAATAATTTAAAGCAGTCACTAAATGGACATCCCAGCTAAAGTAATATTTAATGACTAATGTTATTATTTGTTAACTGTTCTTGTTAGTGTTCATTTTGTGACCTTGCTTTTACTTTCTGTAACTGCTTTTACTCTGCTATGTGGACAGTGCGGCATTGACTCCTTCTCACAGAAAATGAAGCACCAAAAGACATATGGATTTCAAATGCACTTCAAAAAGTCCAGGCTTCTGCCCATTTGGAATACATACATCTCTCAAAGAAACAGAAGCACAATAACAAATATTATTTTTACTATGTGAACATGTCCGAAGCAAAGACTGGAAAACTTCTGCATGCAGATCCATATCATCAGCTAATACCCTTTTCAGGTGCTTGACTGGAAGGGTAGAGGCACAATGCCAGCCATCATATTATTTTCACATAAAATCACTATTTTATGTGAAAATATGACCCAAACAGATATTGCACAGCAGTGGCCATCGCCATAAGGTAGAAACGAAATGCAGACGCAAGATTGTGTTTTGCTGCATTAATCATGATCTACAAGGTGCTTTAAATTAGTGACGGACTTTTTTTCTGTAGAAAGTCAGTTACATTAGCTCTAAATTTACTGTAAGAGACATCATTAAGAATGCTACTTGGTAATGAGTTAGCATTTCGATCCAAGGAGAGACTGAGTTTTTGATGGTCTGGTTAAAACAGAAGCATTATTATATGTCGATTAAAGTGAGTAGGGAGTAGTCCAAATAATATCAGTCTTGTGTCCAAAGGGGGAGGAAGGTGTCCTAAAGTGCTTTGTGAATTAGGCTGAAGAGAAGGAGGAGGATCTGTATGTACTAATAATTCTATCCATATTTAGCACATTTGTGCCTTCAACAGTCTATTGTACTTCACAACGAGATGTAAGGAGCACCTTGATTGAGAGAACTTTCATAATGTGTTGCCAGCACTCAGCACATCAGTGTTGTGACATTTAATTGGACTACTGAATGAGGCACAATCAGTGGTGTGATTTGAATACTGTGTGTTAATCTTCAGAAGCAAAATCAGAATATAATATTTGTTTCCAAATTTAACATGCTTTAAACATGTTTCAAATAAATTGTGTACCTTGTCACTTCCCAAGCCAAGTCTACCAGCAGCACTTCAAACCTCATTAACTACAGCTATGGTGACTAGGGTTACCACCTGTCCCACTTTGCGAGGGACAGTCCCTCTTTGGGAAGTTGTGTCCTGACAACAAATTTTAAAAATGGCAAATGTTCTGAGATTTTAGGACAAAATTATTTCCTATATTTTATGTAATAGTTGCATAAAACACTTCTTCTGTATCTGAAATACCTAAATGTTATAAGAAACAGAATAAACAGCTAAAATGCTACAAGAATAAGCTTTTATTTAGGCAAAAAAGTTAAGTTCTATCCTTTGTACTGATCGTGGGTATGTGTCGGCCTGTAAAATCTGATGTTTGTACTGAAAATGTCCCACTTTGGCCATTTGAAAAGGTGGCAACCCTAATGGTGACATTAATTAATAGTTTTATCCCCACACTGTTTTTCACTATAGATGAGCCAAATTTATTGTTAAAGATATGTCTTTCTCAGATTTTCCATGGAGGCATTCTTTGTTTTAAATGCTTTTGTTTGATAGTTTTTGATACTTATAGTTACATAAATGAGGAGACTGCTTCATTTAGATTATGTAGAAAAGCTGGTGAATGATTAGATAGATAAAACAATAGCAGGCTGTCATTTTACATATTAAGAATGCCAAATAGTGGTGGCTTCATTGACAAAGGATGAGGTAGGAGCCCTGAATGCAGTGTAAGCAACATAGGTTCAAATAAGAGACTTGACACTTGTGAAGATGGACAAAAGAGGGTAAGATATGGTAACCAGAGGTGAGCTGTTTTGTTTCAGGGGAGGGAAGCAGGGTACTTCTCCTCAGGTGCATCCTCTGGGGACAACTGGAGAACACGTGTGAGCATATGTGTGCTTCTGGCTTGTGTGACAACACTATGCCAAAGTGGTGAAATTATTAACCTAAAGACTGTGTTCCATGCAATGCGTTGTCGCACACAGGATATTTCTAGGCCATACAAGACTTTCAGGAAAAGAAAAACACAACTCATATTTAGGGTGGGCATTCAATAAGTGCCTCGTACTCCAACTGTTTGGATATTTGATTTCAGTTGTTGTTTATTTTTACAACATAAGCGATAATTGCCTTTTCATGTTTCCAAGTCCAAACTATGAAAAGATACCACAGTACAAATAATGTAAGATGTGTGCATTTAGAACTGCTGTCTTCACCTTCATGTCTGATGATAGAGACTCCAGTATGCCGGCCCTTGCTCCAACTTTCCTCCAAGCAAAAGATTCAGGAACTGGGGGAAATAATAACCTTCTTCCCAAAATACTAGTGTGACATCCCACCACTGGACCGGTAATCAAGGAGCCTTAATCTTCACCACTGGCATGAGTGGGGGACGTACACTGAGAGGATGACAAGTACACACACAGTATTTCCAGATGCAGCTCTCTGTATCAAGTACAATTTCCATTAAGAGCACACAGAGACCACAGTCAGTCCGGGGCTGGTTTCTCTCTCTCCAGATCCCCAGTAAGACTCCCCACTGGCACAGCTATAGAGTTGAGATCTCAGCTGAATGGCCAACCCAAGACCTTCAGCACCCTCTCTGTCCAACAAGAAGTGATTCAAGTCTCTGCCGAAGTAGCTGACACGCACACTCTTTGTGGTTTGATTTACACACACACACACACACACACACACACACACACACACACACACACACACACACACACACACCAGGGAAAGGCTGGCACAGGTTTACTAGCTATGCCCCCTTTTGCCTAGACTATAAGGTAGTTATCACTGCCACCAGCCAGCTAATTATCAGCTACTTTAAGGCCCTTAACAAAGGGTGTCCCATCTTACTGTGTAATGTTACTATCAGTACAAATGGTAGTTTGACCAAGAGCAAGGCTATTCGGAGTGGCCCACGAATTCACCATATAAATATGCAAGTACTCTCAGAACTTAAATATCTCTAGACAGATCAGCCAGAATGAAAGGTTTACATGTATTTAATAATAAATAATAAAAGAACTAGACACTACTAAATATATATCTACAGTGACATCAGAGTTCAAAATCACAGGAAATATTTAAAACAACATTGCAGGGCAGTCTCAAATAAATAAAGAAAAACATCTAAATTAAGCTTTGCTATATTCCTGACTATAAGAGAATTACTGTAACCTAGAAACTTACTCAAAGCAGCAAGGCAGATGTAGTAAGTGGATCTTGATGTTGTCAGGTCAAAGACAGACTACAGAATGCTGGGTCTCTGTGAGAGTTCTCAAATTAATATCTGAAATATTACTGCTGAGATAACTTGCAGAATGATTTCATTGCTTGTCATCTGACTCCTAGTTCCTTGGCTCAAAACAACCACTGATGCCAGCTGGTAGCATTTAGCATCTACCTGTAAAATACATAGACAGTGGCTTTTCCTCAGATCTATGACAAAGATTAGAAGTCATAAAACAATAAAACACTTCCAAGACAATACAGAAAGTTCCCTAGATTTAGAGATTGTGCCTCCTTGCTGCCATAAAGTAATTTAATTTCAGCTATTTTTTATGAAGTTAACCTCCTGTGTTCCAGTTTCCACTGTTAACGTGTATACATTTAAACACTTACAATAGTGTGTATACATTTCTCTTCTTTTCCAGTAGGGTACCCTGTGGTTACATTTTAAGGTCAGTACTTTACAACCCTTTTCAACTGCGGTGGTGGTGCTGCGGTAGCATTGTCGCCTCATAGTAAGACGTCACCAAGGCGACACTAATATATAGACTGTATTTATATAGCATATGTCATGGACAGAAGTAGGTCAAAAATTAAAAGAAATAGCTGGGTGCACAAGACCCAGGATAAAAAAGTGTCTTGGTAGGCGCACTGGTGCCAGGACTGGAAAAAATGACAAGTGTAGAATCCTCAAAGTACAGAAACATTCCTACAATGGAGCTAGGCCAGGTCCAGAGGGAGGATGGCCTCCCTGTTGTAGACGGAAGTAGCATTCCACAAAAATCACAAAAACTGATAGGCCAAAGTAGAGCCATAAAGACAACAGAGTGGACTGCTGATGATGAGAGAAGTTATGTATTGTTACTGTTTTGTAAAAAGCCCAGAATTTCCAGACACAAGATATACAAAATGATTGAGAAGAAACTAGAGGAAAGAAAAAATACTTCTGCAAGGAAAACTGTCAGAAGCTTCAAATGAAAATTTGCATTCATTAATACAACAGAGTTGTGAAAAACAGTATAGATCAAGAAACTTTGATCTGTTTGGAAAAAGAAGCATCTGAGGAAGTGTGAAAATATAAACAACAAAACCTAGAGATATTTGAACAATATAAAAAAGAAATATGGACATGGGAAAGAAAGCGAGATTTGATATGGTGCAATATTTATGCAAAGGAAAAAGCCAAATTAATCAATATAAAGAAGGCAGCCCCAGAGATATTCCAAGAAAAATACAGGCAAAGGCATCCGGATATGTAAAATTTTACAATAAAAAAAATATCATAAAAATGGAATGTAGAAAAGAAGATTAGTAAAGTAGAAGTTAAAAAATAGAAGTTGAAGTTACGGAGTGCCTGCAAAGTGAAAGATTTGATGTAGAAGGTCTAATACAGGTTACATCACAGCATGATGGAGTGAATCCCCAAAGTAATGAGAAACAGGAAGATCAGGAAACATCTGAAGAGGAAATATGGACATGGGAAAGAAAAAGAGATTTAATATGGTGTAATATTTATGCAAAGTAAAAACTAAAACTAACCAATACAAAAAGAGCAGCACCAAAGATAATCTGAAGAGAAATACAGGCAAAGGAATCCGGACATGGAAAATTTTACAATACAAAAAATAAGAAGACAAAGAGGAAAAGCAGAAAAGGAGATTAGTAATGGAGAGGTTAAAAAAATAGAAACTGAGGTTATGGAGTACCTGCAAAGTGAAGGATTCAATGTAGAAAATCGAATGCAGAAAGCACCACAACAGGATAGAGTGATGGATATCCAAATTAAGGGGAAACCAGTTGAACAGGAAGCAATTGGTCAGGTGCCATATCAAGATATTTTGGAGGCTTCCACAGGAAATCACTATAAACATTCACTTGAAGCTCGACAGCAAGGAAAGGAACAGGGAACTGTGGAGACTGATGCAGTCAATGTTGAAGAGTGATAGGCCGGTTAGTTCCCATATGACAGAACAACAGATGGCACAGGATGAAATTGAAGAGAAGGTGCCACAGGAAGATACTATAGAACTTTCTATAGAATGCCAGCAGGAAATGGAAAACAAGGGATGTGCCCTCAGTTTGGAAGAAAATGAGCTAAGAGAAGAGTTGCTTGATTTAATAGACATGAATAGATATATCAAGGTCAGTGAGAGAAATAGTCTGCAGAAGGTAAAAAAACCCCCAAAAAGTCAGAAGTCTGATAAAACGAATACAGTAATTAGAACTGTCCATAGAGATCCATGTGATATAACAGAAGTAAACAGGATATATTACTGTGCTGCTAAATTAATAACTAATAAAATTCTACCACAAGACAACAGGGTAGTGAGGGAAAGGAAGGGGAGAAGTTGAATACCATCATGGAAGTATTGAATAGAGAAAACTATAAAGCAATTAAGACAAGAAGTGTCACTCTTAGAAGACTGTAGAAGAGGGAATAGATCAACAAAAATACTAAGAAAGATAGATGTGATTAAAGCAATGCACAGTATTAGAACAGACCAGGATCTATCATGTACTATCGCAAATAACAAACTAAAAATTTAAGCACAGGCAGAAAAACGTAGATGATACTCATATAAATATAAAGGAAATGTACAAAATAAGCAATTTATTGATGACCCAAAATGTTTTATAGAGAATTGGGAAATAAGGTAAAAGTAATTGAAAGACTGCCAAAAAAGGAGGAAGTAGATACATTTTGGAGAATTATCTATGAAGATCCTGTGGAACATAACAAAGATGCTAAATGGATAGAAGAAGTAAAAGAAAGAATAAGAAGTTTAAAGGTGTAGGATATGAAATAGGATGAAGTAACAACCAGAGAGATTGAGACAACATTAAGAAAAGCCTCTTATTGGAAAACCCCAGGCCCAGATGCAATGCCTAACTTTTGGTTAAAAGTATTAACATCTTTGCACGAGGATTTAGCCATGAGTAAGAACTATTTATATGGGAACCCCAAACAGACACCAACCTGGCTAAAAACAGGCAAAACAATGCTCTTTCTTAGGAGTTAACCTGCAAGCTACCCTAAAAATTATAGACCAATAACTTGCATTCCGATGACGTACAAACTATACACGGGAATTGATGCCGGCAGAGTTTATAGTCATTTAGAAGGAAACTCAATTATGGCAGTAGAACAAAAGGGCAATAAAAGAAAGTCATATGGAACAAAGGATCATTTGTTGTTAAATAAAGTCATACTAGAGAACTGTAAAAAAGGGAAGAATTTAAGTATGGCATGGATTGACTATAAAAAAGCATTTGATAGCGTCCCACATTCATGGATAAAAGAGTGCTTAAAAATGTATAAGATACACCCTACACTGATCGACTACATTACAGTGACCATGAAACAGTGGCAGACCACTTTGCAATTAAGCCATGATAAAGGACAGATCATCAGCCCAGAGATAAAAATTCAAAGGAGGATATTCTACGGTGACTCTGTCACTGTTGGTATTCTGCTTTGCCATTAACCCATTAAGCTGTTTACTTAACTTAGGCCATGGCTACAATTTGGATCCTAAAAACAACAAAGTGTAAAGACTTCTCCTCTTCTTTTTGTTGATGATTTAAAACTGTATAGCTCATCAGATGAGGAACTGAAAACACAGCTGCAGGTTGTGTAAACTTTTTCAGATGATATAACAATGTCATTTGGTCTTGATAAGTATGCAAAAGCAACCCATAAATCAGGAAAACTCCAGCACCAGGAAAACATCAATTTGGGGCAAGAATGTGATGTAAAAGAACTTGAACAAGAGTGAGTGTATAAATATCTGGGAATTGATAAAGGATCAACAGTAAAACATGAATAAATGCGAATAAAAGTAAGGAATACTTTAGAAGACTTTAATTGTGAAAACAGCATTGGTATCTAGGAACAAAATCCAAGCTATAAACCAATTTGCTCTTCCTGTCCTAACTTACAGTTTTGGAGTGATTAACTGGCCCCAAAACATGTTAGATAGATTAGATAGGAAAACAAGAAAGATGCTTCATACTCACCAAATGATTTATAAAAATCAGTGTATACCAAGATTAGCTATTCCCCATTCTGAAGGAGGGATGGGCCTCCTTGAAACTGATTGCATGTATAGATCTGTAACTGTGGGACTCCACACATATCTGCTGACTTCACAAGACCCAAATGTAGTGAAAGTTTTGAAACATGAGGAGAATAAAGCAGAAGCATATTGGCGTCAAACAGGAATGGAAATCACACCAGAAATAGATAAAAATCAGGCAGCAACTGAAATGTGCCAAAAAACAAAATAAAGAATATAAGGTGAAGGACCAGATGAGAAGGCAAGAAATGTGGAAAAAGCATAAATATAGTTGTTAAGTATAGAAAACTTCTGTAAAAAACTCATGTTGATCAGGAACGAACACAGGAATGTTTAAGGAGAGGCAAATTCAAACCAAGAGATGAAAGGTTAATATTGGCAGCCCAAGATAGTGGGTTACATACATGCTGGTTTACAAAGTCCATTGAACATGTGGGAGAAACAGACAAATGTAGGTTTTGTAAAACCGAATTGGAAACAGTCGCACACCTCGTTGCTGGTTGTGACATACTAATGGCAGAAGGACTGTATACTAAAAGGCATAATAATGTGGCAAGACTGTTGCACTGGGGATTTTGCATACATTATGGTATTGAAGTGTCTGAAAAACACTGGAAACATGAGCCACAAAGCATCATAGAAAATGAAGTTTATATTACATGGGATCACCCATTACCAGCAGTTCAAAAGATAGATGCAAGAAAACCAGATATAGTGGTCCAAGAAAAGAAGACAAGAGTAGCATTCTTGAGTGCAGAGTGACACAAAGTCATAAAATATCAGGATCTGCAGGCAGAAATGAGAGCAATGTGGAAGAAAGATACCCAGACAGTTCCAATAGTAGTTGGAGCAACAGGTCTTTTCCCATCACAGTATTAGGAACCCAAAAGATTTGGAGAAATTAAATATTATATTCATAAAAATATTCTAAGAACTAGGCCAATATGAAAAATGATATTTTGCCAATAGGGATGACTGTAAGTAGGGATACAGAAGACAGGTAAGAGGGTGCTGAAATTTACTGGAGAAACCTGCCAAGGGAACCAATATATTGGGAACAAATAACTAAAGCAGGAAAAGTAAAAAAGTGGGATGAGGCCAAGAAGACATTTGGATTGCAGGCTACAAACTGCATTCCCTACCAGGGCTTTATTTCAGAGTACACACAGAAAGAAAAGGGCAGGTGAATTTTGCGTGAAAGACCTGCTCTGGTAGATTTTTTAGTTGAATCTAGAACAGTAGCAGCTGTTAAAAAGGATAATTCGTAGGGCATATAAAATATTGCATGATAATTATAAGAATCAATCAGAAGAGGTTAGAAAAGATTGGGAAGGGAGACTGGAAAAGTAATTTACAAGAAAACAATGGGAAGGCATATGTATGGCTCCCAAGTATGCAACCAAGTCCAGGTTTAGAAACTTGGCTTGGAAGTATTTGCATAGGTATTTTGATGCGGCAAACATACTTCAGAGAATTCTTCCTCAGGCAGACAGCAAATGTTGAAAGTGTGATGGAGAAGAAAGAGGTAACTGGGAACATATGTTTTGGGAGTGTAATGAGTTGACAGATTGTAAAAATTCTGTACGGAGTACTCTACCAAAAATATTGGGTGAGCAAATGGAAATTCTTTTGAGATGGGGCACAGGATCTGAATTGCCCAGACATAGTGAAGGTCTTATTAAGTTTAGTTCTGTTGGCTGCCACAAAAGCAATTACTAGAAAATGGAAATCAGAGCCTATGCCAACTGTATTTGCGGTGTTGACTATTATAAGGGAGTTAAAAAATGGAAGAGGGATCTTTAGAAGAGGGAAGGTGAAAACTGTATAGAAGTAAATGGAATTTGTGGGAACAATACATGCAGAATAATGTTCAAAAGGAGGAGTAAGTTTTAAGGGAAGGCAGGAATTCAGCATTTTTTTGTAATGTTGGACTGATTACAGTAGCAAAGAAAATACATATGATGTATGTTGTATTTAAATGTAAAAATGTTAAAAATGGTTTTGTTTTCTTTTCCATTAATGTATGTTTGCAGTAAAGGTGTTTTAAAAACACCATTTGTAACTAGTTATCAAGTTGCATTTACATCTTTTTTGTTATGACACTGCTGGCAAGCCTTTTACCAAGCCATACCAAAACGTATTCTTTTAGAGGTGCAGCTTGCTGAAGAAGTCTTTTTCAAAGGAGCTTCTAAAGATGATTGCAAAACATTAAATGTGGACATTCTGGAAATATGGCGACTTGAGACCAAGAAAAGGGTTGTTAAAATATAGTATAGTTGCTTACTTTAATGGTAGATATTCAATATCCTTTTTTTTGTTATGACTCTGCTGGCAAGCCTTTTACCAAGCCATGCCAAAACGTATTCTTTTAGAGGTGCAGCTTGCTGCAGAAGTCTTTTTCAAAGGAGCTTCTAAAGATGATTGCAAAACATTACATGTGGACATTCTGGAAATATGGTGACTTGAGACCAAGAAAAGGGTTGTTAAAATATAGTATAGTTGCTTACTTTAATGGTAGATATTCAATATCCTTTTTCTGGTCTCAGTAATAACACCTCTGTTCATCCTTTTTTTCTTTTTGGGGTTGTGTTTGTGTTTCTCTTTATCAAGTATTTCATTGTGAATGGGTGAATGATGTTTAGGTGGGTAAGACACTGAAGTTTTCCTTTGAAGAGGGAGTTGCCCAGTATATATCTGGCTGTGTGCACAAATGATGTTTAGGGCTTTTACTATTGAAATAATTTTAGAATTGCTTTGAATGCTGCCAGGTGAATTTACTATTAATGTATTCTGAAGAGTGACTTGTAAGCCACAGCATACTAATACAGGAGAAGCAAGTGGGCTGCTGCCCATATATTGGTTGTAATCTATTTCCAGTGAGAAGAACTCACAGTAGATGCAAAAGGGACCTAATCTCGCATTCTGCGGGACTTTTCCTATTATGTTTACACCTTGTTTAGAACCTACCCTAACACATGATAGGCTTCTTGTTAAGCTAAACATTTCAAAGTGTGGCTAGACACTTCACTTTGATGTACTGTTGAGGTCAGCATATCCTTAGTGGAGTCTGGCATACTACCCTGAGTGCAATACTGAAGACCTGTATGCCATTGTGCATTGATGAACCAGTGTGCTGAAACAGTTTTATTTATTTATTTATATTTTTTTTCCAGGAGAAATATGCATATCATGATAAAAGGGGAGGATGCATGTGTACCAGTCACAGTTTAGGAATTTTCCTAAGAGAGAGTTCAAGGTGTATAAGATCTGTATATTCCACTGGAAAATTGCTTTATTAGTGGGCTAGCCTCTGAAAAGAGAAACTTCAACAGAATGCTGCTTGTAGCTGCAGAAAATCTCCTTCTAGTGATCTAAGGCTTTGTTTGCAGACAGATGTTTATCACATCTAAAATAACAGTGGTCACTAAGATACCATTGAAGCTGGTACTAGCCAAAGGCAAAAATTTATACCAGGAAAGGAATATCAAGATTCTAGTGTGAGCTTCTCAAACAACTGTGCTTTTGTCCAGATTATGGTGGTGTCAGAAATAGGGGGCACAGTTGTCTGTGTAGACGTGTGTTCATGTGTGTCTGTATGGGGGGATTGCCCCAGAAAAATGTGCTGTTTAACTGTTTATTTAAAGTGCTGTTCATTTCAGCAAACAATACGTGTAGGTGTTCATTATGCATAGTATAGAGCTTAATAACTTGTTCTTCAGATAACTATGGCAGAAAATACATATACTTCCCTACTCAGTAATTTTAGTTATGTCATAATGCCTACAGGTCTTAAACAGTATATCCCATTTCTGACTTACCTGGGTGTGGATACTGTAAACCTGGTCTCGATTATTGTACATATAAGGCTGCCTCCAGTGCTCTTGGATCAGCAGTGCCATTTGTACACCATCCTCAGTCAGACACACAAGTCAAATATGTGCACTTCCCAGTCACTCTTTTCTTATTTCAGCTTTCAGTAGTATGTTGACAAAACAGAAAAACAAACAAGGTAAAAGAAAGCGAAAATATTGCATATACACTGTGTGTGTGTGTGTGTGTGTGTGTGTGTGTGTGTGTGTGTGTGTGTGTGTATATATATTTATATATATATATATATATATATATATATATATATATATATATATATGTGTGTATATGTATATGTTTGTGTCTGTGTGTGTGTAGATATATATATATATATATATATATATATATATATATATACACATATATACACACGCACACACACACACACACACACACAATGGTTTACTGTCAAAATGATGAGTGTAGGTTCGGCGAACACAGAATGTCGAATAACAGTTGGCTGACTCCTGTGTTGCAGAGCCTACATGTTTTCGAGTCTCCAGTTCAGCGAATGCACTATACATTCACACATATGTGGCCGACCTTAAGACTAAAGATTGCAGTACAGTGTGGAACAAGAAAGGTATCCTTTTCCCCACTGTAATGCGATATTGGAGTTGGAATATATAATTTACAGGGGATGCAGGGGGGCCTGTCTCCCTGTAAAAATGTGCAATTTTGTTTTGTGCAGTACGTAAGTACTGCTGAAAAGTATAACTTTCGTTGCCATTCTCAAAGGTGCAGGGGAAGGAGCAAGTCAAATAATGCCGAATTTGAATATTCGGCATTACATTCGACATCCTGACATTCTTACTCTGCAGTTTTTAGTGTTATGATTTGCAAGAATGAACGGAATTCATTCTGTCATTCATGATTTTGATGGTAAACCATATACTATATATGCACTGATAAATAGTGAGCACAAATGTTATGCACAGCCACTGTTTGTGGGGCTTATGAAAGCTCCCAATGTTTTGTCATTATGTTTCTTACAGTGTCCTGCACTATAGTTATATGTAATATCCTTGTTAAAGTAGCACAATTGTGTTTTACTTTGTGTACATTGGCGTGATAAGCAGAAATCCCCAGACATAACTGAATTATCCCACAGTTTATCATATGTTTGATACTTTTTTCTATATTATTATTTTTTGACCCTTGAGCTTCAGACCATGTCCTGAATCAGCAAATTCACTCCTCCCCCTCCTGGCATCTGAATATAGGAGGACTTGGGTTCTCATGTCCTGTCACAGTGAGCCTTTGTCAAACCACAGGAAGGTCCATGAGTCGCTCCTAAAAATTAAAAAAAAAAAAAAAATACGTAGGCTTTCTCTTAAAATTAAAACTTGAAATTTTCTGTCCTAGTTGCTCCATGAACATGTTCACTCTCTCGAGTAATAGCCCTTTGGCGCATTCATTTCCTGGGACAAGAGTCAAGTGAACTGGAACTGGGAGCTGGGAGATCTTTTTTTTTTTTTTTATATACATTAAGCCCTATTTTCTCTTCTGCATGCTTGATCGTGTCCAAATGGTTGGCATTCATTAGGCATGTGCACTTTTCATTTAGTATTCTACATTCATTCTAATAATTTGTCATTCTCCCCTTTGAATGCTTCACCCACTGTGCGATCCCCAGTCTTCTCTGAGGATTCATTCACAGAGGGCATGCCCAGGCACATATTGTTCGCCCCTTCCTCTGAAGAGAGGCAAGCAAGCTATGTCTTGTCATTCCCTTCCTCCCTGTGCTGGCTCTAGCAGTGCCTGAGCAGCTGACTGAACTTGTTTGAGTTTAGTTGTAGTCATGCAAACAGAGTTGGCCAATTTAGGAGATTGTTTTGATACTCCTAACAGACCTTTCCCTTGATTTTGGTATATGTAGTCTTGTGCCTGGCTATGCTGTGGCACTGCAGGTACACACTTTTGCATACTCTTGCTGCTTGGTTGGAGTACATGTTATGTTTAGCCAGGATTATGCATCTAGTGCCTGTGCTGTGGAACATAGTACTGGGCTTTCCCCCAGGTGGTTCACCTACAAAAGGGGCTTAAATCATCTCTCCCCAGGGATAAGTAAACTGATATCAACCACTCACTCATCACCCCTCTCCTGCTGACTTCTCTAGTACCCAGGCTGCTAATTGAACATACAGTGGATATAAAAAGTGTACACACCCCTGTTAAAATCCCAGGTTTTTGTGATATAAAAAAATGAGATCCACAGTAAATCATTTCAAAACTTCTCCCACACTTAATGTGACCTATAACCTGTACAGTTCAATTGAAAAACAAACAAATCTGTTGGGGGAAAAATATAAAAAATAAAAAAACGTACAATAAGCTGATTGCATAAGTGTGCACACACTTAAACTAATACTTTGTTGAAGCACTTTTTGATTTAATTGCAGCATTTAGTCTTCTTTGGTAGGAGTCTATCAGTATGGCACATCTTGACTTGGCAATATTTGCTCACTCCTCCTTGCAAAAGTGCTCCAAATCTGTCAGATTGTGAGGGCATCTCTTGTGCAAAGCCCTCTTCAGGTCACTCCACAAATTTTCTGTTGGATTAAGGTCTGGGTTCTAGCTGGGCCATTCCAAAACTTTAATTTTCTTCTAGTGAAGCCATTATTTTGTTGATTTGGATGTATGCTTGGGGTCATTGTCATGTTTAAAGATGAAATTCTTCTTCATCTTCAGCTTTCTAGCAGGCGCCTGAAGGTTTTGGGCCAAAAGTGACTGGTATTTGGAACTGTTCATAATTCCCTCCACCTTAACTAAAGCCCCAGTTCCAGCTGAAGAAAAGCAACTCAAAAGCATGATACTCCCACCACCATGCTTCACCATGGGGATGGTGTTCTTTTGGTGATGCGGTGTTGTTTTTGCGCCAAATGTACCTTTTGGAATTGTGGCCAAAAAGTTCAACCTTGGTCTCATCAGACTATAGCATATTTCCGCACGTGCTTTTGGGAGACTTGATGTATTTTTTGCAAATTTTAGCCTGGCCTGAATTTTTTCTGTGTAAGAAAAGGCTTCCATCTTGCAACCCTACCCATAGGCCAGACATATGGAGAATATGAGAGATTGTTGTCAAATTGTAGTACACAACCAGTACATGCCAGAAATTCCTGCATCTCCTTTAGTGTAGCTGTAAGTCTCTTGGCAGTCTCCCTGACCAGTTTTCGTCTTGTCTTTTCATAAATATTGGTGGGACGTCCAGTTCTTTGCAACTACACTGTTGACCCATATTTTCTCCACTTTTTGATGACTGTCTTCACTGTGTTCCATGGTATATCCAATGTTGTGGAAAGTTTTTTGTACCCTTCTCATGACTGATACCTTTCAAAAATGAGATCCCTTTGATACTTGCAAACCATGGCTTTTGCTGTAGCAGGCAACTGAGTAAATGTCAGGAAAATCCTACTAGGACAGCTGAACTTTATTTGGGGTTAGTCAGAGTTTCTTTAATTGATGGCAGGTGTGTACCCAAGAATACTGAATGCTGTAATTAAAGCAAAAGATGCTTCAACAAAGTATAAGTTTAAGGGTGTGTACACTTATGCAACCAGCTTATTATACGTTTTTTATTTTTTATATTTTTTCCCCTAACAGATTTGTTTTTCAGTTGAATTGTACATGTTTTTCCAGACTAGATTTCAGACTGCTTTATTGTATAATGTAAAATATTATCTAATTTGAAAAGTACTGTGAGAGCAAATGCTGAAAATTTCTGAATGTATCATATAGTCAGTTTGATTAGCACTGTCTCATAATTTGCACAATTCAAATATGTTAATGTACGAAACTATACAGTATTCATTTCTGCAGAAAACCTCATACTTCAGTTATCACATTTCAAATAAGACAAAATATATGTTTTGTGAACCTTTAATCCATTGTTGTCTTGGTAAATGGGCTGTTCTACATCACAGTACATTGGCAAACTTTTATTAGTTTTCCCCAAGGTCTTTTATTTCGAGAGGTTAATGCATAAAATCTAAATAACCTGCAAGGGGTTCAAGAGTATGATTGATAATACGTCACAAAAGACCACTGCAATTTGGGCTTCTACCTCATTAACACCTCTGGGTTAAGTGGCAACCATGTCTGCATCCTAAATACTCATGTGCCCTGTTACTTACAGAACATTTGACTTTCACTTGAAGTACAACATTTTCCTTCAGAAGTTTGGCATTTCTGTACATACCCTCTGTATGTGATCATAACTTCATGGTTTGATGTCAGCAGATGGTGTGAATGTCTTCAGAAATCCATTCAGACTGCTCTGAAACCAACAGACTGCAGCTAGAAAACATGTAATTACTGCACTATTGTTATCTGAAGGTAGCTGAAAGATGGGTATATTCATTTATTGTGTTTTTAACCAGGTAAGTGCATTGCTCTTGGGAAATGTTTCATTCCTGATCTGTGTGCAGCATCAGTAATGAAAATAGTGTACAAATGTGTTAGTAGCATTCAAGGATGCGGGAACCATAGGGTGAGGGGAGTGAGTGCCCACCCACTTTTACAACTGTTGGCCAGGAGGCTTCAATAATTTATAAGGAAAAAAAATCAAAACTTCTTCACTCTGCAGTTGTGGCATCTTCTCCTTTAATGAGGACCAAGCCCATCCCTCTTGGTCCCACAGTGAGATCCTTCATTCCTTTAGATGACAGGCATACAGACTGGAAAATCTATCCAGTTACATTTGAATAGAGTAAAGAGAAGTGTCCTGCTTCAGGTGGAGGGGAATCCTTTCATCAGTTAGTAACCAAGAGTGAGAAAGAGAAGTATTTCCTTAACTGTGATTTTGGGGAGTGCAGTCTAGGGTTTACACTTTAAAACCTGTCACATTAGGGTCCAGTCTGCTTATGGACACTTGAGTCCCCTGATAAGTGGTCTGATGTTGCATTGTGGCACAATATTTATTTTCTCACCTCCTAGAGTCTTTGCAATGCTGAAAAAGATGAGTCCTCACTGTCTACCTTTTTTGCTTCTAATAGATCCACAGTTGTGATGTGGCACTTGCTCTGGTTAAACTGTTCACTGTATGGTGACTGAATAGCTGCAGAAGCTTGTTGTGTACAGAGTGAAACTCAGCTATGTCCCTTTCCTGCACTGTTATGCATTGTGCCATCTCTGATGGCATGCTGTAGAACCAGTTGCCCCTCCCTCAGCCTTTTTCTGCTGTCCAGGATGCTGAATAACTGTAGTCCACTCCAAAATGGAACTAATTTAGGAAAGACATCATCCTCCCCCAGTGAGTCCTTTTTGGTGGGGAAGGCAGAGGAGATGAAAATACTTATAGCTAAGGCAGTTGAGGATTATAACACACTCCCTCTGTTTAACCCCCTTTCTGGCAGTGGCCACTTCAAAAGAAGTCCGTCATTGTCCCTTTACTGCTCTTAATTGGTTGTAGGACTTGGGGACCACTATAAACTGTGTTGTTTCCTCACTTGCCCTGTTGTAAAGATTTTGCTCATAGATGTGGAGCTAGAGAGTCTTCAGTGTATGTCATTCCTCCCTGTGCTGTGGGTACAGTGAGTCCTGGATTTGGCATCCTCTGTAAAGAAGCACAGGTGGGTCAGTGACTAAACTCCTCTACACCCCTTTGTCCTAATGGTTGCCATGATCTTTACTGGACATTGGCCTGTCTTCAGATGTGGCCACTTTACTGAATGGCAGTGTCAGTGATTTCAGAGTCATCATACTGTTGTGGACCTTCTCCTGGTGGTGTTACACTCCATGTTTTGGAATATAGAATGTTGGTATGTCTTCACAAAGTTCATATTAGGCTACCTCATTGTATCATGTTATGATGACAGATGTTTCATTGTCAGGGAAACTCACTTGGGAGTCTTCACTGATGTACAATAAGAGAAGGTCCAGGAAAAAAGATGTTACATATAAAGCTGCTTGAATTATAAATGGTTCTTTTTTTCCCACCGCATTGCAAGAGCTGAGACCTGTGCCATGTCTACTCCGATCATCCAGGATGTACTATGCTAAGTATGCAAGTAGGATTGGATGCAGTTAGCCACTCAGTGAAGAAAGGCCATGAGGCTGTGACAAGTAGGCCATTGAGAGGAGCATTATTCTTTCAGCAATCACATACCACAGGAAGTCATTTTCTTGCAGATTCTTATCTATGGTTCCAGCCCTCTTCTGCAGGTAAGGATAAGGGAAGCCTGCATGGTAAAGATTTTCTGGGAGTGGAAACTGCCCACCCCCAACCTGTATGTAATGGAGAATATATTTCTTCCTAAGACGTTTTTGCTTCTGTATGACAGAAGAGAAGTCACTATGGACACCTGACTTTGTTAGCAAGGGAAAAAAAAGTACAGTGGAAAGTCACTCTAAAATTACCAAGAAAACAGTCACAAATTGCCTGTAGCATAGAGTAAAACACCGAGGTAATTTTTCAAGCTGAATTTTATTCCAAATACATATGAAACTTCACAGGTAAAAAGCACACATAGGTTCATAGTTTAGTACTAAGCTAACTGCCCTTGCGAGCCATTTTAAGCCTAGCCAATTATCCCTTGTGAGACTCAAACCCTGCACCTTGTGTTTGTAAGGCAAACACCTTAGCCATTAAGCCATCCTCCCAAACGCCTTTTGCAGTACACGCGTTTTTGTCTCCGTTATCAGACTTCCTCAGATGACCAGTGTTACTGTCAATTAAACCATTTATACATTAATTAAAAAAAATCAACCAATACAAATTGAGCATGAAATTTAAAAAAACCAATGACATTTCCACAGACCCAAATTTAATATACAACCTCATGAATATTGCACTTTTCCTATTTAAATGAAATTATTTATTTATATATTTTAAATATTTTAATTAATTGTATTATGAGTGTTATTTTATGTTTAGAATGTTTTTTAGATAAGAAAAGTGCAATATTTATTGTCCAAAGGTTTAAAGTTTATTCCATATAGAAAAGGAGATGTTACCAAGTCACTGCTAGACATTAAACTATTTTTGAGAAAAGTTAATTTAGGTCTTTTGTTGCCCCCTAATAACCCGGACACCGAACAAGGTTTAAGACGAAGAACTATTTTTAATCCACCCCTCCATCCACAATTAAAAAATCTGGAGAAGATTATTGAAAATGAACTTAGGAATGAACAGAATAAGGTTAAATACAAATCTAATTTAAGTAATAAAGAACATGAATTATTGAACAATTTGAAATCTAACCTTAACATTCGAGTCATGAAACCAGATAAGGGAGGAGGGGTGGTAATCATGGATAACATTGAATATGAAGGTAAAATGAATGTAATATTAAGAGACGAGTGTAGATATTCTAATGCATCTAAGAACGAAGTAAATATAGCCTATAACAAAATTGATATAGGCTTAAACGATATGTTGTATGAAGGACTTATTGAGTATAAAATTCTTTCCTACTTGAAAGTTGACAAACCTAGGGTACCAACAATTTTCAGGATCCCAAAGACTCATAAGAATGAGAGGGACCCACCTTTGAGACCCATAGTCTCGGCTGATGGGTCAAAAACTCACCCACTTGCTAAATATGTTGATATGAAATTAAAGCATTTGTGGGTAAAAAGGGAAGACATTCTAAAAGATTCATGGGATCTTTTGAGGGAAATACCAGATTAACTTTATCACGAAGATCTCCTATTTGTAACCATAGATATTATTGACCTGTTTTCCTGTATCCCTTACTCCTCAGGCATGGAAATGTTTGAGGAGATTGTTTTTGACGATCAGGAGTTAACTCATAATGATAAAATATTGTGTGTGGCTTTAATGGATATGGTACTAAAGTATAATTTTATTTGTTTCAATGGGGAATTCTACCAGCAAATTCAAGGAGTGGCAAAGGGGGTGGCATGTGCTCCCACTTATGCCAATTTAGTATTGGCAAAATGGGAAGAAAATGTATTTTAAACTCTGAATACACCCCCTGTTGGAACCTCTATCGGAGTTTCCTAGATGACATAGTTATTTTTTGGATGGGAGGTAAGGAGAAGTTTGTAGAATTTATGAATTACATGAAAGGTACCACCAATTTCCTGAATTTCACACACAAAGTTTCTAAAGAAAGCCTACAATATTTAGATGTAGAGGTGTATAAAATGAATAAGTTTGAAACTAAGATTTTCAGGAAATCTACATTTTGTAATTCTTTTCTCCATTATCAGAGTGCCCACCCCCCACACTGTAAGAAAACCATTGTAAAGGGTCAATTTGTACGGGGGAGTCGTATGACAAGCCTGGATACTGATTTCCAAATGGAGTGTAATTTGCTGGAAAAGATGTTTACCGAGAGGGGATACCCCTTGGAATTTATAAATAAAATTAAGGGGGAGGTTTTAGAAGGAAGAGGTACTAGGTTTAAATCCATTCAGGGACTTAAGGAACAAGTTAATGACAGTGAAACATTGAAGATTAAAAATAATGAAAATACTGCCTATAAACCAGCAATAATTTTGGAGTATAATGCCTTGAATGATACCACCAAAAAAATATTCAAAAAAAGAGTTGAACAGATTTGTGGCACTTTCAGACCTGGATAAAATACCCAACCTCCCCTTTTAGGGTAGTTTATAAGAATTCAGAGCCTTAAGAACATACTGGAGTATAGGAGTAATAAACCCACCCATAACAAAAGTAGATTAGGGACATACAAGTGTGGGCACTGCTCTCAATGTGTGAACATTATGAACACGAGTAAAATTTACCTAGAGAGCAGAAAAAGATGTATAGAAAGTGGAGACTATTATAATTGTGAGACTAAAGGAATAGTCTATTTGGCTGTTTGTTCAGAATGTATATCCTTCTATGTCAGGAAAACCGAAAGAATGTTAAGGAGAAGGATCTACGAACACAAATATGACATCACAGTAAAGAAGGAAACTAGTGCTTTGTATAAACATACTAAGTCCTGTACAAAAGCAGAATTCTCTTTCCTTGTTGTGGAACAGATTAAGAATGACATGAGGGGGGCCCATGGGAAGAGAGGATAGAATTCAGGGAACTGTGGTGGCAAGTTACCCTGGATGCAGGCAACTTCCCTGGGCTGAATGATTGTGTCTATTTTGCCACTTTTGAAACTAAGATCTGCAAAACTTTAAAAACTTTGGTTGCAATCAAAATTTTGGCCAGTAGATGGCAATATTTTCTTTTTTATAATGCATATGATTAATTTAATGTGTCCATGATAATATGTTTATTCTTTACTCATTAAATATAAATTAAATTCTTTATTTATATATTTTAAATATTTTAATTAATAGTGTTATTTTATATTTAGAACGTTTTTAAATAGGAAAAGTGCAATATTCATGAGGTTGTATATTAAATTTGGGTCTGTGGAAATGTCATTGTTTTTTTTTTAAATTTCATGCTCAATTTGTATTGATCGATTTTTTTAGTTAATGTATAAATGGTTTAATTGACAGTAACACTTGTCATCTGAGGAAGTCTGATTAAGGAGACGAGAACGCGTGTACTGCAAAGGCGTTTGTGTGCTTTTTACCTGTGAAGTTTCGTATGTATTTGGAATAAAATTCAGCTTGGAAAACTACCTCGGTGTTTTACTCTATTCTACAGGCACTTTTTGACTGTTTTTTTTTTTTTTTTGTTAGCAAGGAAGATTCCTGTACACACTTCTATTTTTATCCTTGATTTCCTAAGTGAAGGCCATACGCAGGAGGTAAAATTGACCAAAGCTCATGATCATCACCCCGTTGTGGCAGAAAGGGCATGGTTTCTGTTTTTCAGGTCCCTAGAAGCTAAGGAAGCTCTGCTGAACAAGCAGTGCAAGTTCCCCTAGGTTTGGATGCTGACCAATTCTGCTGTTAGGAGGGTTATTGCTCCCTGTGATCATTTGTGTATCACAGGCCCTTCCAGTGGAGGTCTTGGAAGGGATGGAGGCTTTCAGAAAAATCTTCCACTAAACAGATCTACTTTGCAATATGGAAGTTTATGTGAACAGATAAATGTCTTTCTTTGCCTCAGGTGGAAAGTTTGCAAATGTCTTATCTCAGACATCCTATTTGATGTGGTTGTCAGCTATTTTTTGATCAAGATGCCTTCTTCTGAGTACTTCATGACCTGGTGGATGGCAGAACTAAGGCACAGCATAGCCTTGTTAGACAGTTTCTCAAGAGGGAATTGCATCTTTACTTGCCTTTGAAAAATCCCACTTTGGATCTTAGCTTTATGACTGAAAGGCTGGCATGTCCTCCTTTATCACGTAGATTTAAGTTTTTATCCTGGAAGATATTTTGATAATCATTACCTACACCTGTAGAATACCAGAGCTGCAGTCCCTGATTTATAGGGAATCTTATTTGGTCTTTTTAAGAAACGGGTATCCCTTAAGACTAATCTTAGTGTTTCAGTGTTTTCCCTAAGCACATTCATTCATGTCCCTGATTTCCTTCTGCAAACAAAACCTGGAGCAGACCGAGCCTTTTTTTAACCATACCTTGGTGTGTATCACCAGCTTAGTTCCTACAAAAGCTGCACGAGTTCAGGAAGACAGATCAGCTGTTCCTGTACTTTGTGCCAGGTAAGGGAGGCCTAGCTTTTGGTAAGCAAATCAAATTGACATGGATACTCTGGATAGCTAGAATCATTAACTTTTGCCATAAGGTGTACAGCTATCCTTTTTTTTTTTTTTTTGCCCTCAAAGAATGTTGCACAGAAACTCCTTTACCTTTGCCTAATTGGCCTGTTAATTCCAACAGAACAGGAACATGGTATTCATGGGTTAAACAAGAGCCCTTACAGCCCATACACTCCTGCCTGGGAACCCCCCATCTGCCCTCCATTCCTCATTGAGAGTCAGGAAGTGAGGAATGGCCGAGCTTGGTGGTCCCTAGGGGAGGCTGACCCCTCGCCCCTCCTTTGGGAGCACTCCTGTTGGTGGCTACTTCCTGCCTCCAGTCTCCACCTTTTGGGGGAAGCATGCCTCTGCATGTTAGTTCTCCACAACTGCTTAGTGCGAATGCAGTATTGTAATGCAGGCTTGACCAAGCTCAGAACTTTTCTTGGGGAACATCCTGCTAATATTTCTTGCTTTATTTGTGAGTGGTCCTACTAACAGAAAAGAGAACAAATACATTAACATTTTTAATCATTTTCATACACTACAGATATGTTTTCTTTTTAACAGTGTTTGCTCACTCCATCTTTATATAAGTTGATCAATTCCTGCCTTCTCTTAAACCTCTCTTCTCTTTCTGAATGTTCTTCTAAATGTGTTGCTCCCACAATTTCCATTTATTTCTATGTAATTTGCACCTTTCATTTTTAGAAATCTCACCTCCTTTTCATTTATCTGCTGTACAATATTCAGTACTTTAGTTGCATTTTGTATAGATTTTGTTTTCCATTTTCTACTAATGGCTTTCTTGGCAGCCAATAGCATTAAACTTAGTAAAGCTTTCCTGTAGATAGGCAATTCAGATCTTGTATACCTGCTGAAAAGCATAATTTCCTTATTTACAGACATTTGCTACCAAAAATTTCTGACAAAGTACTCTGTAGGGAGTTTTTAAAATCTGCTAACTTCTTACAGACCCAAAAATCATGTTCCAGTTATCTCTGTCTTTCCCATCATACCATCAGCATTTCCTGTCTATTTCAGGAAGAATTCCCCAAAGACTGCTTGGGATATAAAAATACCTATGCAAGCACTTCCATGCAGAATTCCTAAACCTTTTAGATTTGTTGCATACTTGGGAGCCATGCAGATATACTTTTGTCCTTCTTTTGTAAACTGCCTTCCCATTCTATTGTTCTCAGTCTTTCCTAACTTGTCTGTTTCATTGATGTACTTATGCAATATTGTATATGCGTTACTAATCTCCTTTTCAACAGCATGTGTTCTAGACTTGACATAAACACTCTACTTAGCTTGTCTTTCACTTATCACTCCCCTATTTCTTTTTCTTTGCTTATACTCTGTAATCAATCCCTGGCATGGAAAGTACTATCTAACCTTCAGTCCAAACTTCTGCTTGCCCTCATCCCACTTTACTTTCCCTTGGTAGTTACTTGCTCCTAATTCCTTGGTTCCTTTCCTCCAGTAAATTCCAGCCCGCTTACCTATTTCCTATATCCCTACTTATAGTATTTTCATGCTGGTAAAATCTCCTTTCTTCATTCTGACATTGGCATAGTTGTTTGAATACTTTCTGCTACTTTATGAATATAATATTCTGCATGACTGTTATTCTCCTCAAAGACCTGTATCCAAAATCCTACTCTCTCCTTACTTCTCTCTCTCTCACCCTCCCCCATTTCATCATCATCCCTTTCCTCTTTGATTTATAACCTTCTGATTGTGTTATGTGTATGCGCTTTTCCGTGTAGTTCTAAATCTAAGCCATTGCTAGGTATTCTGGTACCCAGGCATCTAATGCAGTTCCCCTATTAGGTGTTCCCCCTGAACTCTTAAACTGAGAACCAAATAAGTTGTTCTTTAACAACTGTAGCAAATCTGTTGATGAAGCAAGCAGCTTGCTACAGTTAAATACCACACACACACAAAGTGCTGAAGAGCTTCATCCCTGATCGGGAATACAGTAACAGCACTCATTTCTGAATGCCATCACTGTACTACTACACGATCATCTTCTGCCAGTGTGCCCCCAGCACCTTGCACCTGCTCATTTCACCCCATTCTTGATATGCATCTGCTCTAAAGTATCCCTTCAAATCAGGTAATCCTAAACCAACTAGTTCTTTGGGGAGAATCATCTAATCCAACTTAAGTCTTGCCCTCTTCCCTTCCCAAATAAATTCTTTCATTTCTTTATTAATTACGGTTTACAGCTTCTTTGGATGATAAAAAAAACATATGCCTTACCTGTATATAAAACTAAAGGGACTAGAAACATTTTCACTGCTTTTATTTTACTATCAGTATACATAATCAAGAGCTTCCAACTTCTCAGTTTTTGCATTATCTTTAGTTTTTCCCACATATCATTCACTGCCTTAATATAATCCCTTTTACTCCTTACACCTCAATACTTCATCTTACCATGTCCCCATAAATAAGGGTATTTCTAAACCATTTCATGTATATGGGTATATAATTTTCCACTATAGCCTTTGTTTTATCTTCAATTATTTTATATCCTGAAAAGAGTTAAAATGTTTCACTCACCAAAATGTCCTTTTCTGGATTTATCAAGTACAATATAATATCTTCTGCAAATAAAGCTAACTTTTCTTGATTACCATGCCAGTTATATTATTGAATTTATGAGCCCCTTATTTTCTTTGCTAATTATAGGTTCATAGATAGGCACTAGGCTATCTGCCCTTGTGGGCTATTTTAAACCTAACCAATTTCCATTGTGTTATAGGTTGGTCTTGCTCATCCCATGATCAATAATTATATGTTACCCTAAATGCAGAGCAAATAACAATGGGGAGAGATGATAACAGTGCCTAGTTCCCCTGTTCAAACACAACTAATGACATCACTTCCATCAATTTCCTGTAATTATTATAATTACAATGAATTCAAATGTTTTAAAGGTACATCATAATATTTACTCAGTACAACTCTAAAGCAACTTTAAAATAATTAGTTATAAAAACTCATGAAAATGTGCACAATAAACCATTTAGTTGTAAGAGTATTTAAGACGTGGTTTTAGTAGAATATGTAATGTTTAATGGCCTGATGAAGCCTCTGGGTGAAAGCGCTTGCCGTTCTGTTCAATAAAAGATTTGCTGTATTATATCGTATTGAAGTTGGGTCGATCCTTTTATCTAAGAAGATTATAACTTTGAAAGTACTGCATGCTGAAAAGTATTTAGGTGAGCAGTTGTGGCTGTTGTTACATCGAGCAGTTGGATTTATTGACCCAAAAGGACCAAAAGGTTATGTAAGGAAACCTACTCTACTATACTTGGTTTACGTTTAATTCTATCTGAGCCATTTTTTTTGCTCACTTATTGAAGCGCATACATTGAGAGGTTGGACTAATTGATTTACCTGAACTGCAAGATTCAGTAGGTGCATTTGCCTTGCACTGACTGCCATTACAGCTCGTTTGTTGCCTATTCACAATAGCGCATATACGAACTGAGAGACTCCGTAGAAGCACTTGCTTTGCATTGACTGTTATACAAGCCTGACTTTTTTGCTTGTCAACTACAGCATACGTAAAAATTCATTACCTTTGAAAGTTGAATAGCGTGGACTCTATAAGGCATGAGTATCCACGGATAGACTGTCTTTTTTACCTTTTGCGTACACTACTAGATAATGCTCATTTACATGACTCTAGTGTACGTTGTACTAGCGATAAACAACGCTGTACTGCAAATGTTCATTATATAGAGTTGAATGGGATTCAGTTACTACGCTATTATTGTTATATGTTTGTTGGCTTTAACAGGAGTATTTAATGACTTTTATGCCTATGCATCCTAAGTAACCTATAACTCAAATCACTTTTGAGTCTATAGGAAGGACTATTCTACCAGTTTATTACAATCATCTGCCGCTCATTGCTGCCCTACCAATACATTTTATTTTTACTTAGAGTGCCACTAGGCTTGCAAGATTGCCCCTTCCACTCAGGATCGAAAGTCGTCAGTTTCCTTTGTCTTCCTGCATCATTTTACATACAGTTATCTTTTTTTCCACTTGGAGGATTTGCAGCGTGCAAAAATATTTTTCTGTGCAGGCAATATATAGACTGACACCTTTGGATGACACCATGCTTGCAATATAGCCCCATCCAGTCAGTGTCAAAAGTGATCAATTTCTGTATCATTCTGCATAAAATTGTCTTTCTTCCACTAGGAGGATTTTTAGCCTGCAAAAAATATTTTTCAGTGCAGACAATATATAGACTGACACCTTTTGGTGCCAATAGATAATCTGCTAAAACCAAAGCTTGCAGATAGTGCTTCTACTAAAGGAAAAAGACAATTCATATGTTAATGTACTTCAGGCTTTGTAAAGCCATTATATCTTGATATGTATGGCTTTCTTACTATTAAGCAGTTTGTCCTGGATTTAATGTATGGCTTTCTGACACTTAAGCAATTTTTTAAACTTTCTCTTCTCCGCTATCCTTTTGAGTTATTCACACTAAATTAGCAAAAGCATTCACACTGCTGTTTAAACCTTCCCTTACCTCCATTATCACTGATTGTTTTTCTTGGATTAATACCTCCATTCGTGAGACGTTGCAACCCACTCTGAGAGACAACACAAACAGGGGGATGTGTTGCAATTGTATACAATAATGACATTTAACACCCCAACTTCTAGTCTTAACTAGTATGAGTTCAAACAGCTAATCTGTTCTCCTCTTTGACTTAACAAATCGAATCATAAAAATTTCTTTTCTTGACTAGATACTTGTCTCTTGACATCAGCAAGTATGCTCACTGTAGTAACCATCACCCTGTGTTCATCAATAAAGTAATCTCCCACCGGCTAAAAAACGTCAATATAGAACTACCTGAAATTTTTGTAACATTCATCTTGGCACCGTCAGTAATTTATTAAAATCCTTCACTTGGTCTCCACTCAAAAACTACCCCTATAGGAAGCTGTTAACATGTTAAACAATATATTCATGAATACTGTAAATACTGTTGCCTCTACCAGAAATTAAATAATAAGGACTACTCAAACTTCCTGGCTGACCCATTCAGTTAGAAATTTTATGCAGAAACATGACAAAGCAGGAAAATAATGACACAAAGATAAAACTCCTCAAACCTTACATCTATACAAAGAGTTGTGTAACCTCACCAAGAAGCAAATGTACCTAGACAAAAAAATTATTACACAGACCCACAAGATAATCACAAAAAAATCCAAAGAAATTATGGAGCTCAATTAAAAGAATTCTTCAACCTGGGTCATCGTTCTCATCAAACGCCTGTCTGTACTTATCCCCTCAAAAACAACTACCAAATTTAACATGGTCTTCATCAATTTCATAGCCTCTTACCGCCAGCTCTCCATAACCATTAATCAACCACAAAACTCTACTAGTCCTGACATCCTTGCCTTTAATCCCCATCTTATGTTTGACTCCAACTAAAGAAACTGAAACCCTGTTCTTCTACTGATGATCTCCCTGCTGAGTATATTAAGCTCTCTGCAGACTCTATTGCATACTCAGCTTCAATTCTCATCAACACATGTATTCAAGACTTCCATGTCTCTGCCCTTAGAGAAAAAAATCTTATTTTTCCCCTCCATAAAGGAGGTAACTCTGAAATCCCTAACTTTATTCCAGTTGCTATCCTGTCCCTCCTTTCTAAAATTCTGGAAAAGTGTATTCATAAGCAGTACTCTTACAAAGTGATCTCATAACTTCAACACAACATTGTTTCCAACCAGGCCATAGCACCACAACAACTCTCCTCAACTTTTCTGACAACATTAATAAGGATAGAGACTGAAATATTTCTAATACCTCTACAGGATCTTTGGTTATTTTCTTAGGGCAGCCGCGGTGGTGCAGTGGTTAGCATTGCTGCCTCACAGCAAGAGGTTCTCCGGTTTGATCCTTGGCTGAGGTGCCTTCTGTGTGGAGTCTGCATGTCCTCCCTGTGGTCACGTGGGTTTCCTCTGGGTGCTCCAATTTCCTCCCACATCCCAAAGACATGCTGTAGGTGGATTGGACACTCTAAATTGGCCCTAGGCGTGAGTGCATGCGTGTGTGTGCCTTCTGTGGAAGGTTGGGTGCCGGGCTGGCAACTCGACACCATAAAACTCCACTGCCAATCATGAGCGGACAGGTGATCCGCTGTGGCAACCCCTAACCGGGAAACGACGAAAGAAGAAGAAGAATCTTTGGTTATTTTCTTATTATAGGCTCCTAAGCTTGGCAACAGCCTTTTCTACTTTCTGTTGCCTGAGCTGTTGTCCTAAAAGCTTTTGTGCTCTGGATTTATTATAAAAAAAACAGTTGCTTAACAGCAATTTTTCTAAACTCCTGCACTTCAGTGAGGTAGTCCCTTATTTTCTTTTACACACTGTAGTTGCACCTTTTCTTGTTTTATGAGAATCCCCCCAATGTGCAATAATTTAACTTTTGTCAATCCCTCTAAATAATTCGTTGCTACTTAACCATTTTTCTTTTATTTCTACCCTGTTTTAAATTCTACTTTCATTTATCCACTCCTTAGCTATATTTTCTGAGGAAATTTCAATCTGCACTAATAACTCCTGAATAATTGCCACTAACCATTCCTTAAATTCCTCTCTGTTTAATGGCTAGGTGGGGAAGTGCCAATGTCTCATTTTTATTTCAGTGTCCCACATTTTTATGTTATCATTGGCATACAATCTGAAATAGTTATTGGATGCATGTCAAAACTTTCAATTAAATGCACATGTTCCTCTGAAATATAAATTTGAACCCTGGGGAATTGTATGTAAATTCTCTCTGCTCCTACTAATGAATTCCCATCTTCCATACCAAACATTTTCATAAATATCTTCAAAAATCTACTCTCTTTTGTTATATTTTCCCTTCTAGGTCACCCAGATACATCTTCACTGTTGCAAACCAAATTCCAGTCCCCACCTATAGGTAATATTCCCTGCTAATTTATTTCCCCCAGAATTTTCTTAAGCTCCATTGTAGAGGTTTTAGGTGGAATATTATCTGTTTTTCCTCTTGTATCACTACTGGAAGTACTTTAACAATTAATATAAGTAGTCACATTTTGCTTTGTGTCAGATATTCTGCTGAATAAACATCCTGAAATTCTTTCTTTAACAAATTCACATGCTCATTTGTTTCCAAATGTGTCTCCTGTAGCATAGCTATTTGTCCTCTGCATTTTTTAATATACATTAGACTCCCTCTTATCCGATCTCACTGCGACCGGACCTTAGGCTGGATAAACAAATGGTTAATCAGCAATAGCATATGAAATAGCATTTATAGGTTGTAAATCAGATTAAAAAAATTTGTATATATGTTGTATGTAAATATTTATTCATTGGAGGTGAACACAAGCAAGACAGGGAAACTCTTGAAGGTCAAAGCTTCAGTTTTAAGACATAGCTTACAATTATATTGGCAGTGTGTTTGATAGTATGTGGAGGCCACGAGTGTGTGGCTCTATGCTAAGTAAGGATTATGAACTGTGTTTACAGAGGCATATGCGTGAAGAAACAAGGGTCAGTTTGCTTGGGCAATTCCCAGTGACCACTCAATGTTAATGACCATAAGTTTGTAAACTTGAAAATTCATAACAGTGGTCTGAGGGTTAGAGGCATTTAGGGGAGGTTGATAATATGGAATTGACAGGGCTGTGGAATGGCAGAATTGGTTACTTCATCTACCAATCTCTGTGTTTGTTGTTGCATTAGCTGATGGAGTTACTAAATACAGATAAGTCACTCTTATTTGGTCTCGCTTTAACCTGGCATTTCGGAATATCTCTGTTTATTGTTTTAACCTTAAATATTAAAATATTGAAGCAAAAATGAACTTGCAGTATATAAAATAAAAACTGCAAGTTCATTTTTGTTTCAATATTTTAATATTTTAAGATTAAAACAATAAACTGAGATGTTCCAAAGTGCCCAGAGTAGGCAGAAGTGTTGTTGTTCTCTGTTATCTGTTGTTATAGGTATGGCAGAAATTTGAAGGCCAGTTAAAAGAAAGCTGGATAAGAGGGACTCTACTGTAGTTGACTACTCTTTCTTTTTTGTTTATACTGGTGAGACATTCACATTCAAAGATAACATGGAAAGTGTTGTCATTATGAAAAGGCATACTGTTCTTACCTGTTATTTATAACAGATTTTTTTTAAACATCTGGTTTCCGCTGTGGTATTGCATGCGTACACTAATGCCTGGCAGGGGTTTCTTTTATACAGTGTTTCTTGTCATATCCATTTGATCCTGCATCACATCTTACAAGACTTTTTGTTTTAATGAAATCCCTCAAACAAAAAAATACACTCCCCAGACTACACTCATAACTTATTAGCTTAATATAGGCACATAAAGCTATATACATCTTCAGATAACTAACCACTGCACTACTTTCCTTTACTAACACAATAAACTGTAACCGTAATAATAACAAACTAACTGCTTCTCTTTTCCTAGACCTGTCAAAAGCCTTCGACATGGTCAACCATAAACTTCTCCTACACATACTAAACTCACTTGCCTTGGATTTTTCCTCCTTAACCTGGTTCTCATCCTACCTTAAAAACCGACAACAAGCAGTACTCTGGAAAAATTCTCTATCTGCTCTACTACCTATCTCCTTAGGAGTACCTCAAGGATCAATATTAGGTCCACTCTTATTCTCTATCTTTATTAATGATCTTCAATCATCTATCCATAACACTACCTGCATACAATATGCAGATGATTCTACCATCATCTGTACAGCTCCCACCCAAACTGAACTCCAGTCACTCACACAATCTACCTTTTCAACCGTTGAACAATGGTTCTCAAAAAGATGTCTCCTTCTCAACTCCAAGAAAACAAAACTATTACTATTCTCACCTACCCACAAATCTCCTCAACTAAATTTTACTATTACTGCAGCTGACAATTCTCTTATCTCCCCAGACTCTACTACCAATCTGCTTGGTGTTACTATTGATAATAATCTTAACTATGATTGTCATATCAATAACACTATAAAAGCAGTAAATAAAAAGATAGGTTCACTGTACAGAATAAAACCCTTCCTTACTCCAGAAGCACGGACCACCTTAGCTCAATCACATCTTATCTCCACCCTGCTGTATGCTTCCTCTATTTACACCAATCTCTCTAAAGGTAACCTGAAAAAACTAACTACATCCTATCATAATATAGCCCGTTTTGCCACAGCATCCCAGTACAGAACTCACCACTGTAATAACTTAAAACAATTACAATGGTTAGAACTACCTAACAAGCTTATCTATAAACAACTCTTAATTACACATAACATTCTTTATCAACCAACAAAAACACCAGCTCTCAGTAACCTCCTTACTCCCTACAAAAACTTGAAACAGTTGCGATCTGCCGAAAAGATACAAGTCACCACAACTAGAATTACAAATTCAGCAGGTAACTGTCTATTTTCAAACTCCATAGGGAAAATATGGAATAACCTCCCCCCACACATTACCTCACTAGACTCCTTTCAACTTTTCAAAAAACAACTTCTATTACATCTTAACAACTTCTGGCTCTGCTCCTGTACCAATCCAGACTAAATGACTTCTTCGCTCTTCAGCCATACCTCCCTACGTAAAAATCACTATCTTTCCCTGCTATTTCAAATGACTAAATTACTGTACTGTATGAATATATAGCTTAGGCTATTTGTTTTTTACCTGTTTTTTTTTCGCTGTATTTTCTACTACACTAAAATGTATGCATTGTTGCTTAAATGTTTAACCTTGTTTTAATTATGGAGCTTTTCTCCCCGGGCCTCCACTGAAAATGGAAATTATCCAGCTGGACTAGCCCGGTCAACAAATGTAAAATAAATAAATAAATAAATAAAGATAACGAAGTTTAACCCTCCTAATAGGAACAGTTTTCCCAAATTAACAGCTACACTTATAGGTGTGTATTGACCTATAATGAAGGTTATCCATGCTAAGACTCCTGGTACGGCCTCTGCTTCTACTTACACTAAGTGCTGTCTGTTTTTCTTAACTCTATTCCTGTACCAGATGTAGAAAGCAATGTGAATTTATTCATAGAACATTATCTAACTAATGAAAGAAGTATTCTGTTTCTATTCCCTTATCAGCTTGTCTCCATAGAAATGCGATAACCAGATAGACAGTTGCCTTTAGCTACAAGCTTCTGATGTTGCACTGTGAACATTTATTTGCTAAAGGAGAATTTTTTTATTACATTGAGTGTTCTTTTATTTACTTGCCTCCCCTTAAAACTTGTTATTAGATCAAGCCAAGGCCTTAATCCAGTCATTCCCCTTTACAAAAGTAAGAAAAAGTATACAAATTTTACTTGTATCATGCTCTGTTGTCCAGGCTTTTTTCTCTTTTTACATCACAGTCATCACATTTCTTAACACTGAACAAGAAGAAAGAAGGAAAAAAGAGCACCTGTATGCTTAGAATCCCTATTACACATAAAAATAACTGAAAACACTTTATAATATACAGCATATGTCACGTTTTATAAAAATACCATTAAAAACAAAAACTGTTTTACTAACAGTTCCCTCTTTCCTTTTTCTTCCCCTCTCATTAATGTTTTTTCCAAATATTGATGACATGAAGTTGGACATATACTGTGGAGTCCCCTATAAGTTTAACAGCATCAAATTAGTCCAATATTACAAGGTCTCTTGTTCCGTTGTGTTGCACAAATGTGGTTGATGCTTTGTAACCCCATATTTATTCATTAATTTCTGAATTGCTGGTTTTCTTTCTGTTGATTTCTATCTCCCAACTCCAGTCGATTCATTTCCAATGTGTACTGCTGGTTCTTCTCAATTTCAGGACTTTTTTTCTGTGTCTCAAGCATTTTCCTTTAGAACTTTGGAAAAGGTATCATTGTCATAGTCTCTCTGAGCTCTATTATCAGAAGAATAAGAAGCAGAATCCCCTTATGTTTGATAGGTCACTGTTTGTTGGACAAACATTTGTATTTCCTACTCAGCATGTTCAGCATCAAAAAATGACTTTGACCCTCAAGGAGAAAATTTTCTAACAATTGCTGGATACAGCAGTTTGGATCTCACACCTGCTTCTTGACATGCCATGATTGCTGGAATAAATTTACTTCTCTTCTGCCTGCTGTACAGTGAGTTGTTATTTTCCACAAACACTGTTCTGTTTCCAACTTTTAGTACTTTGTCTTATGCCACAGTTTTGTCAGAATCAGCTCTTGCTGCTGGTAAGATTGCATCTCTACTATTAAAGGTCTTAGCTGTTTTCTCATAGCCAGGCTTAGAGCATGGACTTGATGTGCCCTTTCTATTAACTCCTGCCGTGGAATACCCGTCCAGTTGCTTATTTGTGCTTTATTAAATTTGATACAGATTGTTCCTTCCAGTTTCTTTAGTACAGCAGATAATCTCAGATTTTTCCCTTCATGCTCTGTCTTGTAATTCTACCATTTTTTGAAACATCTCTTCTTGAGAGGACTCATTCTTAGCCAGCCTTTTCTTCATTTCAAATTCTGATTTTTGCAATTTTATCAGCTCAACTGAATTTGTATTAAAGCTTGTTCCATTTTTTTCAGCCTTTTGTTATTTGAGTTGATATCTTCCTTCAGTGTTTTGTTTATTTTAATCAGCTCTGACTTGTTTGTTTTTTTTTTTTACTTCATGTCTTGCACCAAAGCTGGAACTTGAACTACTTTTTGCTGAATAGCTGCAAGATTCTTCCCAATTAGTGTTTTCTCTTCACGTTTTTGCAATTGATTTTCTTTCAGGTTCTCTAAATTTATGCTTTGTCCCAGCAGTGCGCTTACTAGCCAGTAAATGAAAATTACCCAAAAAGACTAATTCACTTTCTCTCTTTTCTGAGTTTCTGTTTTCACAGTGGAATAGCTGAAACTAAGCTGCATTCATCTTGAAATTCATAAGTAAAACATTTTTTGTTCTTATTAGTACATGTATAAAATGTTTCATGATATAAACTGCATGTTATATAAAGTAGTTTTGTGTAATATAGCCAGTTTTTTTAAAAGTGGGGAAGATCTATTAGTGACTGTTGTATGTGTTAAAGATATTAAAGTAAACAAGTACTTTTTTAGTTTTAAGAAATGTAGGCTTTACTGTATAACAAGAGAAGAAACTCTGGGCAAAAGCAAGTTTAATGTTGATGACCATCCCTCCTGTCAGCTCCCTGTGCTTTCTCCTATTAACCTGGTGGACTTTGGCATTCTGAGGCAGTGTAGCAACTGCCTCATGTACACAGATAACCCTCTCCTCTTACCTCCCCACACTCCGACATGTGACATATGCACTTATATATCCAAACTGAAAGACATGTATTCTCTAGCCAAGACTGGAATAGCTGGTCAAGAGGAGAAGGTCAACACCTGCACCACACCACATGGGACACATAACCCTCCAGAATGGGTGTATATCACATAATTGAAATCCCAAAATATCAAACACCATAAGCTCGAACTTGGAATGTCGAAATGTGATATAATCAAAAGCTCAGAACAGCGAATGCTTTCCCAGAGAAAAAATTTGCTGTTCCGAGAAACACACACACAAAACAAGCACACCAAAAAAAGTAATCCACACATATACACTTAAAATCCTACTTTTAACCCTACACTAAACCATACATACACTACTATCTATCCATTTACCTTAACCCAAACCCTAACCCTAAGGTCCATCACTATCGCACACTCATCTTACCCACTCCCTAACCCTAAGGTCCGTAACTATTGCACACTCACCTTACCCACTCCCTAACCCTAAGGTCCCTAACTATCACACACTCACCTTACCCGCTCCCTAACCCTAAGACCCCTATCGCACACTCACCTTACCTGCTCCCTAACCCTAAGGTCCCTAACTATTGCACACTCACCTTACCCGCTCCCTAACCCTAAGGCCCCTATCACACACTCACCTTACCCGTTCCCTAACTATCCCATTCTCACACTCACCTTAACCCGTTCCTTTCGCACACTTACCTTAACCCGGTCCGTAACCTTTGCACCACAGTGGAGAAAATAGTGAAACGGCAGAAACAGCCCACCGAATTCTTTCCCTAGGAAAGAAGTCGATGTTCTGCAGCTTCGCTATTTTCAGTGTTCACTGTTTTGGGTTCGATATTTTAACATTCGAAGTTGTACTACATTGATGTTATGATATTAACCCTTCAGAACACCCACCATCACAGCTCTCACATAAAAACACAAACCACACACCCACCTTCGTAGAGGCTCTCAATAGAAATCTACCCAAACAGCAGAAACCTCCAAATCAGAAATGCACTCGACCACCACAACACAGCACAAATCACAAGACACATAGCTCACCTATACAGTGTGCCCCTCAACCTAAGCCCCTAAGGCAAAACAGCTTGCCCAATACACTAATCATAGGTAACTCAATAGTGAGGCACACTGATGTCCCACTCACTAGGTTGAATAAGGAGAAGGTAACAGTTAGCTGTCTGTCAGGTGCCAGGATCCGACACATAACACACACACTCAGGTCACTCCACAAATAGTACAAGTATGATTCTGTCATTGTCCATATGGGTTTGAATGACCTGAGATGTACCTCCCTGGACTACATGAAAAGAGGCATGGAGGAGCTCTCTGATTATGTGGCCCAGGCAGATATGACCATAGCCCTGAGCAGCATCCTGCCATCACCCAGAATGATACCGCAGTGCAAGCAGAAAGTGATTGACTTCAACAATTGGCTGAGTTTCTGGTGTCATTCTAAGGGGATCCAGTATCTGTCTGCTTGGGATGACATGATTGACAGACCTCGATGCTTTGCCAGAGATGGCCTGCATCTGTCACCCCTAGGTTTCCGGATACTGGCTAAGGCTCTTGCCACCCCTATAGTGCCTTCTTTAGGCGGTTCATAGATTAGTACTAGGCTAACAGCCCTTTTGGACCATTTTAAGCCTAGCCAATTACCCCATGTGAGAATCAAACCCTGTACCTTGTAACTGTAAGGTAAACACCTTAACCATTATGCCAACCTTCCACCCACGGTGTTCCAAATATCAAATTTCCACTGTAACAGCAATAAATAAATGCAATTTGAGGGTCATGCTGCTCAGCGATAGAAGTCTAAATCTCAAGATGCACTCGCTCGAAGCACTCCACAAAATGGAGAACATTGACATTTGTGCTGTAACGGAGACCTGGTTTAAAGCAGCAGAAAGTACCCTTGCGCTACCAGGCTATAACTCATTCCGCACCTTTCGTCCCCAGGACATGGACCAAAGCTCCAAAGGCAGTGGCGTCTTTATATTCATAAAGGATATGCACACCTCCAGACTAGTAGCCCAGCATAACGCATCGGAAATACTTCAGGTATAACTAACAGTGGGTGAGACAGCGATTCAGGTCATAGCCTGCTATAGGTCCCCAACCATGTCCCAAGACTCTCACTCCACATTCCTAAGCACCCTGGAAACTGTTAGGGTCCAACCCAACACTCTCATACTGGGTGACTTCAGCTACCCCTCCATCAACTGGGAAAACTACTTGTGCACCAATACACTTGCCCAACGCTTCCTGGAATTCATTAATGCCAATGCGCTGGACCAGCTCATTCTTACTCCCACTAGAGGAAGCAACATCCTTGACCTGGTTATTACTAACATGGGCAACTGTTGTTCAACACCAATAGTCAATTCCTCCCTGGTTAGATCTGACCACAAACTAATTAACATGGAAATCCACATCTCACCCACACCACCAGCAAAGGTAACCACCATGAAAAACGTCTTCAAAGCTGACTTTGGGCTCCTAAAAACAGAGGTGGCTAACTTCACGGCACCCATGTTAATGGAAAATAGGTGCATGACCGCCGAATCATACACCAGTGCACTGTACGAACACATACATAAATGCATGGAACTAGCCATACCCAACAGAACACAGATGCTCTCCTCCAAAAAAGGAAGCCAATCTGGTGGTCCCCTGCCTTTAACAAACTCTACAACAGAAGGAAGAAACTGTTGCAGAAAAAGGTGAAGTCCCAAGACTGGGAAAACTCCCTTATTAGCGTCAACAAAAAGTTGAGATCCTTCATCAAAACCTCTAAAGCTAGCTATGAAGGCAGAATTGCGGCAGACACTAAAAACAACTACAAAGTCTTCTACAGTTATATCAAGAATCTCCATGGCAATACCCAGATTTGCTCTGTGTTACTGCACAATAGTACCTCCTATACTGAGCCAACAGATATTGCCAACATACTGCCAACATACTGGCTGACAGTCAGTGCCAGCTTTACCTCTCTCTCCCCCCTAAAGGACCAATCACAATACCAGAAGAATGCCAGGCACCCACCATTACTGCAGCATAGGTTAAAGGTGCATTATCCAGGGCCAAGCTTACAGCTTTCGTGGGACCTGCCAATATCCCTGGCTGTGTTCTACATGAACTACAAAGTGAACTGGCATCACACCTGTGTGGCCCTGTTCAGTCACAGCCTCATCTCAGGCTTTGTTCTTACAGAATGGCACACTGCTGCAGTCATCCCTCTCCATAAAGGGGGAGTGACTACAGACCCTGGGAATTATCACCCCATTAGCCTGATGAGTTTGATATGTAAGGCTATAGAGCGCATTATCATAGACCTAATTAACAAGGATATAGGGAATCTCCGAACTCTGGATCCCACGCAATTTGGTTTTGTGAGGGGTAGATCATGCCTGCTCAACCTGGTTGACTTATTTGAGTCAGTCACCAGAGCTGTTGATGAGGGCGAGGCAGCTCATACAGCCTACCTTGATCTGGCCAAGGCCTTTGATACCATTCCCCACTCAGGAATTCTTGATAGACTCACCAAACTAGGCATCAACCCCTATATCACTAGGTGGGTTGCAAATTGGCTCACAGAACGCACAGTGTGAAAGTAGCAGACTCCCAAGTCAGACTGCCAACCACTCACGAATGGAGTCCCACAGGGATTGGTCCTGGGTCCTCTCCTGTTTGGCATCTATTTCTCAGAAGTCCAGGCCAACATGAAGGGACTCTAGCTAACCATGTTCGCCGATTATTGCAAGCTGGGAGCCATTACTAACTCCCCGAGTGATGTAGATATCCTACAGAAAGGCCTCACTGAGACCAATGACTGGTGTCGAACCCATAGTCTTAAGTTTAATGCAAAAAAATGCATTGTCATTCCCTTCGGGAAAAAGTCAGTTCCCACTAATTACCACATTAATGGTAGCCCACTGAAAACTGAAGGCTTTATAAGAGATCTGGGGACACAGTTTGACAGCAACCTCTCCTGCAACCACCATATTGCCACTGTGGTCAGAAAGTCCTTCTGTGTGGCACATCTCATTGCCAAGGGTTTTGCATGCAGGAAGAAAAAGGTCATCATCTCTCACTACTCTTCCCTCATTAGACCAGTTATCGAGTATAATGCCCCATTTGGCATGTACCTCACTAAACACCTGCAACAGCTGGAAAGGCCACAAAAGTACCTCATGAAGAGGATCCTAGGCTTTAAACACATGCTCTGCATTGACAGACTCAAAAAAACTCCAGCTTTTCTCTGTCTCATATCGTCTATTAAGAGATGATCTCTGCTTGACTTACAAAGCCATTTCTGACCCATCCCTGTTAGAAATGTTACACCTAAAGAAATCCCAATCCCTCTGCACCACACACTCTAGGGACCTCAACCTAATTACCACAATCAACAGAACATGCTGGAGGGAGACAGCCCATCGTCTGGAATAGACTTCTCATACATGTCAAGCAGAGCACCTCACTGGCCCTTTTCAAGAGAAATCTTGATGAATAGATGGGAAATAGAAAATTCACCCCAGGGATCACTCCAGTGGCTCTACTTGATAGAGACACTGGGAACTCATGGCAGCATGATGCCAGGGCACTTTTATGGGCTAGGCTTGTAAAGGTTCCAGGGCCGTTGGCCTAGTACACACCTATTAACCTGTGAAAATGCTGTTATCTTGGGCTGCTGAGGCTGAGGTGGTATGTAAAAGCACACTGATTATATTATATGCGGAATTAAGATATTTTCTCTTATTTTTTACAGCGGTGAATGTCTAGATTAATGCCCTTGGCTTAAGCTGGAAACAAGTGTTTTTAGTATGCCTGAAAAATAAGGCAAAATGATGAAAGTCATGAAACGTGCTAAGTTTCTTACATCTACAAAGATATTAGCTTTTTTCCATAAGCAAATGTTCAATGACAGCCAATAAATCTGCAGCTTAAGGCAGCTGTACATTCTGTTTTGAGTGAAATTTACAAAGATTCTTTGCTGATTACTTTTACATGGAGACAAGCTGTAGGTGTAAGCAATTAATATTGAGAGTTCATAGCGTTCTTTCCTGAGGGAAATGCAAAGAAAGGGTGCAGTGGCAAGTGATTCAGTCAAAAGTAAAGTCTGAAATTATGGGAAGTGAATAAGAGATATCACCTTCCTAGCAGCCTTAATACTTAAGTGCAGTTAATAGAACAGTATACAATTTAGTTTAATTTAAAGATAGTCAATGCACTTTTTTCTTGAGGCTAAAAGTTATAAATTGACCTGAGTGTAGGAGACCCTGTACCCTCCCCAATTCATTACATCCCTCTTACTCTAATATTATACTGCCTACATACACATTTCACTTGTGATTCCTTCTCCAAAGCCCTCCCCAAATCACTTTACTACTTCCATACTTACACTTCTGTTTCTTGCTTTCTGCTTCCTTATATTTTTTAGCTCCATTCCCAACTATCATTCTCCCTCCCATACTGCTTTGCACTATATCCATTTATAATCACAACCTCGCTTATAGTAGGTATCTATTCGACATTGTATCCTTTTCTTTTCCCAAATGAACCTTCATTTTTCTTATTTTGACTACTTCATTATACCCTAGCCTTTAATACCCCTCTTTCCTTACATTCGAGAGAAGATACTAGGACAACCTACCACTCTTCTTTTATAAACTTATACTTCCTTTAGCTCCACCTCCTACAAACTCCCTCCAATTCCAACTACATTCCTGTCAGTCTACTACACAACATCCCCCTCCCACACATCACCCATATTACTGTAACCACACACCCCTTTTTCTACACTACTTTCCCATAGTATTTTCACTTAGACTCTATCCCCTACAACTGCTTCAATTCCCCCTCTACTTCTACTTAAGACATCTTACTCTACACCAGTCATGCTGTTTTACTCATGCTTCTCAACTCCTTCAGCAACACTACTACAAAGCCATACCTCAACTATTACTTCATGATCACCATTCAATCCTTCCACTACAATGTTCTCCCAAATAACACCAACACTGATCTCTATACAGATCTTCTATTCCCACCCCTAAAGTCCTCAGTACTAACCACTACAACCTAAAACTAATACAAGTACCCAAATTACTTAAAACAACTAGATGTTCTTTTGTGGCCTTAAACTTGTGCAGGGACATTCACCCCAATCCAGGTCCCATTCCTACTACATAGACAAAAAAACTAAAACTTATCACTCTTAATATGAGGAGCATGTGCAATAAACCAACACTCTTTCATACCTGGTTAACTAAACCAGACATCCTTGCTATTACTGAGACCTGGCAAAACCAGAAATAAAAAATACTAATTTATTTTTCCCCTGATTACAACATTATCAGAGTAGACAGAACACCATAAAAAGGTGGTGGAATAGTTTTAATTTTCCCTAACAACTTGATAGTTTCCCCATACTCAAATACTATACCAAAAGTCTGCACAGCTGAAATCCTTATAACATTTCTAAAACTTAACTCATCTAAAAACACATGCATAGTTGTTTTATACACCCCGCCGGGCAGAACATTCCCATTCTAGAAAATATTCTAGCCTAGATATCTGAAACAGTACCGAATTAAACCATTATCCTAGGGGATGTTAACATTAACTGTCAGACACTAACCTCACACCACCCAACAAACAGTATGAACCACTATGGCTTTACTCAACTTATAAATACTCCTACCAGATATAGTAAAAATAACATGCAACACTCCACCCTGGACTGGATACTAGTCTCAAACCCTTCTAACTTTACAACCTCAGCCACACACCCTGACTCATTAAGTGACCACCTACTAGCCTATACTCAGAGGACTCTCATTCAACTCGCAAACAACATAAGTTCAAAACTAAACATAACCTACAAAAATTCTGCAAAGACGTATTTAATGAATCTCTAAAATCTATAGATTCTATAGTACCTTCGTAACCCCTCAGCAGACAAAAAGAATAAAAAATAACCATGACCTGTGGCTTACCAAATCATGTAAAATTCTAAAGAAAGACCAGGACAAAGCATGGACTGCCTGGCTGAAGAATAAAAATGACATAAATTTTCATTCATGCAGACAGCTCCTCAAATAAACAAAAAGACAAATATTGCAGGATAAAAAAAAAACTCATACTATTCCTACATTCAAGATAACCACAAAAACAACCCTGAGAAATTCTGGTCCTCTGTAACATGACTGCTCAAACCAAGAAACAAAAATGATCCCAATTCATACTCCAATACACCACCTCTTTAAACAGCCACCAGATTCAACACATACTTTATAGAGTCCATATCCAACCTAAAAGTAAGCTCAACTCATCCACCCCAACTCACTACTTCTACTAGTACCCCTGATACTAACCTTTATACACCTCAAACATTACACACACACAACCAATCCCTCATTCATAACCAAAACCAAACCATCCCCAGCTTCCTCTTCAGCCCATCCCTTTATCTGTAAAAAAAAAAAAAAAAACTACTACAAAAACTGAAACCTTGTTCAACCTCAGCAGACAGCCTCCCGCCAGAATACCTAAAGATGGCACAGAGACAATAGCTCCCTGTTAGCATCTTAATAAATAGATTCATAACTGAATCACATGTCCCTAATCGATGAAAAAGATTCATTATCCCTTTTATAATTCCACTGAAACACAAATTTCCATCCTATTGCAATCTTGACCCCCCCCCGTCTAAGATTCTAGAACAATGTGTGCACCTAGAACTTCTCCACCATCTTACGCAAAACAACCTACTTTCCCACACTCAGCATGGCTTTAGACCTGCACATAGTACCTCAGCAGCCTCATTATCTTTCGTGGACTATGTCAGCAAAGCCCATGATACTGGCAAAATAGTATCTGCCATATTTCTAGAGTTGTCATAAGCATTTGACATGGTATCTCACCCCAAACTCCTTAAAGGACGTTCCAGTATTGGTCTGTCCTCCTCCTCACTTCAGTGGTTTTCTAGCTACCTAGCTGACAGGCAGCAACAGTAAAATGGTAGGGCACAGATTCTCCCCATATCACATTACCCCCACAGATGTACTTCAAGGATCTATCCTTGGCCCATTACTATTTAATGTCTTCATCAATAACTTACATACATCCTCCTGTGAAGGCACTCTAATCCAGTATGCAGATGACTCCACTGTCATCTGCGTATCAGACACATTAACTCACCTACAACACCTAACACAACAAGCTTTCTCTTCAATAGAAACATGGCTGTCCAATGCTGAGCTCCTACTGAACCCCAGAAAACAAAGCTCCTTCTCTTCACCCACAAAGCCCATAGCTCCAACAAAAGAAACTTCAATATCTTTTCAGTCAACATTACTGAAATTGAATTGGTTCAGCATACCAAACTACTAGGTGTCACAATTGACGATAATCTCATATTTGACCTACACACACAAAACAGTATAAAAAAAACCTCCAAAACTAGGCATGCCATACAGGAATAAATACTTTCTCACAGCAGCTACCAAAATTACCCTGGCCAAAACCTACCTCTTGTCCTCACTTATATGGGGCCCCAATTCTAACTAACTTACAGACCTTCCTAAGAAAAAAAAACTAGAAAGCTGCTGTAACAAAATTACCAAATTTGCCATAAACATAACCCCTCTAACTCATTACTGTAAAGCCGTACATTCCCTAAGATCGCTCAAACTCCCCCTCCAGTACGTACAACTTACTATGGTATACAAAATCATCCACAGCCCACTAGTTTGTCCTGCTCTTAGCCCATTATTCAACTTTGATATCCCAAATAAACATCTCGGATCTGAAAACAAACATCTCCTCACAACTTATAAACCTAATGAAACCCAAGGCCTAAGCCTTCACTCCTGCTCTGTGGCAAAACTATGGAACTCCCTTCCTTTAACTATCAAAACTGCTACTAACCTGCATACCTTCAAAAACTCTATAAAAGAATACTTCAACAAAGCTTGGATTTGCTCCTGTATGAGCCCAGGCTGAGGTACTGTTATACTTTTTTCTACCCCTACTCTCTTTATCCCCAATACTAACTTACCCTACTCCCCCTTCCTCTACACATACTTCCCTGAGGTTAGACTCATACCTTCTCCACATCTATTCCTACTATCCCCTTTGTCACATCCTACCTACTGTACTTGAAATATCCCCTGCCTTCACCAGTATAATCTGTTACCATATTTTATGACCCCTAGAATATTAATAATCATTATGATAATAATATATTATGTAAATAATGCTGCACCTTCTATTATCAGGTTTTCCATATAATTTATGCTCAGACATAATGACTTTATTATGTATGTTGAGTTTTTATTCTGACAAACTAATATGTAGTTTTTCAAATTTTGTGCTTGAAGGTTATGACTGTCAAGTTCTCATTCTGACAAACTAATGTGTTGTTTTCATATTTGTTTTTGAATGTTATGACATTATTATGTCGGTTTAGTTTTTCATTCTGTTAATCATATGTGTCTGGAGCTTTTCTCCCAGGACCTGTGCTGAAAATTGGTACCTCATGTCCTAGTTGGACTTTCCTAGTAAACAAATGCCAAATAAATAATGTTTTGTTAAAGCATACAAGCTGTTTTTCACATCTGGGAGGAGAATGAAGATGAGAAAAGTAAGTTAGAAAACAGATTATAACATGCACTTTAGCATGTCTAACCTCATTTTAGGTTAGGTAATGTATGTGGGTGCAGTTGTTGCCATTTAGGGCCAATTGTTCCTATCTGGGAAGTTAAACTTCTTTTTTTGAATATTTGTGTATTTGTTGTAAGTTAATAGGAGATGGGGGATTCTGAAAATGTTTTTTTTTTTTTTTTTTTTTTTTTGAGGGTTTTCATTAAAACAAAAAGTCTTGAAAAATGTGACATAGGTTCATATGGAGATGAGAAGAAACAACTGTATAAAAGATCAGATGGCCAAATGTGTGCATGCAACAAAACATTTGACATATACATTCAAAAAAATCAACTGTATAGTAGCTGTAAATAATAGCTTTATATCACAATGGCTACAGTATCCATATTATCTTGGAATATAAATGGCCTTACAGGTGTAGACAAAAAGGAAAGAATATTGAATTATATTAAGAAATGCAGATTGCACTGCTGCTGGAGACGTATTTGGAAATAAATGAAGTATATTAATTTGATAAAGGATTTCAGGTTGGATAATCAGTAGAATATAAGGGACAAAGGAAAAGAGGAGCAATTATACTAATTAATAGAATAGATCCAACAGTGATAGAAGAGAAACAAAAAAAAACAGTAATGGTAGATTTGTGGTAGTAAAGAGCTTTTGGCAAGAGATGAGTATTTTACTGGCTTGTATTTATATTCACCAAAAACTGCTATTATGGAGCTTAAGAAAGTTTGGGGAGAAATAATCAGCTTTTTCAGCAGGGATTATTATTTATAGATAGGGACTGAAACTTGATTTGTAATGGTCAGGATGTGTCAGGAGACATAGAAGGGAAATATACCAAAAGGGGGTAAATTTTTGAAGACATTTATGAAAATATTTCTTATGGAATATATGAATTCCATAGTAGGACAGAATTTACATATTATTCCCCTAGGTACAATAACTGGGTTAGACTAGATAGAAATTATATTTTGCAGGAACATTTGCAATTAATTGAAAGCTTTGACACACATTTGATAATTCCTTCTGGTCATGCCCCAATAAAAACTAAGCTACAAATGTAGGGTAATGAAGTAAAAATGAGTCACTGGAACTTTCCTACCTACCTGTTAAAAACTGTGGAATAAAAGGAATGGGTAGTTGAAATTATTCAAGAGTTATTAGGGAAAATAGAAATATCTTCAGATGGTGTAGCTAGTGGGTGGGATAAAATGAAAATGTGAGGTTAAAAATAGGGTAGAAATAAAAGTTAGAGAGATGATTAAGAAATAAAAGGATTACTTAGAGAGGCTGTCAAAAGTACTGCAGAATAAAGGACATTTTACAGAAGAAGAAGAAGAGGTGCAAATGCAAAGTGTTCAAAAGAAAATTAGTGAGTATCTGGATAATATGCATGAGTTTAGAAAGACTGCTGTTAAGCAACTATTTTTTAATTATAACTCTAGAGAACAAAAACTTTTAGCACGACTTAGGCAACAGAAAGTAGAAAGGGCTGCTGCCAAACCTCGGGAGTCTATAACAAGAAAAATAACCAGAGATCCTGTAAAGGTTGTTGTTGTCTGTCTTTCGGCTTTTACCGGTTAGGGATCGCCACAGCGGAACTCCGGTCCGCTAATGATTGGCAGTTGGTTTTTATGGTGTCGAGTCGCCGGCCCGATGCCCAACCTTCAACGAAGGCACGCCCATTCAATGCATGTCTTTCTAACGCCCACTCGACCGCAGGGAGTTCATGCAGACTCCACGCAGAAGGCACTCCCAACCCAAGCCGAGAATCAAACGGGAGAACCTCTAGATCCTGTAAAGGTATTAGTGATATTTCAGAAATTTTATGCAGATCTGTATAAAGCAGAGAAATTTAGAAATCTGGAAAGAGCATGAATGGAAGTTTTAATTATGCCAAGGTTAGACGTAGATGATGCTTACCAACTAACAGCTGAGATAGGAGAAGTTGAGATAAAAATAGTGATGTATAATCAATCTTCAGGAAAGTCTCCAGGAATAGATGGTATTCCTGTGGAAGTTTTGAAGTTAAGGGAAGAAAATGATAAAGATCTGGAAGATTATGTTTAACAGTATTTCAAAAGGGGGGGGGGGCACTAGCATCTTAAATGAAAACTGTGGTGGCTGTTTTACTTAAGAATGGTAAACACTTATCAGACCCAGCTTCATATTGACCCATTTCAAATTTAAACCATAATTATAATATGTTTATGTCTATGCTATGAGGCCGCGGTGGTGCAACAGCGGTTAGCGCTGTCGCCTCACAGCACGAGGTTCTCCGGTTCGATTTTGGGCTGGACTGCCTCCTGTGTGTAATCTGCATGTCCTCCCCGAAGTTGAGTGAACATTAAAGACATGCAGGTAGCGTGTTTTTACTTTGAAGGTTGGGCGCTGGGCTGGCAACTCAACACCATAAAAATCCACTGCCTATCATTAGCAGACCGGTGATCCTCTGTGGTGACTCTTAACTGGGAAAAGCCTAAAGACTTTTTTTTTATGTCTGTGCCATCTAAAAGAATGGCAAAGGTGTTACCACAATTGGTAGATATGGATCAATGTGGTTATGTGAAATGGAGGTAAACATTTGACAATAAATAGAACAGTGATGATTCAGAGGGAAGCAGAGTGTAAGAATATGCTGCTGTTTGTGGTTCTTGATGCAGAAAAAACATTCAACAGAGTAAGCTGGGATATTATGAGTTGGGCAATGGAAGCATTTGCAGTTCCTGACACAATAATACTGTTAATTATGGGGTTATGTGAAGGCTTGGAGGCAAGAATTAAGGTGGAAGGGGTTCTCTCTGAAAAGTTATGTTTGAACAGAGGAACCAGGCAGAGGTGTCTTTTTTCTCCTTTGTTATTTGCTTTATATTTAGTCATTTGCAAAGAAAATCCATAGAAATGCAAGCATATAATTGGCATGGTAATAAAGAAGTTAGTTTTATTTGCAGGTGATATTATTTTGTACCTGATAAATCCAGAAAACAAAGTTTTATTTGCAGGTGATATTATTTTGTACCTGATAAATCCAGAAAACAACATCTCATGGTGTTGGAACATTCTGAGACAGTTTCAAGTCTTTTTAGGATATAAAATTAATAAAGATAAAACAAAGGCTATAGCTGTAAATTATATACCCACAGATGACTTGGTTCAGCAATACTCTTATTTATGGGCACAAGATAAGATATGAGGTTTTTAGGAGTATGGATTAAAATAGTTTCTGTTATGGCAGCTAAGGATATGTGGGAAGAGACTAAACAAAATATAAAAAAAACTGAGAAAATAGAAGCTTTTATTTATAGATATGGATAGCAAGATACAAACAGTGAAAATGTTTTAGTCCCTTTAGTTTTATATACACAGAAGGCATATTTTCATCAACCATAAGAGAGGTTGTGGACAGTAATTAATAAAGAATTGAAGGAATTTTCTGTAAGGGGGAAAAGGGCAAGAGTTTTAGAGCTGCACAGTTAAGGCCCATATGCATAATGCAAACAGAAGGTTATAATTCCACTTGGAAAGGGATGATTATGAAGCAGGTGGAAAGTACGAGAAACAGAAAATGGGATTTTGGATGCAGATCCTAAAAGAGACTAAGAACAGCCATACTGATTATTACTTTCATAAAGTAGCAGACAGTATTTTAAGAACTAAGCCAACACAAGAATATAGAAAAGTGATTTTGCCAGTAAGAATAACTGCAAATAAGGTTACATGTAGGCAAGAGGGGGCTGGAATTTACTGAAGAAAACTGGCAGAGGGATCAAAATATTGGGAACAGATATAGAGAGGGACAGGTAATAGATTGCGATGAGGCCAAGAAGATGCTTTTACTGCAGGTTAGAGATTGCCTTCTTTATCGGGGATTGTTTTCAGATTAAAGGAAAGAGAAAAGGATAGGGGAGTGTTAAGTGAAAGACCTGCTCTGGTGGACTTTTTAGTTGAATCTAGAACAGAAGCTGCTGTTAGAGTATAATTAGTAGAGCAAATAAAATATTGCATGTTAATTATAAGACTCAATCAGAGGAGGTTAGAAAGGATTGGGAAGGGATTCTGAAAAAGCAATTTACAAGGGATCAATTGGAGGAGGCTGAAAGCCCACCCACAGGATGCTTTTTTTGGGTTGCTCACCCACTTACAAGGATTGGTATCAATCTATGTCCCTGTTTGCCACCCCCCTCGATGGGCCATCGAGGACCTGAGTTGCTAATTGATATTGATATTGCTTGGCCTAGTTCCTCGTCAGGGCTTTATCCCTTTAGACCACCAACAATGGCTGTATTTTTTAAATGTTAATATAAAAGATAGCGAGAAACCTTATAAAGTACATGAATACTCTGACAGGTTTATTTTTGCTCATGCTTTTACTGCATTTGTAAGGCATTCACAAATCTGGTTTATTGTTTTTTCTTTAAAAAACTTCATTCTGATCTTAATACTTAGGAGTAAAATGTTAGCTTTTCTAACCTAAATATAGAATGCCTTTGTGTTTTCCATTGAATAATTCTAATTCTTACATATTGATTTGGTCATTTTTTTTGTCTTCTGCCAGTTTGAAGAGGACCGCATTTATCGGCACCTAGAACCAGCACTGGCCTTCCAATTGGAACTGAATCGGATGAGGAATTTTGATCTTAAAGCCATTCCATGTGCCAATCACAAAATGCACTTATATTTAGGGGCTGCAAAAGTTGCTGCAGGAATAGAGGTCACTGACCATAGGTTCTTTGTCCGTGCCATTATTCGGCATTCTGATCTGGTCACCAAGGTAAGACATGTATTTGTATATTTTATATTAATTTATTTTTCTATTATTACTGCATGGATTTGTCTAGCACAAATTCTCTTCTGACAACAGCAATGTTATTTTTTTCAGAATCATTCCTGTCAAATGAGTTTTTACTATGCCCCTACTTCTGCCTCATATTTTTACCCTGTCTTTCATAAAATTTTTGTTTTCTTTGTAAATCATTGAAGATGACAGTCAGTCAATAGTGTCAGACATTGGCGTTTCATACTTATTTTTCAAAAAAAATGTATGTTGATAAAAAAAGTGTGGTTCTATAAACTTTTTCTGTGAATTAGAGTCATATTTAAAAACAAAACTTTTACTGATGTGGGCCTCCTCCGTTATTTTTGGCTTTGTCCAGAATTCTTGAGCATTGAAGTTGAAAAGTATCCTCAGAATTAATATAACAACAGGATGAGATAGATATACTTGGTCAAAAATTACAAAGCAGGCACAATGAAGTATATGCAATGTTATAATATAGAAGCTAATGAAAATCAGAGTAATCTAAATCAGGAAGGGGATTCTAGCTGATAAGGGAGTGATACTCTGGTAAGATGAGCAGGAATTTCAGAAAGGGAAAAATGCCTATTCATGTGTCTGCATGAATAGAATTTAGTATCCACTGTTTTTTATATCTGTGCTTTGTACAATAGGCTTTCCTGCCCATTTTTTTTTACCCAGTGGAACAGAAACTATTTTTTTCATAGCAAGGTGGACCAATATGACATTTTTTTTTGCAGCAAAAGCAGCATAACTGCAGAGCTCTGCATGAGGATGTTTTATGGTCTGACGAGCTTGCATCCCACATTTTGTGACAAGAGAACTGTTATTTGTGTATTTGCCATTTGCTTCTTTAATGTTCTCTGCACTTGGAACAGATTTAGAATATAGTAGAAATGTTATCACCTCTGAACAAATTTAATGCAGTCACAACTTTGAATTCCTACTTTAGCTCAAATGTTGTGTGTCTAAATGTTCAATAAAAGTGCAATTACTGTACTATTATCTCTTTTATTTATTTACTTTTGTTAACTGGGATAGTCCAATTGGGTATTAACCCATTTTCAGTGGAGTCCTGGGGGAAAGCCCCCAAAACAGAGAGAAACAGTACATAAGGTTAGTACAAGGTAAAGTAAATTTAGAGAAGAAAAAAGATGCACAGTATGTATAATAATAAAAGAAAAATATGAGTACACTAGCAAAATAATAACCAAGTGAGCGAATGTGAAAGAGAGTAAATAGACAGCAAGGGATGAAGGTAAATTTGACAAAATTAGAAGCATAACATGAAAGGGAGGCCACGATGGTGCAGCGGTTAGCGTTGCCACCTCACAGCAAGAGGTTCTCTGGTTTGATTCTCGGCTTGGGTGCCTTCTGTGCAGAGTCTGCATGTCCTCCTGTGGTCGCGTGGGTTTCCTCCCACATCCCAAAGACATGCTGTAGGTGGATTGGACACTCTAAATTGGCCCTAGGTGTGAGTGTGTGTGCCTTCTGTGGAAGGTTGGGCGCTGGGCTGGCAACTCAACACTGTAAAACTCCACTGCCAATCATGAGCAGACAGGTGATCCACTGTGGCGACCCCTAACCGGGAAAAACCGAAAGAAGAAGAAGCATAACATGAAAAATTTACAAAAAGAAATACATAAGCAGTAGTTAGATGTATAGCATAGAGGAGTGGGGAGGAGTCAGTGAAGAAGGAGAGGAGAAGAAATAAAACGAAAAAGAGAAATAAAGAGGAGGAGAAAAGTGTAATAGGAGAGCGCTAGAAAATAAAAAGTAGGAGGGAGAAAAAATGGGCTGAGATAGAAAGGGAAAAAGAAAGAAGAGTAAAAGAGGAAGTTAGATATAGTAAGAGTAAAGCAAGAGATAAGGCATTAGCCAGGAGAAGAGCATGAACACAGCGAATTAGAACAGAGTATTTAAAGTGTTAAAGTAATGAATTTCTGAACTGTTAAGACATTTTGACAGCCCAATTATCTTAACACACAAGTAATTTAGAAAAAACCCACAGCATTTCTGCTTGCTTTGTGAAGGAGCACATCTACATTAGACTAGCCATTGAATCTAAAGAACCTTGCCTAATCCTTATGTGAGAAATGAAACCTACAAATTATGTCATTTTTAGCACCAGCTTCTCTTCTAGATTGAAGTTAAAATTCTACCTCAGCTGGTCTTTCACTTACCACTACAGTATCGCATTTTCATTGTCTGTACTCTACCAATCTCTGATAGGAAAAGCAGTGTCTAATCTGCAGTATAAACCTCTGCTTAGCCTCATCTCACTCTGTTAGCTTTCCCTCATGAGTTATTTGCTCCCAATATCTTTCATGCTTTAATTTCCTCTGATAAATTTCACTCCCTTTTGGCTATTTTCTTTACCCCTACGTACAGACTTCCCTATTGGTAAAAATCTCCTTTCTACACCTTTCAACCTGTTAGGGCAGGAAATTTGGATAAAGCCATAAATAATGGGGGATAAAGGAGCCAAAATAGGGACAACTTTTAAATATTGCTCTTACAAACTTAGAAAGTAGAATAACAGGTTTTGCATTAGCATACATTTTCTGAGAGGTATGAAGTCTGAATCTCAAATGTATGTCACTATTCTCTGACTTCAATCCTCAATGATTTGCCAGAAAACCACAATTTTATTGAGAAACAGACCAAAAATATGAGACAAAAATCTGGACGTTCTGAGAAAATTTGTACAGTTAAGAGGTTTGGTCCTTTCTCCATTCCTGTATTGACTTACTTGTTAGAGTACTAACTACTGCTTTATCAATACATTATTCTGTATAGTTGTTATTTTCCTTAAATACATGCATCCTAACTCCTAGCCTCATTTTGTCTCTCAGACTTGCACCTGTTTTATCAGGAATCATGTTTATCTGTCGACAGCTATTATAACAAATGCAAGTAGATCACGCCCCCGCCCCCCAAAAAAAAAAATTGCCAAAACAAAATTCCCATGTCAAAGAAAGTTGTTTTGGCAGCTTTTATTCAGTCTACCATCACTTTCTGAAAAATGCTTCTGTTTTGTTACCATCATGTTACCATCCTTGTCCACGTTCATTTATATGCTTCTCCTTGAGTACTGTGTATGCATCTTAATTGCATAGCTGTGAAGTACTCACTCAACCCACTTAACTCAAAACACCTTGTTCTGTGGGGAGATTCTACTTACCCACTTAACTCTTGCCCTTTTCCCTTCCCAAATAAACTTCCATTCTTTATTAATTATCATCTGGCTGATAAAAGTTTGCTTGGCAAGTATACAAGACTAAAGGAGCTAAAAACATTTTCACTGCTTGTATCTTGCTGCCCATATTCATATTCAAGAGCGTCCAGTTTCTTAGTTTTGTAGACTATGATTATGTTGATCTTTATGTAAAGAATGGATGAGGGCATAACAGTCACCCTACATATCTTGGCCATGCAGAGTTGTTCAACACCATCCAGTACTCGGGTGTCATAGATATGCTAAATGTCAATCCATTTGTAACTTGTTGGGTAGCAAACTGGCTTACAGATACAACCCTGGAAGTTGGGGGTGGGTGACTCTACTACCTCCAAAAAAATGTCATTAGCAGTGTCCCCCAGGGTTCAGTCCTTGGACCACTCTTCTTTGGCATTTACTTCTTGGAAGTGAAAGGTAATGTTAAGGGCTAGTAGCCAATCATTATAAACTCCCCAGAAGACACCAAATTCTGTCCTGAACAAATAGCTGGTGTCAAAACCGTAGAGTAAAACCAAATGCCAAGAAGTGTATAAATGTATCCTTCAGCATGATTCCTGTTGTAACAGCTGGTCTCAACATGAATATGTCCTTCTATTCTGCTGTTGCAGTATTCTTTACATGGGAGAGATTGCCTGCCAAGCAACCAGACTTTGGCCAGTTTACAAAAGTCTTTTGTGCCTAGGGTGCATGGTACGTCACACGTAGTCTAACAGATGTAGGTTATAAAAGTGACATTCACCTGCACCAACCTCAGAACTTCTTTGCCGCCAGACAGAATGCGCTTCCCATATGTACGGTCTGGCAGCCGAAGAAACCTCTGCTCAGATAAGTGCCCTGTTAGTGAATTATTTTCTTACTTTTGATAGAGTTCTTAATTTAATGTCATCCACGAAGGGCAAATGTGAATGTGGACATCATATTTCACATAAGGACAGCCATCAACAGTGCCTGTTTTGTCTTGGACTTTTCCATGACCATAAGGCCTGCCCTGTCTGCCAGTCATTTGTCCCAAAAAGCCTACAGAATAGGCTTAATTCACTTTCCATATATGTGGAAAATCTTCTCAAACTCCTCAGAAGCCAAGTCATTAACAAAGTGGAAGACCAGGAAACCTAGGCCAGAAGCCTCGCCTGCACCTCCAGGGCCTAACATCCCTTTTGAGATGACTACCAGTCTGGAGATTTGCTCTAGGCCATCGTCCAAATCACAGGCCAAGCCTGTAATGGAGGTGGCCTTGGAACAGGATAGTAGCATTTTCACTGAGGTACCTCAAGCATCTGCTCCGGACGTCCTAGAGGAACCATCACTCATTATTTCTGAAGGGCCTTGAGGGATTCTGACCATCCTTATTCGTAAGGAAGTGGATAGAGACATTATAGAATGCAGCCATACATCCGGTTCGCCTTCTGTCCATAGAATCGACATGCCCAGCAAAAAGAAACAGAAAACTAAACATATTTCTCCTACCTCTGACCTACAAAAGGATTGGCAGGCCTTTTCCCAAAGCATCTTCAATGCCCTAATGTTTCTTAAACCCCCTCCAGGGGTTACTGTCCCTACATCCCCATGGCCTGCTTCTTCACAGAAGAGGGTCAGGGAAGAATCATAATCTGAGGAGGACCTATCTTCTGATAAGGAGTCCCTAGCCTACTCTATCCAGATACCCTCTCCACTGGACTCTGCTTCCCTTGAGGAAGATTCTAATGGGGCTGACTCCCTTGTAAAAGAAATTTCCTTCATTTACACTCTGACTAGAATACAAGAGTATTTCAAGTGGGAAACCACTGAGATGATGGATATTCAAAAACGTTATTATGATCTGTTGCATGTGGACATCCCTAGTCCCTCTGCTGTCTCACCTATCCCTATCCTTCCAGACTTCTTCGATGCCTTTGCATCCTCTAGCAAGGACTCTCTCAATAACCAGCACCTAAAAAAAAACAGGTTTTATAAGGTGCCTGTAGATTGTATGTATTTCTTCAGAGCACCAGAAACTGATCCATCAGTCATCACTGTGTCCCCTGACAAACCCTATAGCTTCTTTCGTCCTCTTCCCTGCTTCCTTCAGACAAGTACAGCAGGCATTTGGAAACACTAGTTAAGAAAGTTTATACATCCATCAATCTTGCATTTAGGGCTGTAAACTACCAAACCTCATATGGCTAAATATTCATTAGAACTCTTGTCTCATCTCTCTAAAGTAATTTCTGAATTACCCGAATCTGAGAACAACAACCTAGCTACATCCCTGTTAGCTACCACATCCCAGGTCACCAGGCATTCTATCAAATCTAGCTATGATGCCATAGAGGGTTCTGCCAGGGGAGCTGAATCTATGCATGGGTCAGGCTTTGACCCTTACCAGAGGATATCAAATTAAAATTGATGGATGCTCCCCTGGACAGTGAAGTCTTGTTTAGCTCTGCGGCCATTGAACCGTTCAAAACCTTGCAAGAGAAGGGCAAAGAGATGAAAGACCTAAAACACCTCCTAGTTTCTCTGGTCCCTAAATTCCACAGAAATTACCCATCTAAACCAGCCTTTGTCATGAGGTAATCCAGACCTGCTCAACCCAAGTCCAAGAGAACAGGAAAGAAGCAACAATCCTTTCATATTTCACAACAAACCCTAACTCCAAGCAGCCCTTTCCTGACAGATCAGGGTCCATCTGACTGCCTAGGCCCCAACCCCCCCCCTCCCCTGTCTCTTTGCCTATCCCTTTCAAGTCCAGTTTGGGAAACCATTGCCCAAGACTCTTGGGTAATTTCCATAATAAAAAAATGGATACTTCATGGTGCAGGAGTCTCAACCCAGGGGCATTCCCCCAACCTCCCAAAGAGCATCTACCTCTGTTGTCTCCTGTGCTTCAGCAGCTGCTGGATCAAGGCACCATCCAGCATGTACCCACCCATCAAAGAGGAAAGGGATTCTATTTCAGGCTATTCCTGGTCCCAAGGAAAGAAGGACCCTGGAGACCCATCTTAGACCTCTCCTTCTTAAACACCTACCTAAAGGTACCCTCTTTCAGAATGCTCACCTTACAAACCTTGATCCCCCTAATCCTACCTCAAGACGTTATGGCCTCCATAGACAGAAAGGATGCCTATCTGCATATTCCATTCCACTCACGATACAGGAAATATCTCAGATTCTCTGTAGCCTCTGGACACTTTAAATTTTCTGCATTGCCCTTTGGTCTCTCTACCACCCCAAGGGTCTTCACAAAGTGCCTAGCACCAGTGGTTTCATTCTGCAGACTACAGGCCATCTCGATCTACCCATGTCTGGATTATCCGCCACAAGCAGACAGTCCAGAGTTGCCACAGCAGGATCTCAGCCATGCAGTCAACATCCTTCTTTCCTTGGGATTCACCATAAATTACAAAAAACTCAGCCCTCATTCCAACATAGGACCAGACTTTCCTGAGATGCACGATTCAAACCGATCTCATGAAGGTTTCCCTTCCCTTACAAAAGGCCCAGGAGCTCTCTACATTCTTTCAAAGTTTCCTTCCCCTCTCCCACATTTCAGCCAGGACCTACCTCAGAATCTTTGGCTTTATGGCCGCCACCATTACCATGCTTCCTCTGGCAAAGATGCACACGAGGAAATGGTAATGGTACCTAAAGTCATTTTAGACCCAGCATGCTCACCCACTGGAGTTCCAAATCCCTCTTCTTCCCTGCCTAAGGAGAGAAATAAATTAGTGGATTCAACAACTCTCCACCAATCCAGGACTCCCACTCCATCCTCTCCCACCAGTAGAGGAATTGTACACAGATGCTTCAGACTTGGGTTGGGGAGCAGCCTTAGGTGCCATGAAAGCTCAAGGCACCTAGTCACCCTTGCAAAGGAAAGAGCACATCAGTATAAAAGAAATGCAAGCACTACTTTTGACACTCAAGGCCTTTCAGCCTCTCCTCATCCCAGGGCCCCTCAAAGTCTTAACAGACAACATGACAGTGTTCTGATATATAAAGAAATGGGGGGGGGGGGTGACCATTTCATGCCTTCTGTGCAGACTAGCTTTACAGGTATGGGAGCTAGCGGTCAAGTTGCAGACACCATTTCAGGCAGTATACATCACATCCAACTTGAATGTTTTGGCAGACACTCTCAGCAGGTCCAAAACACAACCCCACAAATGGATGCTTCACAGGGATGTGTTTCTGGACATTGTCCACCAATGGGGTATTCCACAAGTGGATCTCTCTGCCTGCCCCGTGAACAGACAACTTACTCTATTTTGTGCCAGAGACCCACCAAGCTTCACATTCCCTCCCTTGCTTCTTATCCCAAGAGTCCTCTTGAAGATTCGGCAGGACAGACCAAAAGTATTGTTGGTGACTCCCTTTCGGCCAAGACAGCATTGGTTTCCCTTGCTCCTTCATTTAGCCAAGGGCAATCATCAGAAGTTACCTCACATAGTAGAGCTAATCACACAACACAAGGGCACCCTCATTCATCCCCGCTTGTCAACCGTACAAATGACACTGTGGGTGATAGACTGCTGATTCCTTTTACACACCTTTTCTCAGAGGACGTGCTAAGGGTACTGTAGGAGACCAGGAAATCCAACATGAGGAAACCTTATTTATTCAAATGGAAAAAAAATTCAATCTGGTGTCTCTCACATAACTTGGACTCACTGACACTAGATGTCCCCACAGTCCTATCATACCTGTGTGAGTTGCTGGAGGCTGGACTAACCTATTCTTCAGTGAAAGTACATTTGTCACCCATCTCTGCCTGCCTCTCTAACCTCCCTTGGCCTCTAGGTTTGAGGCCAAACAATTTTTGAAAGGCGTTCTGCACATGAGACCTCCCAGAAGACTAGTACCTCCTCCCTGGGATCTTAACTTTGTTTTGGAAAAGCTGACCCTGGCCCACTTTGAGCTAGCAGTTTCTGCCTCTTTAAAATTCTGCTCCTGGAAAACTATTTTGCTTCTGAGAATCACATCGGCCCGAAGGGTTTCACAATTGCAAGCCGTTATGGCCTCCCCTCTGTTTCTAGTCTTCCATAAGGACAGGGTTTCCCTCCGCACCAATCCCTTCTTTATGCCTAAGGTAGTCAATGAGCTATCATTAAACCAAGCAGTCCAGCTTCCCCCCCAAACCTCGACAAAAAGAGTCCTGCGTACCTTAGATGTACACAGACAACTTATGTTTTACTTGGATAAAACCAAGAATATCAAGAAAACTGACCAGCTGTTTGTCTCCTTCCACCCAAGAGCCATAGGGATCCCAATCTCTAAGCAGACTATTTCTTCCTGGATCTCTAAAGTCATCACCTTCTGTTATGAACACCATGGAATGAGCCTTCCCAACCTAATGAGGGCTTATTCCACCAGAGCCATGGCTTTGTCTGGCGCCTTTTTCAAAGGATTGGACACCAACTCCATTTTGAAGGCTACTACTTGGTCTTCAGTCCAAAGTTTCACCAAACATTACAAACTGGACAACATTTCCAAATCCAGGGCAGGGTTTGCAGGGGCCATTCTCCATGGCTTCCTAGAAAGCTCCTCTGCCCCCACCTCCTCCCTCTCCTTCTCCTCATGAGCGTTTGCACACTCCCTCATGTAAAGAATACTGCAGCAGCAGAACAGAAGGATATAGATAAGCTGTGTAAAATCTCACCATAACGGTAAATGTCCTTCTCTTCTCTGTTGCAGTATTCTATCCCACCCTCCATCCCCCTGCATTTGTTGTTTCTTGGATGCATCTGTGCTACATTCCTATTCCTCAGGCATTCTCCCTGGGGAACTCCGTTCTGAGGTCGGTGCATGCATATGTCACTTTTATAGCCTATATCCGTTAGACTAAGTGCAACGTACCATGCACCCTAGGCACTAATGACTTTTGTAGATTGACCAATGTTGGGTTGCTTGGCAGGCAATCTCCTCCATGCAAAGAATACTACAACAGAGAACAGAAGGACATCTAATGTTATGGAAAGATTTTACACAACTTATCTTTATGCTAGCAGAGTAGTTCCCATACCATCTTCATAAGGAGATCAGGCATTTGGCAAATTCATACCAACATCCAGTTCTGAGCTTTTCCCCAACCTGGGATATGTGCACATTATTCCTGTAACATCAAGACTGTACTGTGTAAGTCAGATATAGAATTCAGGTTTTATGATGGCTCCAGGTTGCCAGATCAGTTACAATAAATAAACCTTAACTCACAAGTTTGCTTTAGACTGTGTCATATGAAGAAGATGTGATATATTCACCAGTTGTGTCAGAGTGATGGCTTGGGTTCTTGAGGATCCCACTTCAGGCTAGGTCTTCATCTCTAGAGACAGAAAATAAGTGAAAGAGTGGAATAAAGCTATTTAATATTCACTTTTCTGCTGATGTTGGCTCATTTGCTCACAACTGAATGCTCATTTGTGTATTCAGTGTGAAACACTGTGATACACACATTGTGCCTGAAAACATACTTTCTCTGATTTTGTGATACCTTGGAGGCAGTATATTTATAGGCAGGGGGTTTGATTGCAGCCCCCATATTTGCTCCCTGAAAAAAAAAAAGCTTTTTTAAAAATTTCCTGTTGATGGTAGGTACATCATGAATCAAGCAATCAGTAGCAAGTTGGAAACTCAAGCAGCTGAAGTTCAAATTAATAAAATAGATCCATGGAGTACCCTGTCTAATATCACCATGTTTCAGAGGAAGAAGTTGTGGAACATTTATACATTATATGAGAATCAAATGGCTAGGAAGGATGTTACAGAGAGAAGAATATATTTATTTGAACTAACTGTATAAACAAGGAAATGGGAGCAGATTATAATGGATCTTGTTGTCTTACAGGAAGCCTCATTTGAGTACTTACAGAATGAGGGAGAGCGCCTGCTTCTGGAAGCTATGGATGAACTGGAAGTGGCCTTCAACAACACTAATGTCCGCACTGATTGTAACCACATCTTTCTCAACTTCGTGCCCACAGTGATCATGGACCCATCTAAGGTACTATTCTGTTGATAAAAATAGGGTACTCTAGTGGTACAGTTGATGTCAGAGGCTGTTCCCCGGTGCAACAGATTTATAGTTAATTGCAAATCTGTAGAATGTCCCTGCCTAAGAATTTTCTGGATTGGTGAAACAAAGTAATAATAATGTATTGAGTACCTCATTACTTACTGAATAGAATTAAAATCATGTGACTATTTTTGCCTCACAGAAGCTGTTCTGCTGTATTTGTGTATTCTTTGATGTTCTTCATGTTTCACTGTTGCAGTCATCACACTTGGGTTATCTGCCTTGAAGGTAGCCCTCAGTCAGCCCGAAAACCAGAGACTTAATATTTCTGCGTTGGTTGCTGTCGCTACAGGACTGATGTCAGGTCGTCAGGGGAATAAAAACAGGCAGCCGACGCCATTACTTCAGTCTTTCTTGCCAAGGAGCCTAAAGCAGAAGCAGTTCGCATGAGTGCCGGTAGGCCCACTACCTGAGTTTTCATTTACAAATCAAATCATCCTGAAGTCTTCTAAAGCTAAGTTCCCCATTGGGGACCCTTTTTTGTTGCTCTAACCGGTGTCAGAAAAAGTTAACAATTGTCGTGCCTGTGGAAAGCAAATACCATACCGAGATTTTCATTCTTACTGCATCACCTGTTTAGTCCCAGACCACGACGTGCCTTGTTCAATGTCCGAACCATTCATCATCGGGCCCTTTTTGTCACTAAATACTTTCGTTCTCGAACTCTGTATTCCGAAATGGCTTTGGTAAGCCATCCGACTACCGATATTCTGAAAAAACATAAGGATAAAGACAGAGACAGACTGCACAGGTCCAAAGCTCTCGACGATGCTTCCGTTAAGCTAGTCACCAGTTCGTCGGTACTCAGTGAGGTGCTTTCGCAGACACTGATGCCCACTTCAGTGGATTCACAGGCCTCTACCAGGAACCATTCGGAGTCTGGTATGCCTCGAGACTCTTCTTTGACTATGGAACCTGCGGATGTCTCTACCTTGGATGGGTCCGGAGCTGCTGAGCAGGCACTGGCTTCTGAGGAAGTTTTTCACACTAACAATGTTCGACACAAACCGACGTTCAGTTCTGTCTAAAACTACCTAGTTTCTAAGGCCAAAAGTACGTGCTACACCTAGAAAACTGACGACCAAACTGCATGCACCTGCTCCCTTGCCACAACATCAAATGCTTAGAATGGCAGAAGACCGTATTATGCTGATTAGGGAGAAAAAGAGATCAGTCCCCAGCAGCTTCAACAGACCAAGAGTCCGACGACTCTGAGGGCTCTGATTATGAAGACATGCCCTTATCTGCTTATGAGGATTCAGATGCAGACAAATCCATTCCCCTCTACCTCTCCTCCAGAGGATTTTTCTTTTGGTGAAACCTTACATACTTTAAGAGAGCATTTCCATTGGGAATGCCAAGACTATCCTCAGTCCAAAAAGAGAATCAGAGAATTTCTAGACTTGCCACAACATAGGCTTTTAACAATATTCCCAGTCCTGGAAATTGTTGATGTCTTTATGGAATCCAGTCTTATCCTGATACTTTACCCCCTACTCCTAGGAACCCAGACAGGTACTGCAGAGTACCTGACTGTCACAAATTCCTTTTCAAAAATCCTACTGCTGACCCAGAGGTAATTTCCCAGGGGCCTAAAGGTATCAAAGCAACTGCAGCTAAGAATCCCACCCCTTCAGACAGGGATTCCAGAGCTTTGGACAAATGGGATAAGAAAGTATATACCTCTGCAACTCTCGCCATTAGGGCTTTGAATTGTCAGTTTCACATGCTGAAGTACCAACATATTACGGAACTTATTAAGCAAAAAATAGCTACCTTTACAGACTGTGCAGAAAATAAAGAATTGCAAGAGCTTATGCATTCTTCAATCGAAGTCAGCAAGCATACATTGCAGTATGGCTTTGAAGCCCTAGAAGCATCTTGCAGGGAAGCAGTCACTGGTTCTGTACTGAGAAAGCATACTTGGCTTAAGGAGCAGACCTTGCCAGACCATGTCAAATCAAAGTTATTAGACACTCCTTTGAACAAGGACAATCTGTGTGGCACCAAAGCAGAAGAGGTTCTTAAAAAGATGGAAGAAAAAGCTAAATCTATGCAAACAGTCAAAGAATTCTTGCAAGTACAGCCTCCTAGATTCAGTAGGCATTGCCCCTCGAAAAATGGTCCTTTCCACCCCCGTCAAGGCCATCTCAAACTAGACCCAGGGGAAACAGACCCCCAGACTACAGTCTCAGGGTATGCAGAGATCTAAGCAATGGAGTGTCTCCACCTCTAAAGCAGGGAGTGCTAAGCTACCCCCTTACGGATAGAATTCCCAATGACTTCTCAACTCCACTTCCCACCTCTGCCCAACTGCTTGTGCCCCTAGGAGGAAAACTTGCCCTTCATGCAAAAAAATGGATTTCCATCGCCAAAGACAGATGGGTCCTCAACATTGTATCCCAGGGGTACAAATTTTACTTCCACTCACTGCCAACCCCAAAAGGGTTCCCAGACCTTCCTCCAAACCAGTGGGCAGAGGCACAAAACCAAGTTCAATCCCTGCTCTCTATAAGGGCAATTCAACCTGTTCCTGCAGAACAGATAGGTCAAGGATTCTATTCCAGACTTTTCCTGGTACCCAGAAAAGAGGGCACTTGGCGCCAATCCTAGATCTTTCAATTCTCAACACCGTCCTGGTGGTACCAAAATTCAAAATGCTCACCCTGCAGCAGCTTCTACCTATGCTAGCCAAAGATACCTGGTTGGTCACCCTAGACTTAAAAGAAGCCTATCTGCACATCCCTATAAGGGAGCCATGCAGGAAATATCTACCCTTCAGGGCAGGATCTATGCATTATCAGTTCTCTGCACTTCCCTTTGGCTTATCCACTGCTCCCAGAGTATTCACAAAATGCCTGGCTCTAGCCATTGCTTACTGTAGACAGAGAAATATTCAAATTTACCCATACTTGGACGACTGCCTGATTCAGGCAGACAGTCAGGAAATGCTTTTGCAGCACCTGACATTTGTAAAAACCTTTTAACCTCCCTGGGGTACACCATCAACGAAAATAAATGAAAACTAGTCTTCATTCAAAAGATTGTATTCCTGGGAGCAAGCTTGGACACAGCATCCCAGATGGCATTCCTCACTCCAGAAAAACAAGCCCATCTGACAGACTATTTTACTCAAATGGCCACCAGAACCCAGCTATCTGCAAGGAAAATTCTGCAGACCCTAGGGTTCATGGCCTCATGCATCCTACTAATTCCATATGCCAGACTGCATATGAGGAAACTTCAGTGGTACTTAAAAAGTCTTTGGTGCCATCATTCTCAGGACCTGGAAACTGTCATTCCTATCATACCCTGTCTAAGGACAGAGTATCTTTGGCGGGCAGCAGCATGCAACCACAACAAGGTACTGCCCTTTACTCAACCCCACGCCATCCAGACCTTAACCACAGATGCATTAGACTATGCCTGGGGGGCCTCACATGGACGGCAAGTGCATTCAGGGCCACTGGAACCCAAGTCAAATTCATCTGCACATCAACCAAAAAGAGATGCTAGCTGTGCAGCACGCTCTGACAACTTTCAGACCCCTACTCTCACCAGGACACCTGCTAATATTTTGACAACACCACAGTTATGTGGTACATCAACAAGCAGGGGGGAACCCACTCTTACCCGCTCTGCAGGCTAGCCATGGCCCTGTAGGTCCATCTGCAAGCTTAATTCCTGCTAGGCAAACAAAACTCACTGGCAGACGACTTAAGCAGAAATCTCCTAGACCCACACGAGTGGCAATTAGAACCCAGCACCTTCAACCTTCTGATTCAGAGATGGGGGACACCAGAGTAGGGTCTCTTTGCCTCCCCTTGCAATCACCAGCTCAGCAAATTCTGCACCAGGACACCTCACAGCAGGGCCTGGAAAGTGAATGCCCTGTCCTTCTAGTGGGAAAATATCTAAATCTGTGTCTTTCCCCCTCTGCCACTTTCTCTCAAGAGTATTGCTCAAAATAATGCAGGACAGACTAAGGACAATTCTGATTACCTCGGACTGGCCACGCCAGCACTGGTACCCACTCCTGCGCAGCCTGTCACCAGTGCCACCCTGGCACCTACCCCAGAACTCAACCCTGCTCTCTCAGCAGGGGGGACAGATCTTGCATCTGCAACTGAAAACCCTAAATCTTGTAGCCTGGCTTATTCCTTGAATTCTCCCCCAGTAACCAGCCTAAGTAAGCAGGTGCTGGACGTCATTCTTGAAGCCAGAAGACCCAGTACAAGGAAATCCTATGCTGATAAGTGGAAAAGGTACTGCTCCTGGATTCAGTCTAAAGGAGAGGACACAACTCTGCCCTCCCTGCTTCTAATCCTGGATTACTTAGATCTACTCCACAGGGGCCTATCCTTCTCCTCCATTAAGATCCATGCCTCTGCCATTTTGGCTCATTACAACACTGTGCCACCTCTCTTCTCTCACCCTCTTATCAAACAGTTCCTGAGAGGGGCAAACAACTTAAGGCCGCCAAGGAGAGCACCCACCCCTGATTGGGACCATAACTTTGTACTGGAAAAGCTCACGCTTCCCCCCTTTGAGCCTGAAGCATCAGCAGAGTTAAAATTCCTCTCTTGGAAAACAGCCTTGCTTCTGGTCATCACTTTAGCTAGAAGAGTGTCTGAGCTACAAACTCTTATGGCTGTGGAACCCTTCATTATTTTCCATGCTGACAGGGTTTCCCTCAGGACTAACCCTTCCTTTATGCCTAAATTGGTGTCCATTGTGGCTCTCAACCAATCTGTTGATTTGCCAACTTTCTTCCCCTAATCCTCAAAATAAAGAGGAAAGGATCCTGCACTCCTTGGACGTGCACAGACAGCTCAGATTCTACCTTGATAGGGCTAAGCCCTTCAGGAAATCTGACCAGTTACTAGGCAAGGCCATTTCGAAACAAACAATTTCCAAATGGATAGCATAATGCATCCATTTCTGCTACAAGCACCATGGGAAACCAACCCCTCAGAGAGTCAGAACACATTCCACTAAGGAAACTTCTACCTCTACAGCATTCCTCAGGGGAGTCCCTACCAGGGACATCCCGGAAGCTGCTACCTGGAGTTCTGTACACACTTTCACCAAGCATTACCACAAGCTTATCTTTTCCAAATCCAGGGCAGGTTTTGCAACAGCAGTCCTGCAAGGCATACTAGCCAGCCCCAACTCTTCTTGACTGCCTCCACCCTTCTTCAGCTTTGGGAATCTACCCAAGTGTGATGACTGCAACATTGAAACACGAAGAACATAGTACAGTTGTGTACACTTACCATAAATGTAGATGTGTATTCACTGTTGCAATCCTGGTTTCCCTCCCTCCAGCCCCCTTGTCTCTCTCTCTCCTCTCTATGTTTATTACTCTCCCCTTTCATGGGTATTGGTATTTACTTTTTACTGGTGGTGTTTTCCCCACCATAACTTATCTCCCTATTTGGGGGCTCCTGACATTTGGGGCAAGAAAAACTGATGTAATGCCGTTGGCTGCCTATTTTTATTCCCCCGATGAACTGACGTCAGTCCTGGAGCAACAGCAACTGATGCAGAAATACTAAGTCTCTGGTATTCTGGCCGACTGAGGGCTACCTGCAGGCAGATAACCCAAGTGTGATGACTGCAACAGTGAATACACTCGAACATCTACATTTATGGTAAGTGTACACAACTGTACTTTCTTTCTTATGTTGACTGCAGTGATCATTCACTTTTGGATACTAAGTAATGTATGTGACAACATTTAGGTACATAATTGATATTGTATCAGACTATAGGATATTCATAGATTTATAGATTTTTGCTAGGCTAATACCCCAGGGGGCTTTCTAAGCCTAGCCAAGTTTTCCCAAAAGAATTATAATGCCCTGTACCCGAATAAGACTTTAAGAGCCAGGCATTTATAAGCTACCTCTGCCCATAAGGGACATAGATGCTAGGCCCAGTATAAATCTCCTATTGCTCCCAGTATAAATCTCCTATTGCTCATCCACTGGTTTAGGCTGTCCTTAAATTGGATAATAGATGAATTCAGCTTACAAGGATGGGAAACCTTTTACATAGGAGGGGACAGTCTCTGGGACACATATCTGTCTCTCCAGAATGTTTTGTTTAAGTCAAAATTCAGGTCCCTAGACCTTGTAGTTCTGGTAATCTTTGACTTACAAATATGCAAGGGATTCATAAGTGCAGGGTTTGCGGATGCCTTGTAAGCAAGCATAGATCACCCCATCAGCAATCTATAGGGGACTGAGTAGAGGGAAAGGGCTTTAAGGCACGCTGCATAAGGCAGGTTTTGTTACGCCTTGTATTCTTTTTGTAAGGAACCTCTGAGGTCGCTCTAGTTGCTGTTTATGCCTGGTCAGGTACATACCAAAGGCATCATTGTACTCTATGACTGGTCTGATAAGGGAGGAGTACAGTGGGATAATGACCTCTTTGGACCTAGATGCCATGTCCTTAATTAGAAGTTGCGCAACATAAAAGGATTTCCTCACCTGACTTGATGGATCCTAGCCTCAGAAAGGCAGCTAACCATGACTCTCTCCTTAATCAGTCTGGTGAGGGGAGCATCAGTGTGCCACACTGTAGATTCACCAATAAACTGGAAATTTGTCTGTGTGCTGGTTTGCCTTAAGGGCTTAGCAGTAGATGCACTGGATACAGTGTTACTATGTGTATCTATGGGTGGTATTTTAGCAAAGTGTTTATATGAATGCTGAGGATTCTTTCTTTGATTGTACTGTGCAGGAGGTCTTTGCATTTTAGGCTACATGTAAGTGCCTCAAAATAAGTAGTTTTATGTAGAGTCTTTATTTTTTGCAGTATGCACTGTGCAAGTACCACTTGCAACCTCTATAGGATTAGTTTTGGTTGTATGAGAGTGTTTTGCCCCCGACATTAAAGTGTTTTTACACCTCTCACATATGTATCTGTTTTATCAAGAATAAGTGGGTTGTCAGTGTACATGAAGCAATTGCTACAGTGATTCAAAATACCCATCTCAATTAGACTGGCCACAGAGAGAGTCTGGAAGTGCATATTCATGGCTACTAATCTGCTAAGGAGGTGTGAAGGAAATTTAAGTATTGAACAGGTCAATGTGACAAGGAACTTGATGAGCAACCCTCAGCTATGTGCAGACTAGGTGCTCTAGTAGTTAAAAAACTGTCTAGACAGCAATGGCATAGGATTCTAGACGACAAACTTTCCTAATGTAAAATAAGTGGTTTGGACCCCAATTGCTTAATAAACCAGAATAAAGACACTTAGAATAATAGACACAGTAAGACTTCACAAGCAGTTCCCAGCTTAGAAAGGTGGAGCTACCCCCTCCTTCCATAACAGTGCAGATCACAAAACTTCTTAATGTAAAATAACTGATTTGGAACCCAAGTGCTTAACCCAAAACTAAGACATTTGTTTAGAGTAACAGACACAATAATCCTTCAACCAGCAATTCCCAGCTTGGAAGGGCATAGACTATTCTGTCCTGCCACAAGACTGTAGACCACAAACCTTCATAATTTAAAATAACTGGTTTGGACCCTAGTTGCTTAAACCAGAACTAAGACACTTAGAATAACAGGCACAACAAGCATTAAGCAGCAATTACCAGCTCAGAAGTGTAGAGGCTACTCTCTCCTCCCACAAGAGTGTAGATAACAAGCCTTGTTAATGTGAAATAATTGGCATGGAGCCCAAGTGTTTAAACCAGATATAAGACATTTTTAGAATAACAGACACAATAAGCCTTCAACCAGCAATTCCTAACTCAGAAGGGTGTAATCTACCTCTCCTGCCATTAGAGTGTAGACCAGAAATCTTCCTTATGAAAGATAGCTAGTTTGAAGCCCAAGTGCTTAAATCAAAACTAAGAAATTAGACTAACAGTTACAATGTAATCAGATTACTGACAAGCAGTAATAAATTCAGCAGATTAAATGCAATTGAACATTTTAAGAATGTGCAGCAAAAAAGGTAAATAAAAATAGGAAGACGCACAAATACAGTAAAACAGCTGAATAAAGTGAAATATGTTTTTTAGTAAGTGGGAAGGGAGGAAACAGAAAATAATACAATTTTAAGAGACTAAGGGGGAGGGAGTGCCTTTCCAGTGGATCTCTCAGTGCTCAGAAGGATGAGCTGATGAGATGGGATTGGAAGGAGTTTCCAAAATCAGATTTATAGTAGGGACAGGCAACTCAAAAGCCACCAAGTTTAAAAGTACAAAAGCAGAAGGGCAGGTAGAGGGAAAATCAAATGCAAATAGAGATCAGCAATAGTCAGGTAAAGAACAAGTAAAACAAGCACTACAGCTAAGTAAAGATGTCACTAAAATATGTGAAGTTGAATGAGTATTGCCATTTCTCAGCTCCTACCACTAATTAGCTGGATGTTATTCACTGTCTGCAAAATAATTCATGTTATGTAGTCCAATCTCGCCTTCATTCTTACCCCTGGGTTCGGAGCCAAACCTCAGCTCCGACTCGGCCATACTCTAGCTCAAAGTCTTCAATTGGCTCATGGCTAAGAGGTATCCCATCATGCAACAGGCCCATTTCCCAGATCTCATTTGCCACTCCTTACTCTCAGATGTGGTCTTGCTTTTGGCCGTGGCTAAGTATACTTTTTCTAAAGTTTTGGATGTTTGTTTATCATAAAAAGCTATTTTCATCGCTACTGTGTGTGTGTCTCTCTCTGGCTGGTTGTGTGGCCTTTTTCATTGGCCGTTTTTTGGTATCCCATCTACTCCCTTTCTTCCCATGGGCTAGGCCCGTTTCAGTTAGAGGACCTAGTCCTCCCCATTGTTTTCCGAGTTGTGCTTCTGTTACTTGTAACTTAGTGTTTTTTTCATCTGATGGTGGTGTTATCCTGCCTTTATTTCCCCTGGGCTAGGCCCGTTTAAATTAGAGGACCTAGTCCTCCCTGTAGTTTTTGTTCCCATCGGCTACTAGGTCGTGTTTAGTTAGAGGCTCTAGTTTCCCGCACCGGTTTAGTTAGGTCTTTTGTGTGTACGTGTGGTTTTGCAGCTTGTCTGTGTGTGTGTACTCCTTATACAGTATGTCTAAGGATACTAAGGAACACAGGCCTTCGGGCTTTAAGAAGTGTATTGAATGCAACAATAAAATGTCTGACTGATGGGCACTCCGTGTGCATGTACTGCTTGGGGGCTGTTCACCTCCAAGAGTCCTGCTTGTTTTGTTATTCCTTTAGTCCCCGCATGCTACAGGAGAGGAAGAACAAGCTCATCCTGAAAGGACTGCTTAAACACTCCTTCGAGGAAGACTTGGCTAAGTCTTCCAGTGCCATATCCTCTCCAGCTAAAAAAGACAAAAAGACTGCTAAGAAGCACTCTCTGGCTCCGTCTGTTTCTTTGGAGCCGCCATAGAAAGTTGCTAGAACAGCTTCTCCTTCCTCGGCTCCATTGGCTTCGGTGCCGACAGAAGGTGGTCTGTATCGGCTCCCAGCCTTTCGGAGCCGGCCACGGATATTTTGGTTCGGTGCCGGTCTCCAGTTGTAGGACCGGGTTCTCCTTCACGTCAGTCTCCCTCTGTAGGGAGAGCCAGATCTCCAACTATATCCTCCAGGTCCTCGAGGTCCCTTTCCAATGAGGACATTAATAGAGTGGTGAAGAAACTGCTTCAGTCATCGGTGCTGGCCAAATTGATTTTGGCTCTGACCCAGTCGGCTCAGGAGACCATGGCCCCTTCATCATTTGTTGTTCCTCCTCTGAGCCTTTCTCAGCCATCGGAGCCAGAGTTGTCGGTTCTGTTGGGTGCCATTAGGTTGGTTCCAGTAGCTTCGCCTGGCCTCTCAATTCTGATTTCCACTCTGACCCCGTCGGTTCTGTCCACGAGGTCGAGAGTCCACAGTTCCCAGGTCGGACCCGAGGGGGAGGGCTCAGATTGATCTTCATCGGTTCCGAGCCTTCCTCTCGGTGCTTCTGCACGGGTGAGCTTGGACCTGACATTTGCTTCGGACCTCATCGGCGCTGAGGGCTACTACCATATCCTTTGCAGTTAGTCGACCTTCGAAGCAGGGGGGATCAGCCTTCGAGGTTATGAGGAGCATGCTGGCCAGGTCATCAGCTGCATCCCACAGCACTGGCACTCTGCCCCCTCCAGCACCGGTGTCAGTTTCAGATCACCCTCTGTCCATGGACAGTGGAAATCCAAGGCCTCAGGATACCTCCATGAGTGGTCCCCAACTTTCTGATGTCTCCCCAGAGTTTTTGCCCACCAGAAAGAGATTGTGTAAGAGGAAACACTTCGACTCCCCGGATGAGTCTCTCATGTCGGACACCATCCTTGAGGAGTCAGAAGGGTCCCCCAAGTCCTCTTCTGAAGATATCTCATTTTCAGATATCCTGGAGATCTTGAAGCAGAAAGGCGGCTGGCCCTCCAAATCCCCTTCTGATGAGGAGTCTGTGTTCCTGAAGGCTTTCGGGTCTCAACCTTCTGCCTCTTGGGTGTCTCCCCCTTTCGATGAGCTACTAGATCTAGTCTGTTGAAAGGTGTGGGAAACTCCTCTGACACTGTGGAACCAGTCCCTAGAAGGCCCAATAAGTTTTTGTCCGCTCCCACAGACAAGGAATTTCTGACAAAAGGCATTCCAGTAGATGCCATGGTGGTGGCAGCAGCCACCAAGAAGGAACTTGCTGAAACTTCGTGTACCATCCATCCGCCTAACAAGGAGTCCCAGGCCATGGACAGGTATGGGAAGCATGTGTTTACCTCAGTGGCCTTTACTCTGTGGTCGCTGAACTACTTGACACATTTTACAAGTCCGGAGAGATCTCTTAAAAAAGCTAGGAGATTCTCTACAGGGTAACGTTTCTGATGCCATGGCGCAGAAGGTCAATGCACAGATGTCTACCCTAAATTCCCTTACCAACTCTTCCATGAGGCTGATCGCATGCACAGCTGATGGAGTGAGCAGGGCAGTGGGTTCCAGAGTCTCTCTTAGGAGACCCTCCTGGATGCACCTCTGTAACTTCGCGGAGGCCTTCAAGTCTATGTTCACCAATGCCCTGTTTGACGGTTCATCGTTATTCGGAACCAAGGTAAAGGACACTCTCACTAGGTGCGAGCAGGAAGGAAAAATCCTGTCTGCTGTGGGAGTCCATTTTTCCATGCCTTTTAGACCTTACCCCAAGGGCCAGAAGGGTGGGAAAATGTGGTTCAGGAAGTCGCAGAGGTGTTTTCAGGATGCACAAAGTGATTCCCCCTCCAGAGGCATGGGAGGGGGTGGAAGTTCAGGTAGACGCCGCCCTAGAAGCAGAGGAGGCCCGCGTAACCAAGGGGACGATGATTCCTTTCACTGTTCTCCCTACCAGCGCTCCTGAAAGGAGGCCCATCTGTGCATCTCTGGAGCCGGTCAGGGGTCGCATTTTTTTATTTCCAGAAGCCTGGCAAGACGTCACCCAAGACAAGTGGGTTTTAAAGATAATTTCCAGAGGTTATTATATTCCCTTCTCTTCTCCTCCCTCACCAACCAAGAGAATTCTAGACATTCCACCTGGTCAAAGGGATTCTGCAACTTTAGAAATAAAAAAGTTGCTTTCAAAGAGAGCCATCCAGCCGGTCCCTGCAGACCAAGTAGGATTAGGGACTTACTCCAGATTCTTTTTGGTGCCGAAAAGAACATTGGACCTGAAACCCATCTTGGATCGCAGCCAATTGAACCTACATGTACAAAAGTCCAAGTTCCGCATGGTCACCTTACAGTCAATACTCCCTCTGTTAGGGAAAGATGTGTGGATGTGCTCCATCGACCTCAAAGATGCTTACTATCATATCCAGATGGACAGTGCATTGAGAAGTCATCTATGCTTCTGGCTGGGAGCCATTCATTTTCAGTTTTGCGCCCTGCCCTTTGGTCTCACCACAGCTCCCAGGGTGTTCACCAAATGCATGGCAGTGGTAACGGCTCACTTGAGACATCAGGGATTCCAAGTGTTTCCGTACCTGGATGACTGGCTCCTTTCTGCCACCACCAGGCATCTACTGTTGCAGAGCAGGGACACTACCATTACACTGTGCCAAAGGTTAGGAATTACTCTAAATTGGGAGAAATCTGCCTTGTTTCCCTCGCAGCATGTCACTTTTATTGGCGCCGAACTAGATATGGTGCTCATGAGGTCCTTCTTACCAGAAGAGAGAATTTAGGCTCTACAACAGCAGATCTACGCCTTACTACCATTGAGGAAGGTCAAAGCAAAAGTGGTCCTCAAGTTATTAGGGGACCATGGCTGCCACAACCATGCTAGTTTCCCTTGCCAGACTAAACATGAGGGTTCTTCAGTAGTTGCTTTTCACCCAGTGGTCACTACAGTGTCTTCCACTCTCCCATTCTATTCTGATTATGGACACGTGCAAGCAGGATCTATGCTGGTGGCTTCAGGCCAGCAATCTCAACGTGGGCGAGCCTTTTGTACCATCTTCTCCAGTTGCCATGGTGACCATGGATGCCTCCCAGATTGGTTGGGGGGGGGGCATTATCTGGGCAGGACAGTCCAAGGCACGTGGCAGGATCACGAGACCCATTTGCATATCCATGTCTTGGAGATGAGAGCAGTGCTATTAGTGTTGCAAGCACATCAGAGCTTTCTCCCTCTAGGGACAATTGCAGTCCACTCAGACAACATGTCAGTGGTATGCTATCTGAACAAGCAGGGAGAAACCAAATCATACCCCCTTTGCAGAGAGGCACTTCAAGTTTGGCAGTGGGCAGTGTCTTCCCAATGCTTTCTAGTTGCAACACATATACCGGGGAAGCCCAACATGATTACCGACAGGCTGAGCAGAGCTATCCTAATGCCTCATGAGTGGTCCCTGAACAAATATGTTGCGGAGAAGATATTCTGCAGATGGAATCAGCCTTGCTGCGATCTTTTTGCCAGCCCCCCTCAATGCCAAATGCAGCAGCTACTTCACCCTTATCCCCCCAGAGGGGGAGACACCCACGGATGCTCTGGTTCACGATTGGCCCTCCAGTCTTCTCTATGCCTTTCCACCATTTCTTCTGATATCAAAGGTCATTCAGAAAGCACAGTCTTTGGGAATCAAAATTATCCTGATTGCCCCACACTGGCCTCGTCAGATTTGGTTTCCCTTCCTTCAACCCTATCTAATGGATGATCCCTGGATTCTGGACCCAGATCCAGATCTGCTGACTCATATGTCAAGACAGTTCCATCCATCCCTCCATCCAGACCCTCAAGTTGACAGCTTGGCTGCTCCAGTTCCATTCCTAGTCAGGCTTCATGATTTTTCCCTGGATGGGGTCCACATTCTGTCTTCTTCCCACAAGCCTTCTACCAGGAAGATTTATTCCAGTAAGTGGAAGAGATTCTCCATTTGGGCCCATGAAAGACATATTGATCCTTATACAGCTCCTATTTCGGCAATATTAGAATTTCTTTCTCAACTGTCCAGTCAGGGATTAGCTGCAACAACCATTAAAGTGCAATTAGCAGTGATTTCTATCTTTCACGTTGTTAATGAGCCCAACCTTATGGCTCATAGGCTTTGTAGGGCCTTTCTGAAAGGGACAATGTTACTCCGACCTCCAGTCTTTTATCCAGTAATGCCATGGGACCTCAATTTTGTTTTACAGAAGCTCACCTCGGCTCCCTTTGAGCCCGCAGCTACGTGTGACCTAAAATTCTTGTCATGGAAGGCAGTATTTTTGGTAGCCATAACTTCAGCTAGGTGGGTCTCTGACCTCCAAGCTTTATCGATTAAGCCATCTTATTGGTGTTTCACAAAGACAGGGTCTCCTTAAGAACCAGTCCTTCTTTTATTCCAAAGGTTGCTTCTGTTGTCAGTATCAACCAATCCATTGAGTTGCCTGTGTTTTTTCCTGAATTTTCTAACAAGGCAGAATTTAAGTTTCATCAACTAGACGTTCATAGACTATTGCGTTTCTATTTACATAGGACAAAAGAGTTCAGGAAATCAGATCAACTGTTTGTCTCGTTTTCAGACACTAGACTTGGGGTTCCTGTCTCTAAAGTAACCTTATCTCACTGGATCTCCAGTTGCATCTCATATATTTATGGTTCCAATGGCAAAGAATTACCCTTTAAAGTAAAGGTTCATTCTACACGATCTGTGGCTACCTCTACTGCATTTCAGGCTAGGATGTCTATGGATGATATTTGTGCTGCAGCAACATGGGCCTCGCCTCATACTTTTACTAGTCACTACAAATTAGATCTGGTCTCTAGAGGCAGATCTTCCTTTGGTTCCACAGTGCTCAAGAGTATTTTTCACTGAGCCACCCAAGGTCAAGGTGCTAGGGTCGCTGTCCCAGGGGTACGAATGAAGGTGAGATTGGACTACATAACAACAAGAAGTTATGTACTCATCATAACGTTCGATGCATGTAATCCATCTCGCCTTAAATTATTACTAACCCCCCTCCTACCCCCCTCCTTGAGGACCTGGTGTCAGTAGTCCTTTCGGTTGGGGTTGTTCTTCTTCTCAGTATGTGTGTGTGCGCGCGCTTGCAGCAAACAAGATCTGGGGAATGGGCCTGTTGCATGATTGGATACCTCTTAGCCACGAGCCAATTGAAGACTTTGAGCTAGAGTATGGCCGAGTAGGAGCCGAGGTTCGGCTCCGAACCCAGGGTTAAGAATGTAAGGCGAGATGGACTACATACATAGAACATTATGGTGAGTACATAACTTCTTGTTTTCTTACTGACTCTAGCCATCAACAAAAAAAATAAAACAAAACAAAATGCAGTGCAAGACAAAGATAAAAAAATAGATGTAACCAAATCTTAAATGAACAACTTCAATCCAAAATCAAATGTAGACAGATATCAGCAATAGTCAGGCAGAGAACAGCAAGTTAAACAAGCACTACAGCTAAATTATACTACTATTTGTGAGGGTAACTACAGATACATTCACAGCCTTAAGAGGGGTTATTTTTCAAGGTCACATTCTTGGACTGTAGATTTGTTTCTTCTTAAAAAATGTCAAGAAGGTGATTGCTAAAATGCTGGTGCGTACTACAGGAATTGTGTAACTACTGTAACAAATACCAAAAATCCTGGACCATGCTATGTGAGCCATGTAATTTCACCTCACACTTGTTGGTCAGCCTCAAAGCTACAGAATCACAACAGTCTTCATTTAGTTTGTGCTTTAAAATAGTTTGATTTAATATTAATAGTATTTATTTGTTTATGTATTTAAAATGTCTTACTTTATATTCAGTAAATTGTATATTCTAATACAGCTGTTTGTAAGAGGAGCTGGTGCACATTTCATTCTACCAGATGGCTATAGGTTAAGGATGGCACTATTCTCCCTTACAGACATTATTATGGAAATATAGTTTTAATGTCGATGAAGGATATGTTTACACTTTATGGCTTCAGTTATGGACACACATGCTGTATTCATAGTCTCCAGTATGTATGGTCTAAGTACCACCTTTGTCCGTCTGTCCAAAGACCACCTTTGCCCCTCTGCCCAAGCATGCATACATCTCCACATGAGCTAACATCTGTAACTTGGGAGAGCACGCCCACATCATCCTGCCAAGCCTTTGCACTTTGGCCAAGGTCTTGTCAGCAGCAGAGCAGAAATGACAGTCTGCCAACACCCCCCAGGATGGGTACTGTCATTTTTGTTGCTTGCATCCTCCCTCCAAACTACTAATTGAGCTGTGATTGCTAGTCAGGGCTTTATCCCTCTGTGTCACCAGCACAGGCTACACTTTGAAGGAAATGACTGAAACTTAACTCTTACACATGTTGTATGTATATCTAAACAACTTTTAAATATGTATTAGACAGTTTGTAAGGTGGCTTCCACTGTTGTCTAACTTGCAGGTATATTAAAAGTGTGTAGTATACTGCAAGTTGCAACTATATTTAGGACCCCCCCATTTTTTCTCTTATACTTGTTTTAAATACTGTGCTTAACCATGTCCACTCATCATCTTACTGCATTAAATCATATACATACAACACTGCTTTTATTAAATATACTTAATGGACAGTTGACAACTTTCCATAAACCCATCTGCCTTTTTTGATTATGCAGGAATCCAAAGTTCTTTGTGAAAAATATAAAGTACCCAGTATGTCAGATGTTAATTTTTGGTACTTTGTTTTATAATGCAGTTTTAGAAAATTGTTTGTGTGTTTAGTGGAAGTACTAAACCCCCTGACAGATATAGAGTGTGCTTGATAGCTTTTCAAACAGAAAGAGCAACCTACTCCTAGTAAACCTAAATCTACAAAATATATACAATAAACTATCTGACATGCATGCCTGCATTGCATCATATAACTCAGACATATTAGTAACCACATAAACCTGGCTAAAGCAACACACTACAAACCAAGAAATCCTTTCCACCAGCTACCTCATCCTTAGTAGACACAGACAGCATAAAAAGCTGGAGGTGGAGCGATCATTTATAAAAACACCTTAGAACTTACAGCCTATACAAACTTCTGCCTTAATTTCACCAGTGTGAATTACTAGTCTCTTTCCTCCAAATAAGTAATAATAAAATCATCTATGTTACAGCACTATATGTTCCCCCTGATGACAACATCCCAATAGTTCCATACGTGTTATACTGGTTGTCACACAACTTCAGCTTTGAAATCATTATCCTAGGACAGTGATTCCCAACCCAGGGTACATGCTTGGTTGTTTGGGGGTACGCAAAAAAATTAATAATAGTTGAAACAGGTATTTTTAGTATCAGTAAAATCCTACATTTTCTGTCTGTTATTTTGGCTATTTGACTATTCAGTGGAGTGTTTCGCCATGAATGAACAAATGAATAATTGTAGTCCAGTGTAGTTTGATGTCCATTTTAGGCTTCTGATTCACTGTGCACTAGTACATGTTTGAAGTACTGTATCAGAGGCTTGGGAAGGTAGCTGCATTATTGGGACACTAAACCACTGTTGTAAAAGTAAAATGTGTCACGTGAACACCTGCTTGCTATATACTTTAAAAAAGATTAACGTCAGCAGTGAGGATGGAAATCCCCTGTAGAGGATACTAACTGTAAGTATCTGTGGCTAGTTCTAGAGAAGACAAATAACTAAATTCTACTGAAGGACTTAGCAGCTGCAGAACGATGCAGTGAATTACAAGAATGTTATATCGGGACTACACCTAACAGGTTCAACAGACTGCACCATACCAGCTTATTGTGTCTGCTTTATATAGTCAGCACAGATTTAAATTGAGATGCATTTCACAAAAGTCACAGTTCAAAATAATTATGAGCATTTTAACCTTGGACTTGTACTGCTTCAACTGGACTCTTTGGCATTAAATATTACCAGTGTTAAGTAAGAACTCTAGTTATTCCTGTGCCCCATTCTCTTCCTCCCAAATACAAAAATGAAAACCCTCCCCTTTACTAAACAAGGGCTGTGATAGTCAACCCGACTCCAATGTTGCACTTCCATTATCTTTAGAGTAAAAACCCGACATTCGTACCAATTTTTCCTATATCTACAACTGCATTCTGGCTCGATTGCTGGTCTTTTCAATTCAGACGAGGTTTTCATTTCTGATACAGTAAGAACATATAAGATTGTTGGAAGAGAAGTTAGGTATATTCTTGCTTGCAAAATCCCAATACATCGAGGCTCTGCTACTGCACCTGGAATGAACCATCAGCCTATGGGTTAGGGAAGCAAGATGTTCCCTGAAAATGTCAATCTTGGATCAAGCTTTTCTGAATTCCCAGTGAAACACCCCAGGGAACTGTTCTTAGTTTAATAATGGATGTGGGGGAGGGGGGATACCTGCATGGATGCAATCTGAAAATTATTAAAAATAATCTATTTAATCACATTGGACTCCATCCAATATGTGGTCTCTTCTGAGCGATTCAGCATATTTTAGCCGTTACATCCACATGACTCAGTGATCTGCAGTTTCTCAAGTGTAAATTCTTGCAAGTTTTATAGTGCAGTAATTGTATCCTAAAATGCAACCAGAAAATAGTAAGTCATTCTGCAGTAAGATAGTTCTTTGCTCTTTCTGGTTGGCTCCTTATGTAATTAATTTGTGAAAATTCTTGTACCAGACTATTTACACAGATTTCACAATTAGGTCTTCATATTAAAAGACATGCTGCAGGTGTATTCTGATACACTCTTTTGTTTTCCATCTCCTTAGTCCATACTGTGGAAGTGGCTGTTTCATGTTATTAAATAGTCAGTTGTGTTAAAGTAATTATTTGATAGCGATCCTGCAGCACACTGACTTTGATTGCTCCAGTTGTCCTGAATGAGCCTAGCTCAAAACAATTTATACCCAAAGCTGCAAATTTGAACTGAATCAATCTCTGTGGTGCATCTACTGTATTTATCCAGACTAACTTTCAGCAGCACAAGTCTGAACCTCAATACAGTGTGCATTTGTGAAGATCCAGCGTTTTATGGTAAATGGGTTAGTCCGGTCTTGAAAAGGGCCAGACACAAAATCCCACCTCATAAATATGACATATTCTGACATGAGTTATATGGGATCTAGAGTAATAGGACTATATGTTTATACACACACAAAAAAAAGGAAATAAGTTGTAAGTAAAGAGCAAAGGGAGAGTGATTTGCTATGGGCAGACCTACCCCAGCACTCCACTGTCACTTGCGGATGGCTCACCAAACTAAGCATACTTTACAACCTCATTGGCCTCATGTGTATTAGTCTGTGCTTTGGCTGATGCTGGGCCCATTGAACAGTGTATGACGAGTGAGTTTTTCCTGATCTTCTTAACATGCGGTAATTTTTATCATTATTTAAATTTAATATATAAATTAATTTCTTAATTAATTTATTATTAGATATGGATAAGTGGCTAAAACCTGGCATAAGAAATGAGCTGAAGCATGATAAGGAAAGTGATCAATTACCAAGTACTTCTCGAGACACGTCTAACATTTTGGTACAGAACACTTACCAGGCACAGTCCTTAGTCCCTCAAAGAGGGAAAAAGATAAAATACTGTGATGAATATATGAAATATGGATTTTCATACGCTGGAAATGGGCTGTCCTAAATCCCAGTGTGTGGTGTGTGGGGAAGTGTTGTCAAATGGCCACATGAAACCTTCCCTACTTTTACGACATTTAGAAACAAAACATGCTAATTATAAAAACAATGAATATAGTTTTTTCAAACGCTTAGCGGAAAGTAAAAAAAAGATCAAATTTGACATCATGCATCCTGTCAGCTAACAAAGATTATGCAAACGCGATTAAAGCCAGTTACTGTATTAGTTACTGCACCGGTTACTGTACCGCTAAATGTGGTAAAAATCATACTGTAGCTGACAATCTAATATCTCCCTGTAGAAAAGATGCTGTTCAATGTATGATTGGAAAAGAACATGTGCAGAAAATGAACACTGTCCCTCTTTCGAACAATGCAATATTTCGAAGAATTGAAGATATGTTTGATGATGTTAAGATGACAGTAATAGGCATAATTAAAAATAGTAAAAGTTTTGCTGTTCAAGTTGATGAAAATAGATGTTGCTAATTTTGCTATTTTGCTTGTTATTGCGAGGTATTTGAAAGATAATAAAGTTGAAGAAAATCTTTCACTTTGTCATCCTCTGTCAGAATGCACAAGAGGTGAAGATATATTTAATGTTATTGATTGTTATTTCAAAGTAAAGGAGATGGTCTAATTGTTATGGATTATAAACCGATGGTGACAAGTCTATGTCAGGTATTTACTCCAGTCTTCGCAGTCTTGTCATGAAGGTAGCTCCCAATATAAGTATGAGCCACTGCTGTACCCATAGACAAAGTCTGGCATGTAAGAACCTCCCTGGTAAATTAAAACTCATTTTGGATGAAGCCGTCAAAGTGGTGAATTTTATAACGTCAAAGTCCACAAACTGAAGAATTTTCAAAGCTGTGTGTCGAGATGATTCATCATTCTACTCTGCTCCTTCATACAGAAGTAAAGTGGCTTTCTCTTGGTAAAGTACTTACCTGGCTGTTTGAACTTAGACATGAAGTCCAGGTGTTTTTTTTTGAAGACCATCCTTTCCTCCTTGCTTCCAAGTTACACAACTGTAATTGGCTTCAGGCACTTGCGTATTTATCAGATATTTTCTAAAATGTAAACAAATTAAATGTGACACTTCAGAATAACTCAGTAACGGTCTTCAATGTCTCCGACAAAATTGAATCTATGATTAAAAAAATAGATTTTTGGAGGTCATGTCTTGAAAATGGCCAACCTGAAGTATTTGAAACTCTGCATAATTTCTTATCTGAAAACAAGCTTCGTCTCTCCCAGGAAATAAGTGAGAAAATAATTGAACACTTGAAAGGGCTAAAATCTGATTTCAAGAAGTACTTCCCCAAAACTGAAGAAGACAATATTGGATTTCAAATCCTTTTGAAGAACAATATATTCCGGCAGCTAAATTATCAGTCAAGGAGAAAGAGAAGTTGATTGAACTTTCAACTGATGCTACTTTAAAATCCGAGTTCAAAGTACAATTTCTTACTAACTTTTGGGCAAACATCAGCAGAGAATACAAGCAGCTTTCTGACAAGGCCCTGAAGTTTCTTTTGCCATTTACAAGTATGGAACTGGCAGAGAGAGCTTTCTCTTCTGGCATCTTTATTAAAAACAAACATTGTAATAAGCTAAATGCAGTTCCAGATTTATGATTGCACCTTGCATCAGCTGAACACGATTTCAAAAAGCTATGTGCCTCAAAACAAGCACAAGGATCACAATGAATATATTTTTAAGTTAGTCTTAATTATTTGTTTGTGTAGTTTGACATGTTTAACACGTTTGAAATGTCTAATTGTATGATAACTTTATAACTTATTTATTTTTATATTTTGAGTTTTGGAAGTAAAAATATACGTATGCACTCTTTGTTCCCTTAAATATTAGATTGTTTCTTATTATTTATTTAAAGTTACAACACATACATTTGACATAAAAGGAACTGTATAAATTGCAAAAATATGAGGGGTACAGTTTAAGCAAATGGACTGCCAACAGATATGCAAGTCAAAAAAGTTTGGGAACCACAACATACATTATCAACTTATTAACTCTAGCTCCCCTTCCCTATCTATAAATCTTTTCAATTTCATCCAGGTAACCACAAATTCTACCAGAGTCAACAAGAGATCCAGTAGACAGTCTGCCCTAAACTGCATCTTCACCACCAGCCCGAGTCATATCACATCACTGGCTGTCTGCCAGACATTATCAGCAATCATCTCCCAACCTTTGTCCTGAAACAAACCCATCACTCCCACAAATACATATATAGTCACGTCCATAATCACACTCAAGTCACCAAAGATACCTTTATTTCTTACCTGTACACATGTACAAATAGGACATTCTTAAACACTTGCATCTAGATGATGCTGTAACACACTTTAATAATACTTTTCAATCAATACTAAATGAACTTGCCCCATTAATAAGAAGAGAAACAAATCCAGTCCTCCCCACTGGCTTACAAAAGAGACCAGGCAACCCATGACAAGAAGAGCAAGGTATGGAAATCATGGTATAAAACAAAATCTCTGCTAACCTGGCAAATATTTAGATAACTTCTCAACCTCGCAAAGCAAATAATTTAGTCTGATAAAATCTCATCTGCTCTAAATCTGAACCTCCATAAAAATGTTTGCACCCTGGACAAACCACCACACCATCTCCATGAATCAATAATGTGTCGGTCCCTATCCCTGTCCAATTCAACAGTTTTTGCACTCAGTCTGTACTCTCCTTATTAAAACGCTAACCATCCTCTCCAGTCACAATCTCTCCTAGCCATAACGCTCATCTAATGCCTTTCTCCCTTAAATCGGTACCTACATTTACCATTAAGAAGCACCTTCAAAAACTAAAAACTACAGCTCCTGCCTTTGACAGTCTGTCTGTCAAATATCTTTTAAACTCACAGCCATTGTGATATTATACCCCATATCTATACTAATAAACTGGTAAATCACTAAAAACTGCATCCCATCTATCAGGAAAAAATCGCATATCATACCTCTGCACAAAGTTGTCAACTGCACAGACTTCTATGATTTCAGACCCATTGCTATTCTACTAACTTTTTCAAAAATATTTGAAAAATGCATCCACTCTCAACTCCTAAACCATCTCATTAACAAAACATCTCATTAACAAAAATGTTTCCAACATTCAACATGAATTTTCGCCACACCATTAAACCATTACAACATTCCTTAGCTTCACAAACTTCATAAACTCCAGTCGAATTGCAGGAAACTTTGTATCCTCTCTCTTCCTAGATATGTTGAAAGCATTCAACACAGTTTCTCATCAAAAGCTGCTTATCAAACTTGCTTCCTCAGGAGTCTCCCAATCTACATTCTCATGTTTCCACAACTACTTTTCAAACAGAGTACATATAGTCAAATAAAAGCAAAAAACTCTCCTCCTCACTATTCCCTGTTGGGATACCGCAGGGTTCTGTACTGGATCCCGTACTGTTCAACATCTTTACCAGAAATCTTCACAAAGGAGCCCCCACTCTCATTGTTTGTGCAGTATGCAGATGATGCCACCCTGCTGGGATCCATACTGATCCCCAAAGGAATTTTTTACCGAAAGAAAAATGGCTGGGCATACTTAAGCGAAAGTGCTTTTCACCGAAGAAGTACTTTCGTAGAAGTATGTCTGCAGCTAGCGGGAGTTGTGGGGCAATGACTGTTGCGGAGACCGTACTACGGTGTGGATAAGGAAAAATTTCCTTTCTTCTCACTGTAGTGCGATCTCGGAGTGAGAATATTAAAGTAGGGGGGGTGTGGGGGATGCAGGGGGGATGAACGTTAATTTACTATTTTTTCTTTTTTTTTTTTTTTTTTTTTGAACACACTTTAGCGAAAGCGCTTTTTCACTGAAAAGTGCTTTGGCTAAAGTGTGTTCTGTGTTAGTGGATTCGGACTGTTGAACTTTCATTCAACAGTCCTAGATCCACCCTGATATGCTCAGCCCAAAATCTCAAACAGCTACAAAAGCACATCCAAGATTGCTTCTCAGCTATTGAATCCTGGTTAACAGGTTACCAGCTACTGCTAAAAAAAAATTATGCTCTTTGTCCCAAAATCCCTATCAGTCCATAAGAATTCACTTAACAGTACCTCATGTAACAATACCCAAAATGAACTAGTGTCCAACACAAAAACTATTAGGGGTGATAATAGACAATGGCCTAAAATTTGACCTACACATCACTAAAGCTGTTAAGAAAACATAACAAACACTAAGCTTCCTCTGCCTTTCTAAACCATTTCATACCAACTCCTCTAAAATAACATGAACATGATCTTACCTCGTTAGCTCTTCTTTACGCATTACCCATCCTTATCAATCTTCATACAACATTAAAAAAGAAACTTGAGGCTCACTGCAACAAAATAGCCAAGTTTGCACCAAACATGCCAAGCAGTCAACCCCGGTGCCTTGCCCTAAAACACCTCAACTGTCTAGAATTACCAAACTACCTGCTCTTCTCCCATCTTGTCATTGTTCACAAAGTTGTACACAAACCAGACAGCTGCAGTTCTGTTTGAAACATCCTACAAACCTACACCTGATCTAGATGCCTGCCCTGTAACAACAAAGCCCTTCTAACTATCATGAAGTCAAACAACAACGCTGGAGATTCCTTATACTCTGCCTGTGTTGCTTAACATTCCACCAGCACTTAAGAAAAATGCCATCCCATCTAGTTGTAAGCATATCCTCAAACAGCATCTTAATGGTTCTTGACAATGTTCCCACTCACACCCTACTTAAGGGCTTCCTTTTTCTAGCCTGTAGTTCACCTTATTCCTCCTTCCAAGTTACTTTTCTATTCTCTGTCTCTCTATTTCACTTTTTTCCCACTTAGCCACTAATACACTTAAACTGAAGTACTATTTCCTTAATTTCCATTTATCTCACTACTCAAAGCTAAAACTGATCTATGAATTGTACCTCTATTGCATTTCCTTACTTGCCAGAGTACATAAATCCTTCTTCCATCATTGTATTTCTTTAATCATATATTGCTGCATACTGTAAAATGTAACTTGATAAATTTCCAACTTTTTTCTTAATTTACAGAATATGACATCCATTGTAGTATTCTTTTCTACAAAGTGATTTTATTTTAATCTATATTTACCTTTTTTGTAATTCTTCTGTAAATTGTTTTGGAGCGTTTCTTCCTGGGCCTCTGCTGAAAAGGGGTCCTGTGGCACAGTCGTATTTTTCCACTAGCAAAGGTAATAAATAAACAAATGTGCTTTAAAGTGCAGAAATTATATACAGTACTGATTTCAGATTCACTTTTCAGATGACATGCATTTTTTATGGTGGGAGAGTGTTATATTCTGACAATGTGCTTGTCTTACTGAACAAGATAGTTTGTGGACTGGTCTAAGGTTTTAGGCTAAACTTTCACTGCTTCATGGTTCTTTATATATGTGTTTTAATTGATACCCAGCATTTAAGCTTGATTCACTAAACCAGACTCAGTCTAACCCGAGCAAGTTCACAGATGTACATGAATGAACTTTGCTTCCAGATTTATTGTTATAAATATGTTTGATCTCCCCTGCACCACCATATATTATCAGTAATTTTTTGTTTGCTTCACAGTTTGTGGAGTTGTTCTGGCATCTGACAGAGTTCTCTTACAATTTTATGTTAATGTTAAAAAGAGGATGTCTTTTGTCAGTGAAGAACAGTTCATTCACAGATTCTGCAGATATGTTGAATCCATCATTTACAAGTTATAAATTAATGTCCGAACAAGTGAGGTGCCTGCTGAAAGTCCAGGGACCATCATGCAATTCTCTGAAATATGATCATACATGTATAAACATGGGGGATATATTTGAAGTCTAAGGCTGCAGTGTCTTTAAGGTCAGTGATCTTTGAGTTAATGTGTGTAAACAGCAGGAGTTTTGGGGTGCAATGAGGAAGAGCCCCCTGTAGAAATGTTTTTAAGATGAGGTAATGAATTTCACAATATGCTGTTCTTGTGTATATTTTTTCAGTGTTAGGATTCATACTGTCATGTTACACTTGTGATATGAGCCAGCTACAATGATTTCATAACTGATTAATTTTCTTGGCTAATTCAAATCAGCATATGCACCATGGTTTAATTTGTTTTAATAAAAAAGCAATTACACTTATCAATAGTTCTTTTTGTTAGTAATGTGCGTGCATATGGGCTGTTTCCGTAAGTCTTTTCTGTCTACTTATGTTCCATGTTCTAAATAAGGAATTATTATAGAATTATTATAAAACTACAGGCTCTCAGCAGGTGGAATGCATGATCGATTCCTTCTGCAGACTGTCCAGGTATGCACAAGCACTCCCCTGTCCACCAACTGAAAACATTTTCCTCAGTGATCTCACCTGCAGTCTGTCCAGTTGTACAGAAGCACTCCCCTGACTATAAAATAAAACATTTCCCCAGCGAATCTTCTGCAGTTTGTCCAGGTGTGCACAATCACTCCCCTCTACACCAAATAAAACAATTCCCCTATCTCTTCTGCAATCCATCCATGTATGCACAAGCATTCCCGTACCCACTGAATGAAACATTTCCCCCAGGGATCCCTTCTGCAAGCCATCCATGTATGCACAAATACTCCCCTGACCACCAAATGAAATACTCCTCTCAATGATCCCTTGAGCACTCTGTCCATGTACGCACAAGCACTCCCCAATCACCAAATGGAATTAACCAGCCATTGAAATTTAGATGGTGTGGAGGTGGGTTATTATCTACTGTCTCCAGTGATATCACAAAGTGGGCTTGGCTTACCAAAGTAGGTGGTACTTTTGAACTTCGGGGGACACTACAGCAAGGCTGACTGGAAAAGCAGACACTGCACCTTTAAATATTGATTTCTTCTGCAGATTCTGCCACCACAAAAAATGAAAAACACTGCACTAGACAAAAGTTGCAGGGGAGGAACTAAAATTTCCAATAATTTTACCTGCCTATACCATCTTCTTTGAGATGACGGAGAATTATTTCAATAGTTCAACAAAGGAAGCATGTGATAGGTAATATGGCCAGGCCAACCAGTTATTTATTACTTTAGTTTGTCTCCATGTGTATCAGGCATAAGTAAATCTGTTTTCCTGTTTTCAAGTATACAGTAGATGTTAAAGAATAGACATTTATGTGATTAGTCACTTTCATTATACAATATCTGTAAATAATACTCAAAACTCAATATACATAAGTAATGTTGGTTTGTATAAGTTAATTAAAATATCAAATTTAAGCACTTTCAACAGACAAAGAGCTACAGCGTGAAATAACTTGATGTTCGGTGCTTTTCACTCTTTGAGATACACAAACACTGTTTTGGATGCAGCACAAATTCTAGCTGCCAACAAAAAAAGGTTGGCTGTACTGCTGTGCTTACTAGAATTAGTTATTTGATACAAGTAATTACTCTGCTGCTTATTAAAATGTTTTGGTGTACTGTATACTTCATTGCCAGTAGCCATTAGTGCAGTTCACCTTGACTAACTTTATCAGACGTGTCCATGTATTACCACTAATACCAACTGTAGTACTTCATAGCTGCGGTGGTGCAGCGGTAGCGTTGTTGCCTCACAGCAAGAGGTGCTCCTGTTCGATTCTCGGCTGGAGCGCCTTCTGTGTGGAGTCTGCATGTCCTCCCCACGGTTGAGTTCCGTTCAAAAGACATGCGTAAATGGGCGTGCCTTCGTTGAAGGTTGGGCATCGAGCTGGCACCTCAGCACCGTAAAAATCTACTGCCAATCATTAGCGGACCGGAGTTCCGCTGTGGTGACCCCAACCAGGAAAAGCCAGAAGAAGAACAACAACCAACTGTAGTACTTCAGGATAATGTTAACAAAAATGGGAAACACACTGAAGTAACATAATAAACACAGTAACTTACCTTCAGACTGTGAATGACATATCAAGCCTTGTAAAACTGATAAAAGAACTTGTTGCAGCAGTGTAAGAAAATGGAATTCTAAGTTTGATTAAATACATGTTCAAAATATTGTTTTCCAAGTCTCTTCTTTAATTTTGCCAACAAAAGTATGTTGGATATAAAAATAAACTGTAATGTAAAATCTAGATGTCCAACTAATCTAATCAGAGTACAGCTTGCAGAGTTAGAAAAGTCTATGAAATCTGCCAAAACATTTGAAGGTTTTCTTACAGTAAAACCAGTGAATGAAAGAGTGATAGATTGAAAGACTTGATCACAGATTCAATGCAGCAGTTAGAAAGGCCTCCTTAAGTGAAATGGGAAGCCAGAGTGGGGTGAGTTATAAATCAGTAGCACATTCTCCTGACTCGATTCTAATGTGAACACAGTTCTTGGATTGCTGTCAGTTTGCATTTTTCATAAATTCATTAGTTGATTGGCCTTGTGGGCTAATCGTACTAGAACCATTTTCAGTTTTGTCCCTGGCTGCATGATACAAGGTATACATATATGGTAAGAGTCCCAAACAGTTTATGCTTGGGATAAGATGCAGCCTTGAGTTTGGGAGCAATCTCTGAACATAGTCAGTTCCCAAAGAAGTTACTTCTTCCTCAGATGACATATGCCGATGAGGAAGGAAGCTTTCAGTGGTGTATGGAGTGTTACATATGATTCCATAAAACACTAAGGAATTGCAGCTGTGGAAATGGGTTCAGATATAAATTAGTAGGGCATGTTTACAAAGTAAGAGGCACTCATTTCAAAGATCTGCTAAGTGCAGTCATCCAGGACCCACAAAAGTAATATGGTTCTGGAATTTGGATGTATAAGAAGGCAGTGGTTGTTATTTTTGTTGAAAGTACATTACAGTATGTGTTTTGGGGGTTGTCTTGTTGTGTGTGGGTGTTGTCGCTGTAGTTAGGATATACAGAGATGAGCTTTTATTTTGCCTGGCATTCCACTGCCCGATTGCAGGTGCCATCTCTCATGTTGTGCAGTGTATTAATCATTTTATTCAGCTTCTTTCATTTTGTGGCGCTTACCACCTGTATGATACCATTCCCTGCAGTGCTTTTGTTCTACCCCATGCTCATCAGTGGGCAGTTCTTTGTCATTATCTATGAAGTGTGATGCATACGAAATGTAGCCCACCTTGTTAACACTGTATTTCCCACTGTCTGAACTACTGTGCCATTTATGGTTAATGTTCCCCATCCTACAGCCCATGTATCTGTGCCATGTTAACTATGTTCCCGTGTATCTTCTGTACATAATTTTGCTTGTTTTATGTCACAGGGCTTTGGGTAGTATAAGTATATGCAGTGCATATTTTTTATGGTTTTTGATCAGTTACACTGAATGACACAGAATCTCATTATCAAGCACTGGCATTATTACACTGTGCAGTGGCAAGCATTATGGACTTCAATCAGTTTTATAGTTGGCTGCCTCTGCCCTCGTACAATATTTTTCCTTGGAGAAGTGGCTTTTTGTGATACTCATGTTAGCAAGAACATCACAGAGGATATGCTTTGCAGTGCCTCCCTGATCTTTTGGAATCTGATAAATAACATAACATTTACCATATAAAAAAGAACATGTATATTAAAAAGGGATTCAACATAAAAATGACAAAAAAAAAAAAATCAGTGTAGATTTGCCAAATCACTTAAGCACTTCAGTCATTATGCGACAGGTGCCAGTACAGTTTCATCATAGCAGGTTATTTACACCTACACAGACTATGCACCTCCCTGGACTATATGAAGAGAGACATTATGGTGCTTTCAGACTGTCTCTCTGGCTGGTATGAGCCTGGCACTGAACAGCATATTACTATCGCCAAAGATAATGCTACAATATCAGAAAAAAAATTATTGATTTCTACAACAGGTGTTTTTATGGTGTCATTCTAAGGGGATCCAGTATTTGTCAGCTTGGGAGGATGTGGTCTGCACCTTTCTCCTCTAGGCTTTTGAATACTGGCTAAGGATCTGCCTTTTTGAGGGAATGACAAATTGACAAACCTACTGACATAGCAAAATCAACTCAACAGAATCACAAGGTGTTACTGCTCAATGTCAGGAGCCTAAATAAAAAAAACTACACTCTCTCCAAGACCACTTCATACTCGAGAATATGGATATATGTGCAGTTACTGAGATATGGTTTAAAGCAGCAGCGAGTACATCTACAGTGCAAGGTTTTAGTGCCTTCCACAGTTGTAGACCAGTAGCTGCACAGACAAGGGCTAAAGGTGGAGATGTCTCCAAATACATCAGTAGCAACCATTTCTCTAGGGTGGTCAAAAAGGAAGATATGCTGGAGTTCCTACATGTGCAATTCACCATAGACAAAGTCCCATTCCATATCCTAGCCAGCAATAGGTCACCCTCCATGTCCCAAGAAGCTCACAATGCATACTTGGACCTACTGGAGACACTTACCATTCAGCCTAACACCCTAATCATGGGAGACTGATTTCCCCTCTATTGCTTGGGAATCCTACATGGCCTCAGATCTACAGGCTCAGAGATTCCTGGGCTTTTTAAATATAAACACCCTTGATCAGACAGTGAATACGCCCACCAGAGACTCCAGCATGCTGGACCTCATTCTCACAAATATGGGAGAATGCTGTACCCCCCCCCCCCATCTCGTTCTCTCTGGTAAGGTCTGACCATAAAGCTCTCTCCTTCGAAATCAAAATCAACTCTGTAACCCCATTAAAGACAGTAACAGGAACTGTTCCAAGCCAAATTACCTGTTAAAACAACATCAGACTATGCTGAATTTCTGAGAGCAAGTCAGCCTATGATTAATTGCTGTTAGAAACTCTGTACAATTATGTCAGTGGCTGCATAGTGGCTGATGTACTCATCAGAAGTAAGCCCAGAACTAGCCCCATAAACAAACCACTCTGGTGGCATGCCAAATTAAACAGGATATACAACAAAAGAAAAAAAATTATGGCAAATCTCAGGAAGGGTAATGTAAATCAGTATATGTGTGTATGTACCTTTAAGAAGCTATCCAAGGGCTTGCACAAGTGTATAAATACTGAGCATGTGCGAGCCTGACTGCCATTTTGTAGTTAGCTGTTGAGATATAGGCATGTATGTATGTATGTATGTATGTATGTAAGCTCTGTCTGTTAACTAGTTTGTTCGTATTTAATGATGCTGCTATCCATCCTGATGTGTTTGTATGTATTCAAGCATCAGAAAGAAACCCCAAGCCTTCTTGTTATATGTATTAGAGACAAACGAGTGGCATGGTGTCAGAAGTGACATGTCTAAAAGGACATGAAGTTAGAAGTAGAATACCGAAGGGGCATGAGGTCAGAAACGGTTTGGCTAAAACAATTTAGGGGACTTATTTAGATGCTGGTGGAATATACAGGAGTTGATCATCCTAAATGTGCAGACTTTGCAAAAACAGTTCAGAAACGAATTTCAGGTATTAAAACTTGCTCAGCACTATTTTGCATAGTATGAAACGGGGCATAGAGAATGCCCTAAATAATATTTGCATAAACCGGTATGTACAATATTGATAAAAATATTCAAATTACTATGGAAATATGTTTGAAATAAAGTCTGAATTGCATAAAATGAATAAAATAAGGGGAAACAACTGCATTTTTGCAAAGCATATGTATTTTCGTATTAAGCAAAGATATCTGAGTTATCAGAAGTGTATAAAGCATTTGCATGTTTGTGCAGTGTTACAGTAAAGTTATTTTGCAAAGTACAGCCATTACAGAACATATTTCGCAAAGTACAGTATTCCGAAGTGTTTATTGTGCATTTGAATATTATTACAAGCTCACAGAACAGTTTATTCATACATAATTACAAGGGCCATGTTTCAGTGTGTTTGTGTATACTTTGTGGGCATGGCAGACTGATTTCAGAAACCCAGTGCACTTCTGTTTGATAGTAATATTTGTGAGAACTGGAGAGTGTTTGAGCAAGAATATGACATTTTCATACAGGCTGCATTTTCTGATAAAGATGACCGTACAAAGGCATTTATCCTACTTAATTTAGCTGGGTCAGAAGCCATAGAAGGGGAATGCTGATTTGTGTATGCACCTGCTATCTATACTGGCAAGGGGGAAACTGTCATATTGTTGCACAGGCTGAGTCAAGGTAGAGCCCAGAGTGCTTAAAATGTAAATTTAGAGAAATGTGTAACCCCCAGACAAATGTTACAATGGAAAGGCACTTATTTTACACAAGGGATCAAAAGCCTGGTGAAACTTTTGCAGCATATATAACTGACGTGAGAAATAAGGCTAAAACATGCAGATTTGGTGACTTAAGGGATGAGTTGATAAAGGACAGACTGTGTGTGTGGTATAAAAGATGATGCTGTGAGAAAGATTTTGCTTCGTGACAGTGATTTAACTTTGAATAAGGCCATTGAGATTTGTCAGATGTACAAGCTCACAGAAAAGCACACAGCTCTAGAAGGCACAGTGATAAAGCTCATGTTGACAGTATGCAGCATGTTATTAAAAGAAATGGGCCCAAGCATGTGGCAGCATCTGTAACCCCTGCAGCACTCACTGGTAAACCCCAGAACTTTCCAGCAAATTCCAGACTTCGCATAGTCTCAGTGAAGCATAAGAGTGAGTCAGCAAACTCAAAGCATGGGCCCCCACCTAGTTTCATTGCCAACTGTCATAATTGTGGTGGAAGTCATGAATCTAAAAGAAAAAATGTTTATTTAGCTTTTGGTCAACAATGCCACAAATGTAATAAATGGAATCATTTCAAAATATTTTTTTTTTAAATCAAAAGGCCCACATTTTTGTATTAAAAGGGAACATTTTAAGAAGCGAGTTGATCAGTTAGACAGTGGCAATTCTACTCTTTATGTTGCTGGTGTGTCAGTGCTTCATGAAATGGTCAGTGCAGTCGATTTAAGGGCAGGATATTGTACTGTTTGGATAAATAGCAAACCCGTAGAGCTCAAAGTTGATACAGGCTCCAAATGCAATGTTATGTTAGCAGAAACATTTGCTAGAGTGTGTAAAGGTAAAAGGGTTGGTTTGGCAAAGTGTGCAAAGCTTGTTGCTTATGGAGGTGACGAAATTCAAACCAAAGGCTCAGTAGTGCTTTCATGTTACTCTGCTGGAAGAAGCTACAAATTATTATGGTCAAAAGGCACGTTCGGTCATTACTAGGGCTCAGAGACAGTTTGAAAAAGGGACTGCTTTCATTTAATAAGGAAGTCCACCATGTTAGCTTAAAAGACCACTACTCTAATTTTGCCCAGCAGATTTTTTCTACCTATGCTGATCTTTTCCAAGACAAACTAGGCAAACGTCCAGTTGTGTACTCCATGAAGTTAGACCCAGAGTCAGTCCAGTTATCAGGCAGCACGTAAAGTTCCAATAGCCATGCAGGACAGAGTCAAAGCTGAGTTAGATAAAATGGTGCTACAAGGTGTGATTTGTCCAGTCAAAACACCAATTTATATCTAAACCATCAGCATGCCCTTCTCTTTCCTCCTTACTGTCTTTGTATCACCCTAACAGACCTCTCTGATCAGAAAACAAAACTCTGCTCAAAGTAAAAAAAAAAACAATCTCCCAGCGGGTCAAATGCTCTATTCTTTTACTGTCTCTAAACTTTGGAACACCCTCCCAACTTCAATCACTTCCATCTGTAACCCTGCTCTCTTTAAGAAGTCTCTTAGACAACAACTCACCTCTGGCTAGCTATGCTCATGCCAGAATAACTCTTCCAAAACACTGCTCCTCCTTCTCTAACCCACTTCTTTCTGGCTTACTGGTGCAGCACCTAACCCTCTCTATAATCCTACCCTACTTGCCTTACTTGTTTACTTTACCCCAACACATCTTACACTGCCTTCCTTCTACTTCTCACCATTACCAACCATTGTAGCTATCGCCCTACCTTGACAAGCTTCCTCTTTTCCTGCCTCTAATCTCTAACAATTAACATCTTAAAACTGTCATCTCATCTTGAATAAACCCTCAGCAATCTCTGAAATCTTATCTGACTAACTCTTTGCGTATAGACCTTTAACAATGCTAAATGTGTTACATAATGTAAATGGTTATTGTGTGTGTGTGTGTGTGTGTGTGTGTGTGTGTGTGTGTGTGTGTGTGTGTGTGTGTGTGTGTGTGTGTGTGTGTGTGTGTGTGTGTGTGCGTGTGTGTGTGTGTGTGTGTGTGTGTGTGTGTGTAGTATGAACCTTTCAGCTTATACTATATCCAAGCTAGTTAGTGCATAATACCTGTTAGCTCTGTTACATATTTGTATTCAAATCTGACTTGTTAATTGTATGTCCACGATTGTTACTGTATTACTATTTGTTAGGATGTTAGTATTAATTAGTTATGGTTACTATTGCTGCATCTTTGTATCTCTATTTATCATGTACATGATGTGGAGCTTTTCTCCCTGGGCATCTGCTGAAAAAGGACCTGCGTCCAGTTGGAATTTCCCGGTAAACAAATGTAAGTAAATAAATAAATAAATAAATAAAATAATTACCTGTTAGCTCTGTATGTATTTGTATTTCTATCAACTTGTTAACTGTATGTCGAGCTTTTCTCCCCCCGGGCCTCCACTGAAAATAGGGTCACCTAGGCCCAGTGGGCCTTCCCAGTAAATAAATGCAATAAATAAATAAATATAAATCTTGCATGGTGGTAGCTCATAAGAATATATGATCCAGAAGATATGAACAAAGCATTTAAAAGACCTCATCATCCAATGTGCACAGTCCAAGAAGTCACAGCCTTGATGCTAAATGCCGCTATTTTTTCTGTCTTAGATGCAGAGAGTTCATTTTGGCAAATTCAGCTTGACAAGAAATCATCTTTTAGTACTCCATTTGGCAGGTACAGCTTTTTGAGAATGCCATTTGGATTAAATCCTGCAAGTGAAGTCTTTCAACATGCAATGGAGCAAATTTTTTCTGGGTATCCTTGTGCTATCATAGTAGACAACATACTAGTAGGAGGTTGTGATGAAGCATAACATGACAGAAACCTCAGAAAAGTTCTAGAAAGGGCATGTCAAGTGCATCTGAAGCCCAATCCACAGAAATGCAAATTCAGGCTACAAGAAGTTACTTATGCTGGTCATTTATTTACTAGTACAGGCCTATAACCAGACCCTTCAAAGCAAACAGCCATTTTTGAGATGCCAGCTCCAGACAATGTTCAAGACCTGCAACGTTTTCTTGGCATAGTCAACTACCAAGGCAAGTTAATTCCAGACTTCAGCCAACTATCAGCACCACTCAGAGAGCTGACATGCAAAGATGTATCCTGGTCCTGATTAGAGCAATACCAAAGAGCATTTGGTGTCTTGAAACACAGAATTACAAGTCCACCAACTCTCAGATACTATGATGTTCACACCAGATACACTTTCTTGTGATGCTTCGAAATTTGGACTTGGTGCAGTCATTCTACAAGAGGATCAACCTGTTGTATATGCATAGAGAACTCTTACCAGAACTGAAATGCAGTACGCCCAGATTGAGAAAGAGATTTTGGCAATTGTGTTTACATGTTCCGTGATTATGTTTATGGTAGACCTATCCAGATCGAAATAGACCATCAACCATTAGTCACTATCTTGAGAAAACCAATGCATTCAGCTCCAGCCAGATTGCAACGTATTATGCTGAGATTGCACAAGTACAATTTCAATTTTGTCTACAAGAAAGGCAAACATCTTTATCCTGCTGATCCATTATCCAGATCACCCAGAAACACCACAGAACAGAATAAGAATCTTGATTTTGAAGTCAGGGAAGTGAGAAATTTTTTTTCCACACATTTTGATGATCTGAGAAATCACACAGCCACAGATCCAGTTTTACAAAGGCTCAACCACTTTATCAACCAAGGATGGCCATCAAAACAATCTAGTTTACCTCAAGAAGTGCAACCTTATTTTCCATACAGAGATGAGATTTTGTCTGCCAAAGGTATTATAATGAAAGGTCCGAAAGTAATTGATGTTGTTCTTGTTTCGCTGTTGCAGTCATCACATTTGGGTTATCTGCCTGCAGGTAGCCCACAGCCTGCCTGAATACCAGAGTCTTGGGATTTCTGCATCGGATGCTGTCGCTTCTTCCATGACATCAGGTCTTCAGGGGTATAAAACATGCAGCCAATGCCATTACACCAGTCTTTCTTGTGGTGCGGTGCCCGAAGCAGAAGCAGTTCGCAAGTGCCGGTCGGCCAACTCCTGAAATTTTCATTTTTGAGTTTCTGACCTGAAGTCTTCTAAAAGATAAGTACCCCATTGGGGATCCTTTTTTCTTGCTCTAACCGATGTCAGAAAAAAATTCATAATTGTTCTGCCTGTGGAAAGCAAATACCTCATAGAGATTTTCATTCTTATTGCATCACCTGTTAAGGCCCAGACTACGACATCCCTCGCTGTCAGTTTTTTGCCTTGTTCAACGCCCGAACTATCCGTCGTCAGGCAATTTTTGTAGCTAAATACTTTTGCTCTCGATCTCCGTACTCCAAAATGGTGTCGGTAAGCCATCCGACTAACGATCTCCCAAAAAAAGTAAGGATAAAGACAGAGACAGACCGCATAGGTCCAAAACTGCCGACAATGCTACAAAGCTAGTCACCAGTCCGCTGGTACTCAGTGAGGTGCTTTTGCAGCCCCTGATACCCGCTTCTACAGATTCACAGGCCTCTACTGAGACCCATTTGGAGTCCGGTATGCCGCAAGATGCTTCTTCGACTATGGAACGTGCGGATGTTTCTACCTTGGATGGGTCCGGAGCCGCTGTGCAGCCACCGGCTTCTGAGGGTGTATTCAGGCCTACCAATTTTCATATTAAACTGACGACTTCGTTTCAAGCCAAAAATACTGAATTTCTCAGGCCTAAAGTTCGCACTACGCCTAGGAAACCAATGACCAAAGTACATTCTCAGGCCCACAGGCCTCAAAAACAAACGATTAGAATGGCTGAAGACCTTATTACCTTAATTAGGGGAAGCCAGCCTTCCCCATCAAAGAGACCTAGAACTGATTTTCCTTCTGATTCTTCTGATCAGGAATCTGATATCTCTGTTCCGTCTGACTACCAGGGCATACCCTTATCTACCTCTGAAGATTCTGATGCAGAGCGGATTCCATTCCCTCTGCTTCCCCTCCAGAAGATTTTTCTTTTGGTAAAACCCTGCATACCCTTAGGAAGCATTTTCGCTATGAAAGCCCGGACTAGTCTCAGTCCAAAAAGAGACTCAGGGAATTTTTAAACCTGCCTTAGCACAGGCCTCTAGGTATCCCTCCTGTTCTGGAGATTGTAGATGATGCTTTCTTGGAATCCAGCCTTACCTCGGATACTTTGCCTCCAGCTCCCAGGAAACCTGACCGGTACTATAGAGTACCTGACTCTCACAAATTCCTTTTCAAGAACCCTATTGCAGATCCAGAGACTATTTCCCAAGGACCAAAAGGCATTAAGGCTACTACTGCCAAGAATCCTACCCCTTCTGACAGAGATTCTAGGGCTTTAGACAGATGGGGTAAGAAGATCTACACCTCTGCTACTCTGGCCATTAGGGCTTTAAATTGCCAGTTTCATATGTTAAAGTATTAGCAGCATATTATGGGGTTAATTAAACAGAAAATGATGTTGATTCCTGACTGTGCAGAACACAAAGATTTACAAGAGTTAATGCATTCTGCTGACCAAGTTGGTGAGCATACTTTGCAATGTGGTTGTGATGCTTTAGAAGCATCTTGTAGGGCTGCTGACACTGGGTCTGTTCTTAGAAGGCATGCTTGGCTTAAGGAACAAAATTTGCCAGATCATATCAAAGCAAAGTTACTGAATGCACCCTTAAACCAAGAGCACTTATTTGGCAATAAAGCAGAAGTTCTCAAAAAAGATGGAGGAGAAAACTAAATCTATGCTAACTGTTAAAAATTTCTTACAAGTTCAACCACCTAGATTCAGTAGGCATTGGCCTTCAAAGAACTGGTCCTTTCCAGTCCCTTCCTGGCCTTCTCACTCCAAACCCAGGGGCAGCAGACCCCCAAGACTTCAGTCTCAGGTTATGCACAGATCTAAGCAGTAGGGTGCCACCACGTCCAAAACAGGGAGTAGTAAGCCACCCCCCATGGTAAACTTGCACAATGACTTATCCTTGACTCCCCCAAGCCTTGCTCAAGTACTTGCACCTTTAGGAGGAAAACTTGCCCTGCATGCAAAAAACTGGGAATACATTATCCAAGACAAATGGGTTTTAAACATCGTTTCCCTAGGATACAGATTCCATTTCCAATCACTCCTAACCCTAAGTGGATGGCCAGAACTTCCCCCAAACCAGTGGGTGGAGGCCCAAAAGTAAGTACTTTCTCTCCTCAGCATCAAGGCTATTCAACCTGTCCCAGCAGAACAAAGGGGCCAAGGATTTTATTCAAGACTGTTCCTGGTTCCTAGAAAATAAACCTCCTGGCGTCCTATCCTGGATTTATCTATTCTCAACACCTTTATGGTGGTTCCAGAATTCAAAATGCTAACTCTCCAACAGCTGCTTCCTATGCTAGCCAAGGATGCCTGGCTGGCAACCCTAGACTTAAAAGAAGCTTACCTGCACATCCCCATAAGGGAATCTTGCAGGAAATACCTTTGCTTCAGGGCAGACTCTATGCACTATCAGTTCTCTGCACTTCTCTTTGGCTTATCTACTGCACCCAAGGAATTCACAAAGTGCCTAGCTCCAGCCATTGCTTTTTGCAGGCAGAGAAGTATTCAGATTTACCCATACTTGGACGATTGCCTGATTCAGGTGGAAAGTCAGGACTTGCTACTACAGCACCTAGCATTTGTAAAGAGACTTCTAACTTCACTGGGGTACACCATCAACGAAAAGAAATCACACCTAGTACTCTGCCAACAGATTGTATTCCTGGGAGCAAGCTTGAACACAACTTCCCAGATGGCATTCCTCACTCCAGAGAAACAAATTTATTTCACAACTTACTTCAACCTACTGGCTACAAAAACCCAGCTGTCTGCAAGGAAAATACTGCAAGCTCTGGGGTTCATGGCCTCTTGCATTCGGTTAATTCCAAATGCAAGACTGCATATGAGGAAACTTCAATGGTATCTAAAAAGTCTATGGTGTCAACATTCTCAGGACCTGAAAACAATAATTCCTATCATTCCTTGTCTAAAGGCAGAGTTCCTTTAGTGGGCAGAGGCCTGCAACCACAACAAGGGACTCTCTTTCACTCTACCCCCTGCCGCCCAAACCCTAACAACAGACGCATCAGACTATGCATGGGGGAATCACATGGCAGGGCAGTGCATTCAGGGCAAATGGAACCCAAAGCAGATGCACCTGCATGTCAATCAAAAAGAAATGTTAGCTGTACAGAATGCACTAACAGCCTTCAAAGGCCTTATTCTTCTAGGACAACTATTGGTAAAGACAGACAACACCACAGTTATGTGGTACATAAATATGCAGAGGGGAACACATTCCTACCCACTCTGCAGACTAGCCATGGCTTTGTGGAACACAGCCTTGAGCAACCAAGTGCACCTACAAGCTCAATTCCTGCCAGGCAAACTAAATTCACTGGCAGACGACTTAAGCAGAAATCTCATGGACCCACACGAATGGAAACTGGAACCCAAAATATTCAAGCTTTTGGGGAACAGATGGGTGACACCAGAGGTGGACCTGTTTGCTTTCCCTCAGAACTATCAGTTGAACAAATACTGCACCAGAACTCTCCACAGCCAAGCTTGGAAGGTGGATGCCCTGTCCTTTTCATGGGGAAAGCCTCTCAGTGTATGCCTTTCCCCCTCTGCCTCTCCTCTCGAAGGTTCTACTAAAGATCAAACAGGACAAGCCAAGGACAATCCTGATTGCATCAGACTGGCCACGCCAGCACTGGTATCCTCTTTTGAGCAGCCTGACAGTGCTACAACCATGAGACCTGCCTCAGACCCCTTCCCCGGCTGTCTCAGCAGGAGGGCCAAATTCTGCACCCTCAGCTTCAGACCCTGAACCTTGCAGCCTGGCTAATCCCCAGAACTCACCTCTAGCAACCCTCAGTAAGCAGGTGGATGTCATTCTTGAGGCAAGAAGGCCTAGTACTAGAAAATCCTATTCAGAAAAGTGGAAAAGATACTGTTCCTGGAGCCAGTCTCAAAGGATGGGCACAACTGTGCCCAGCTTACCTCATATACTAGATTACTTAACAGGAATGCTCCACAAGGGCCTATCCTTCCCTTCAATTAAGATTCATGCCTCTGCCATCTCAGCTCATTATAATACTGAGCCACCCCTCTTCTCACATCCTCTGGTAAAACCATTCCTTAGAGCGGCCAAAAATTTAAGACCCCCTCAGGAGAGCTCCCACTCCAGCCTGGAGCCTTAACTTTGTATTGGAAAAACTTACACTTCCCCCCTTTGAACCGGCTGCCACAGCAAAGTTGAAATTCCTCTCATGGAAAACAGCTTTACTTCTAGCCATCAGTTCAGCAAGAAGAGTGTTTGAACTGCAGGTCCTTATGGCAGTGGAACCCTTCATTATCTTCCATGCGGACAGGGTTTCCCTCAGGACTAACCTATCTTTTATGCCCAAGGTGATGTCTAGTGTGGCTTTAAACCAGTCCATTCATTTGCCTCCTTTTTTCCCTAATCCTCAAAATAAAGGGGAAAGGATGCTGCATTCAGTAGCATGCACAGACAGCTTAGATTCAAAGCAAACCATATTTAAATGGATAGCACACTGGATCCGTTTCTGCTACAAGCACCATGGAAAACCTACCCCACAGGGGATAAGAGCACATTCCACTAGGGCTACATCTACCTCTACTGCATTTCTCAGAGGAGTCCCTACCAGGGACATCCTGGAAGCTGCAACCTGGAGCTCTGTACACACTTTCACCAAGCATTACCACTTGCCTATCTTTTCTAAATCCAGAGCTGGATTTGCCACAGCAGTCTTACAGGGCCTGATTGCCAGGCCTAATGCTTCTTAATCAACCTCCACCCTTCCTTACCTTTGGGAATCAACCCAAATGTGATGACTGCAACAGTGAAACATGAAGAATATAGTACAGTTGTGTACACTTACCATAAATGTAGATGTTCAAGTGTATTTACTGTTGCAGTCCTGGTTACCCTCCCTCCAGCCCCCTGATTGTCTTTGCTTTCACCTATCCTTTTTGGTTTGGCATATCTTATACTATGTGTATTTGCTTTTTGCTGGGGGTGTTCCACACCATATAATTGCTTCCTATTTTGTGGGCACCTGACATCTGGGGCAAGAAAAACTGATGTAATGGCGTCGGCTGAATGTTTTATACCCTTGATGACCTGACGTCATGGAAGAAGCGACAGTATGCGACGCAGAAATCCCAAGAATCTGGTATTCAGGCTGGCTGAGGGCTACCTGCAGGCAGATAACCCAAATGCAATGACTGCAGCAGTGAATACACTCGAACATCTACATTTATGGTAAGTGTACTCAACTGTACTTTCCAAAGCCCTTGCAACCAGAGTACATTACTATCTTGCATTATGGTCACCCAGGAAACGAATCTATCAAAAAGAATGGCGAGAGGACTAGTATTGTGGCCTTCTATGTCACAAGACATTGAAAGAGCATTTTCATCTTGTTCACTGTGTAATAGTACAAAGCCACATCAACAGAAGGAACCACTTCATCTTATCCATATGGTCAACAGTAGCCACTGGTATCTTCGAGTGGAATGGTGTTAGTAGACTCTTACTCTAATTGGTTTGAGATTCACTTGCTTCCTAACCTAGCGTCCAGTACAGTCATTACTAAGATGAAGTATCATTTTGCTGTTCATGGAAGTCCACACAAAGTTATTTCAGACAGTGGCACGCAGTTTACAAGCCAACAGTTCAAAAGATTTGTTGAAGAATGGGACTTTACTCTTGTCACAAGTAGTCCAGAGTACCCACATTCAAGTGGTTTGGCATAACGCACAGTGCAAAGTGCAAAGCAGTTACTTGAGAAGTCAAAAGGAGACAATAGTGATGTTTTCCTGAATCTCTTGAATCTCAGAAATGTTTCTTGTGATAAACATCTAGGTTCACCTGCTGAGAGACTTCTGTTGAGACAAACCAGAACCACATTACCAATCAGTAGTCAGTTGTTGGTTCCATGTGTCAAGAACAAAAGATCATTGAAAGCCAATCTGTTGAAGAAGCACCTGTCCCAGATGTCATACTACTTTAAAACCAGCAAACCACTCAATCCATTGCGAGAGGGAGAAGTGGAAAGGATGGAAATGTCTAAAGCTATGATCGGATTCGTGTCATGAAGAATATTATTCCAGAGCCGAGACTGGATATTATAGAATCAGAAGGAGCAACTTTTAGGTGGAATTGAAACATTTGAGACTGGTGTCTGAACCTATATCACAGCACATAGCCTGTGAGAGAGACTTTTTATGTCAGAGTGAGCTGTCCGGTGTTCCATTTCCAGAGGAAGTTCCAGAGGACATTCCCATTCCTGTGATGAATCCAGATGTCCCTGATGCAAGTTGTGCACTGCAGACTGTCCCTGTTGCTAAATTTGGCCCCAACTGTTATGTTATGAGATATCGTCAAATCTCTAAACCTTGCAGAAGATATGAAACAACTTGGATAGGAACATTGTGTTTTGTTTCCAACATGCATAGTAATGCATGTCTAGCTCTAATTTTGTTTCGCATAAGGGGCAATCTTTTTAAGAGGGAGGATGTAGATCAATATGTGTGTATATACCTTTAAGAAGTTATCGAAGGGCTTGCACAGGTGTGAGCATGTGCAAGCCTGACTGCCATTTTGTAGTTAGCTGTTAAGATGTAAGCATGAATGTATGTAAGCTCTGTCTATTAACTAGTTTGTTCATATTTAATGATGCTGCTATCCATCCTGATGTGTTTGTATGTATTAAAGCATCAGAACAAAACCCCAGCCTTCTTGTTGTGTGTATTAGAGACGAACAAGCGACAGGTAATTCCCATGAAGATAAAAACTCTCTCATCAAAGTGAATAGGCAAGTAAGCTGGGTAATTAGGTCAAGCAAAGCCAATTCTGAGGTTAAGAAATCCTTCCAGGTGAAAGATAACCATAAAGCCTTCTACAGCGATGTCAGAAACCCCACGAGCAGCACACAGCAATGTGCTGGACTGGTGGTTAATGGTGCCACATTCACTGAGCCTATTGATATAGTGAACCTGTTAGCAGATGAATTCACTTCTAACATTACCCCCCACCCACCCCATACCGTTTCCTCAGTAATACCCTCAAACATAACCCCTCCAACTATAATTAGGAGCATGTACTGGCTGCATTCACTATAGCCAAGAACACGGCCTCAGTGGACCATGATAACATCCCAGAATGCTTGCTGAATAGTCTAAAGTATGACTTATCAAGACTCCTTCAGCTTTATGCCATTATGCCATGTGAGTGGATGATTGCTATGATCATTCCCCCTTCATAAGGGAAGGCCGTCAACAGATCCTGGAAATGACAGAGCCATTAGTCTGGCTAGACTTATTTGCAAAGCCATAGAAAGAATTATCATGGAAATTATCAAAAGGACATAGGAGACGTTCAGACACTGCATCCATCCCAGTTTAGCTTTGACTAAGGAAGGTCATGCTTACTGAATCTGGTGGACTTCTTTGAAAAGGTCAGTATGGCAATTGGTGAGAGGAAAACTTTGCATACTGCATACCTAATTCTGTCTAAGGCATTTGATACAATGCTCCAGTCTCAGGCATTGTCAACAAACTTACAAAACTAGGTGTAAACCCCTTTATAACACATTGGATAGCTGTCTGGCTCACTGATAGGACCTGGGAAGTTAGACTTGGTGAAGCCACCTCCAGAAAGAGGTCAGTCACCAGTGGAGATTCCTAGGGCTCTGCTAAGCCCATTCCTCTTTGACATCTACTTCTTGGATGTCAAAACCAATGTTAAAGGCCTCTGGTTATCCAAGTTTGCAGATGATTGCAAACTGGGAGTAGTCATTGAATCCCCCCAAGATGAGAGCACCCTTCAGAAAGGTCTAATACAAACACTTGATTCCAAAGCCATAGTTAAAACTCAATACCAAGAGATGCATTATAGCACCTTTTGTGAATTCTGCCACCCCAGGTAACTGTGTCATCAATAAAACACCCTTAAAAGTTGAGTCACTAGTCAGGGATCTGGGAACTCGTATAGACAGTAACCTAGCCTTTGACCAACATGTGTACAAGGTCATAAGAAAATACTTCTATATTGTTCAACTTATAAGCAAAGATATTGTGTCTAGGTCCAAAGAAGTCATCATTCCACTGTACTTAGCCCTCATCAGGCCCATCATAGAGTATAGTGGCCTCTTTGGTATGTACCTGACCAGACACATGCAGTAACTGGAGCATCCACAAAGCTTCCTTACAAAAAGAATACAGGGAATAAACACAATGTCCTAAGCTGATTGCCTGAAATCCCTGTCTCTTTACTCCTTATTGTAGAGACGTCTAAGAGGTGATCTTTGCCTGGTATACAAGGCATCCTTGGACCCTGTTTTGAGGACTCTTTTGCACATCCACAAAATAAGCAGCATCCAAACTACTAGATTAAAAGACCTAAATTATGCTTGCTATATAAATAGGACATGTTGGAGAGACAGATGTGTTTGATTAAAAATTTCCATTCTCTGGGACAGGCTCCACATTCATATGACACACAGTTCCTCTGTATCCCTATTTAAGTGCAACTTGGACCAGTGGATGGGTAATTGGATATTCACCCCAGATCTGGCTGCTCTGTCTCTGATGGACAGAGGCAGGTAGTAAATCACCTCCTATAGGTCAAATATAAGTCAAATTTGTGGGTCACATTTATGTTGCATGGCTAGGCTTTTAAGGGCCATAGTGGTTGTTAGCCTAGTATATACCTGTGAACTTGTGTGTAAGCAAAATATTTTCTGTAAACACAGTGGAGGTTCCTTTGCCATTTTGTCAAAGAAATATGTAAAATTAATTTGAAGTAGCTTCTCACCCATGGATCTACATTGCGTGGTGACTTCCAAGCTATTTAAATTTAAGATTGCTAATATAATGATGTAGCTATATATTTAGAACAGCATAAGACATCCTTACATGACTGTGTGCTATCTCTTTTCAGATAGAGGAGTCTGTGAGAAGCATGGTGATGCGCTATGGTAGTCGACTGTGGAAACTACGTGTTCTTCAGGCAGAGTTAAAGATAAACATACGGCTAACACCAACTGGCAAAGCAATTCCTATACGGCTGTTTCTGACTAATGAATCTGGCTATTACCTGGACATCAGCCTTTACAAAGAAGTAACAGATGCTAGAACAAATCAGGTATGACAAGAGTTATGGATTTCATTCTGGTGTTATGAAACATGACTTCTAAGAGTTATTTTATTGTTTGAGTTGACTGACTTATTGATCAATTGATGTCCTGGATAAAATCTTTCATTATTTTTTTAATTTCTCCAAATAGTTTTGGTTTCTAATACCATCACGGGAATGGACCCCTTCCCTAAGTCAAAGTACAATTAAAGTTCATGAAATTAGTGTTATTTCAGTCTTTGATGTCAGCCAAAAGTGCTCTTTGCAGAACCCGCAGTGTGCCCAGTAATGCTGCAATTTGTATGGGGTTACATGGATTGGTAACATATCTAAATATGATTGTAGATACGTTTTTATAAGACCCGTTAGAACATTCCTTATGTAGCAGAAGTGAAGTACAGCTAGTTAACAGGCAAAAAAAGTACAGCTATATGAATTATCAAAGGACACTATTTGGATGCTTTTAAAGTAGCTAAAACACATTCATCTGAAACACAGTTCCTTGATAACATACACTGTGATCACAAAGAAAGAATGCATTATCTGGAGGAAAGGGCTCTGTGATCTCTGGATAAGACTGCATTATTGGGAAGAAAGGTTGCAGAGATCCCATGAATTGTATTTGGCACTAACTGTCTAGCAGTGTAGCACAGAAGATTAGGGTTCTAAGCTGCTAGTGAGCCTCACTTTGTAGTCCTGGATTTGAGTCTTTCACAGTTTAGTTGCATTACTCTGAGGAAGTCTCTTAACCAGAGGGTGCTCCAAGGTTGACTGTGAAAGGGGCACATAATGATTTTATGCAGTTAAATCAGTTTTGAATTAAATAAAATAAATGCATACTTAGATTCATTCCTCCATCCATATATACATGTATGCATGTATCATTAAGGAAATGCCTATCGACTGGCATTTTTTTTTATTTTAACTAATGGAAACAGATACAGGAATAATGGCACATTGAGTAGCATTGTCACCTTATGACAAGATGTTCTCCAGTTTAATTCTGGTCTGGAGTGCCTTCTTTGTGGAGTCTGCATGTCTCTCCCTGTGTTTGCTTGGGTTTTCTTTGGGTACTTCAGTTTTCATCTCTCAAAGGCAAGTGGTAGGCAGATTAGCAAATCTAAATTATCCCTAAGTATGTATGTATGTGTGTGTGTGGGTGTGAGATGTGTCTGTGATACAGAAGAAAAACCTGGAGAACTATTTCCCTTCTCTGCTTACCTTGTAAAATCAGTGGATGGTGGTGAATATTCATTGGGTTGTTTTAGGAGTCAGATGCAACTGATAAATATGGATGTATGGGATGTAAAGAGAATCCAGCCACTGTACAGTTACTTAGAGAAAATGATAGACATTTTACTTATAACTGTGAAAATAAAGTTTACTAACAACTAACCACAGCAGACCAACCAAAATGTCACAAAATGATGAATTGCCAGTGTTATTTTAAACTGCCTTTATTTGTAAGGAAAGAAACTTTTAGTTGACAACAGGTAAATTTTGCAACAAGTCTCAGGTGAGTTAGTGACAGACAGGCTGAAATGTGCTACAGGGAATTAGAGGGTAAGTTTGCTGTTACTGATTGCAATTACCAGTAAATGAGATGGTGGAGAAATCATTCTTAGTCATTTGTACCTCAGAAGGTGATATTGTGAAAAAGCTGTCAGTGGGGTGTAATAAGATTGGTGGGAAAGGTAATTATGAGCATTTTGTAGGAAAACAGATGCATTAAGTATAATGCTGCAAGTGATATTTTATATCCTTGGCATAGAACTTTAAGGGTCACAAAGAAAAGGATACTAATTTACGTCTGATAAATGACTAGTCTTAGTGACAGTTTTATTTTTTTTTATTTGTTTATAGAGGAGGACACAATTTGATAATTTCATTCATAAAACAATAATTATAATAAGCCAAAGTGGCACACACAGCTCAATTCATTTTTTGTTTAACCTTTAGTACAGCTTCATCACAATCATTATAAGGAAAATGAGAACAAGATTAATATAATACCTGCACGAGTGAACATAACATAAAGTTATAACTGTAGGATGACCTGCAGAACAAACTCAAACTATGACATAATTGTATACAGCTCATGTTATAGTCAATGGTGCAGTTTAAAGCAGGAGCGTGGAAAAACTAAATATTTCTACCAGAGTTTTGCATTTCTGGAGTTAGGAAATGCATCTAATGTTGAGATACCTTAGATTGTAATTTCTTCATGTCAGTAATTAACATTATTTGTCCAACAGAAAGCAAGGGAAAATTTAGCACAGAGAAGTAGTAATCTGGATTACCTTTTAGAAACAGTTCTTGGGTCCACTGTTGACATAGTTGTGCGAGTTTTACATATGGAAACCAGGAAGTAGCAAAACACAGCTGCTGCTTGGTAGATCTAGATTTGCTAGAAAGGCTGCAAAGGGAGCAAGGAGAGATACGAAGCAGCTGCTTAGACATCTGCACAATGAAGATATGTTGCTGGAAAAGAAGTCAAGTAAATGTTTAGTGTAGACCGAGTAAGAATGCAGGGGACATTGGGATAGAAGGCGTTTCTGAACCAAGTAGTGAAAAATCAGGTGCACATTTTTCTTTTTTTTTTTTTTTTAATTCTTTACTCCATCTGTCTTCCTACAGTCATGCTACCTCTTCTGGACACCCATTCATCCCTCATTGTTGGAAAATCCCCAAATCCAGTAGGATGAGAGCCGTTGGGGGAGCTGCCAAGCAGGTAGACACTGAGGCTACTTTTCCCCTCCCCAGCATCATAACTTTGGGGGCATTTTTTTTTTATTATTATACATGGCTTAATCCCTCCTCTGTTGGTGACATGAGCACTTCTGTCTTAGCTAATGCCCTTTTGTCAATGTGTGCATGCTCTTCTACATATTCCGACAAGGGTTGCTGGCACCAGCTTGGTTGGTCATGGCCATGTTCTTCTGAATGACTCTTCACATTCCTGACTTGCCCTCACTCCAGTGGGATTGTGCCAGCAGAGCAGCAGCATGAGCCAGCCAGGACCACTGTTCCTTCTCCAGTATGGTATGGCCATTTCTCTGCCTGTGCTGTCAAGCAGCTAGGCCACTAGTAGAACTTGGGTTGTGTTGGTCATAGTCAGGTCTTTGTATTTTTTTAATTTCTCCAAGTCTTTTGGGTTTCTAATACCATGAGAGGAATGGACCCTATTCCTTACTCAAAGTGCGATTAAAGTTCATGAAATTAATATTGTTTCAATCTTTGATGTCAGCCAGAAGTGCTCTTCACAGCACCCATAGTGTGCCCAGTAATGACTCCTCCTGTAATTCATACGGAGTTACATGTATTGGTATCATATCTAAATACGATTGTAGATTTTTTTTTTTTATAAGACCTGTTTCTCCTACTACTATTGGAACTGCATGGGTGTTTTTCTTCCACATTGCTCTCATTTCTGCATGCAAATCCTGATATTTTATGACTTTCTGCCTCTGTGTATGCATAACACTGTAGTCACTGTGTGTAACGATTTCAATGAGCAGTGCTACTTTTGTCTTTTCAGACCACTATATCTGTTTTTCTCACGTCTATCTTTTGAATTGTTGGTAATGGGTGGATCCCATAATTTTCTATGATGCTTTGTGGCTCATGTTTCCAGTGTTTTTCAGCCACTTCAGTACCATAATGTTTGCATAATCCCCAGTACAACAGTCTTGCCACATTATTATGCCTTTCAGTGTACAGTCCTTCTGCCGTTAGTATGTCATGGCCAGCAACAATATATGCGACTGTTTCCAATTCTGTTTTACAAAACCTACATTTGTCTGTTTCTCCCACATGTTGAATGGATTTGCTAAACCAATGTGTACATAGCCCACTGTGTTGGGCCGCTAATACTAACCTTTCATCTTTTGGTTTGAATTCACCTCTCCTTAACTACTCCTGCATTCGATCCTAATCAACATGAGGTTCTTCCAGGAGTTTCCTGTACTTGCAACTATATTTATGCATTTTCCACATTTCTTGCCTTCTTGTCTGATCCTTCACCTTGTATTCTTTCTTTTGTTTTTTGGCACATTCAGTTGCTGCCTGATTTTATTTCCATTCCCGCTTGACACTGATATGTTTCTGCTAGACTAAGCAGGGAGGTCGTCTTATATTTATTCTCATGTTTCAAAACTTTCACTACATTTGGGCCTTGTGATGTCAGCAGATATGTGTGCAGTCCCATGATTGCAGATCTACACATGTAATCAATTTCAAGGAGGCCCATACCTCCTTCGGAATGGGTAATATATAATCTTAGCATCCTTCTTGTTTTCCTATCTAATCTGTCCAACACCTTTTGGGGCTAGTCAATATCTCCAAAACTGTAAGTTAGGACAGGAAGAACAAATTGGTTTATAGCTTAAATTTTGTCCTAGATATCAGTGCTGTTTTTAGAATTAATTTAAGTCTTCTAAAATATTCCTTACAAAGTTTTATTTGCATTTGTTGATGTTCTATTGTTGATTCTTCATCAATTCCCAAATATTTCTACACTCCCTCTTGCTCAAGTTCTTTTATATCACGTTCTTGTCCCAAACTGATGTTTTCTTGGTGCTGCAGCTTACCTGCTTTAAAGGTTGCTTTGCACATTTATCAAGACCAAATGACATTCTTATATCATCTGAAAAAGTTTTGGCTACTTGCAGTTGTGCTTTCAGTTCCTCATCTGATGAGCTATACAGTTTTAAATCATTGACAAAGAGAAGATATGAAGTCTTTACACTTTGTTGTTTTCTAGAAGCCAAATTATAGCCATGGCCCAATCTATTAAGTAGACAGCTTAATGAGTTAGGGGCAAGACAGAATAGCAGTGATGACAGGGAGTCACCCTGGACTATCCCCCTTTGAGTTTTTTCCCCTGGAATAATAATTTGTCCTTTATCATGGCTTAATTGCAAAGTGGACTGCCATTGTTTCATGGTCACTGTAATGTAATTTATCAGTGTAGGGTGTATCCTATGCATTTTAAGCAGTCTTTTATCCATGAATATGGGATACTGTCAGATGCTTTTTTTGTAGTTAATCCATGCCATACTTAGATTCTTCCAATTTTTACAGTTCTCAATTACGACATTATTTAGCAACAAATGATCCTTTGTTCCATATGACTTTCTTTTATTACCCTTTTGTTCTGTTGCTATTATCCCTCTGTGTGGTCAGGTGTATGAGTTCTTTGAGTATGATGGTGCAGGGAATCAAGTCAGCAGGATGAAAGCAACAACAAAATTCAAAGCACACCAAAAATAACACACACGTACACACAAAAACTACTGGGAGTCTAAGGCAGTGAAAATAATAAAACAAATGAAGGTAAGTGAAACAAACAAAATAAAGTGTTTTGCAGGGATATAGGCCCTATCCTTGTCCCCCATATTGGGGACATCACCCATGTACCTCTTTACCTAAGGAATAGACAGTGGAAATAAATAAGGCCAGCTAAGGTATGGCTGAAATTTATTGAAAATAGGTCAATGTTTCATATACGCATTTTGTGCTAAAGCCTCACATGTTCCTCATTTTACACTGCATTTTGTATTTAAATAACTTAAAATGAACCACTGACCAGTTGCTGGTAAAAATATCTAAAATGTGAGAACAAAACCTTCAAATACATGGAGTGCAGGAAAATTTGTCCACAGACTGTTTGATCAGATTATGCACTTTTGTCTCCGAGACTGTCAGTATGCTCAGGCAACAACACACTCATTGAATTTATGTTAAAAATATTACACATGTGACTAAACAACCAATAATATAAGAGTGAATACATTTATTAACATTATTATTATCTTCTTTGTTGTAACTTGTGGTTAGGAATACTTCCAACTGAAATAACATTAATCCTGGAGGTGCTGAAACATTCAGTCAAAGCTGCCATTTTATGGTCATTCTCTTATCCTAAAAACAGAGCAGACAGACACCTTCTTTTAGACTCAGTCTTGTATGCATTGGATTCATGATTTCCTTTTGTTTTAGATCATACTGAGTTAGTAAATGAGAGTTGAAAATGAGAGTTGGAGTGGCAGAATTGTCATGTTGTAGGATACGCAGAGGTCATAACCATTTAGAAAAGCTGTGCAAAAAGTCAAAATAAATCTGCACAGCTAGATTTGCACATTGTAGGGGCAAAGAAACAGAATACAACTGAAATGATTGTGAGGAACAGACACAATGGAAAATGTGAATACTTTTCATTCTGTAAGCAACAAAAGTGACAAGTTTTGGTCAAAAAGCCTATGGTTAAAAGCAATAATATTATATTTAAGGTAAAACTGGTGCAGAATGCAGCATGCTACCAGGCAGTGCGTGTAAGTAACTTAATCTGCCTAATATTGTGTACAGATCTCAGTACATTATTTTGCCATATTGTGGACACAAATCGAAGCCAGTGGACCAGATTTTGGTTGATAATCAAGATGATATTCCAGTTTGGATAAATCACTTAAATGGCCAAATATTACTGGGTTTGTAACATTTGTGATATACTTAATATGATTAAGAGGATTCATGCTGCACAGTTACTGAGTGTTTTGCAGTCTTGGGCAGACAGCAGCACAATGCAAAATAACCAGAAGGTCAGCATGTGTATTCATGAGGGCCAGCAGGACAGTATAAGTGGTTGCAAAGATTTTTTATTGTTGCAAGAGTCGTTTATCTCATGGCAAAATAGTTTTGAAAGACACTTTCAAAAGTGGTGGTACTACTAGCAGTAACATATGTAGTAATGGGAGTACTGTTATGAGTACGTTCTTGATGGTTGGAAAACACAGTGCATAAGATGGTGATGACACTTTTTGAAGAGATATGTTGACTTAATTCACTGGTGTAAGCTGCTTACCAGGAGAGTACAGTATTAAAGCTTCACCTGTGGCAGTAGCAATTATATGTGCATAGAGTCAGAACCATGTCCTAAGGATCCTTAAGAGCAAGGTTGAATAAGAACTAAAGCTCATGGAAGCTATGGGTATAATTGTAAAAAAAAAAATAAACAGAATTGACTGAGTGGGTGAATAGCATGCTGATAGTTATGAAGAAGCATTTACTTAGAATATCATTAGCCTCTAGATACTTAACTGGATTAAAAGGGAAGATTGTTCACTGCAAACAGCTCAGATTATTTCAGCCATATGTCTGTGCTTGATGCTAACGGCGGTTTTTGACAGATTAGTCAAAGGTAGTTCAAAACTTTGCACATTCAACACCTCTTGTAAGAGGAGTGGTTAGTTGACTCAATGATTCTGTAGTGTGGAAACTACTAAACAGGAGCATGACTCATGACTTATCAAGTTGCCAGACGTACAGAGGAAGAAAAGCATGAAAATTATTAGAAGTAAATATCAAGTGTGTGTTAACTGTTAATATTTGGGACATATTTTGATTTACGAAAGTCTCAAAGCAGACTATCTAAGATTGGTGCCTTAGTGAATATGCAGTGATCTTTTATGCATTTCTTTGGTATGGTGCAGTGTCTTTCCAAGTTCATTCCGGGTTTGTCAAGTATAACATTGTCACTTACAAATTAGCTAAGTTGCTAGAGCATGATGTTGTTTGCTTCTGGTTCCAGAAGAAGATAGGAGTTTTGAAATAATACATGGTTACTGACGTAACTACTCTGAAGTTCTATGATCAAACTAGGTAACTTGATTTATATAGATGATGCACTTATCGGTGTAGTCTTGCATTTGTGTGAAGAAGATTTGCTAGAGAAATTTTTGGAAGTTATGTAGAGTATTTCAAAATTGCCTGCTTCAGCTAGGAAGGCAGAAGAATTAAGGATCTGTAGGCTAAAATGACTGCTGAGGAGCGAACAGTCTTTCTGCACTGCTGCTGTCCAAACTCCTGTAAATCCAACTTCGTCTGCCATTATGAAATTTTAAATTCTCCAAGATGAGCGAAATACAGCTGAGTTAAACAGTTGCAGCTAAAAAGCACATATCAGGACATTGATTCTGTACATATCACGCTTACATGTTTGACAGCTGGTCTGTTGTCAGGAGAGATTGGAGATGTGCTGAGAAGCTATTTTTCAAGACACCTGGAAAATGAAAACAAAAAGGAAATTCCAGTCCTGAGTTTATATTTTCATATAGCATACCCAGCACAAAAAGGCTAAGATTATGAACATATGAACTGCAAACTTCTAAAACAAAACTATCAGCAATACTCACACCCGAGAAGGATAACCAAAGCAAAAGGCCTAGGTAAATTAACAAAGAGAAGAAGAATAAATCTTCCCCTACATAATACAAAGACCTAGAGAAATAAAAAGAAGAAGAAATCTTCCCTTACTAAATCCAAATGACATCAGCAATTTATATTGGAAGGTCCTAAATCAGCTATTTTACACTTGTAACATGCAACCCATCAGTTGTTAGACCAAATGACAGGCATCAGCTTGACTCTGACTGACACAGCCAACAGAACAGATGCTTCTGAGGGAAGAATAGCAGGTTGCAAAGACAGTCAATAAAACTGATGTGATCCAACAAACAAAAAATAAAGAAATTCCATTAATTAACAACAAACTTGTTGACATTGAAGTATATAGAAGGATCAACAATATGATTATTAGAAGTCTATCGGAGAGTTATGACCATTCTGCTTTGATGCTGACCTTACAGTCTATGTTTACATGACTGCTGGGACAATGACTTGTTTGTAAAATTATTATAATTGAATGAGACCATCAAACCCTAAGATCTTCATCTCAGCCAGACCAACCCAGGCAAGTATATTTCAGGATCTTAAATTACCAAGCTGTCAACCAAATACTAATATCTGCAAAAAAGAAAAAAAAATGCTTGTTTGGAAGAATACAAAATTACGTTCTCACAGGAGCTCCCTCAGAAAATCAAGCTTGCCAGACAGAAGGTGTCAAATGTTGTAAATATTTATTTGAAAACAAAATTAAATTCCATATGAAATACCAAGTGACTCTAACTTTCAGTTTTAATGGAATTAAATTTTTTATTCAAACACCATCCAAAGCAAAACCCATTTTCATGCAGCTGTTCTAATATGCACCAGACTGAAGGTTACGTTTAATAACTTTGGAAACTTGCTTGCTGCATGCAGGCTGAGGGTAGGAATATTGCTGAAGACTGACCTTATCAGACATCTGGATAGCTCCAAGTATTGCATTCAGTCTTTTTTGGGTGTATTGAGTACTGGAAGTGGGTATTGGTTGTAGGCCATTTGTTCTAGTGTATTTAATCTTTTCAGACTTATGGTCAATGTTTTGGGTGGCCACGGTGGTGCAGCGGTTAGCGTTGTCGCCTCACAGCAAGAGGTTCTCCAGTTCGATCCTCGGCTGGTCTGCCTTCTGTGTGGAGTCTGCATGTCCTCCCTGTGGTTGCATGGGTTTCCTCCGAGTGCTCCGGTTTCCTCCCACATCCCAAAGACATGCTGTAGGTGGATTGGATACTCTAAATTGGCATTAGGTGTGAGTGCGTGTGTGCGCTTTCCGTGGAAGGTTGGGTGCTGGGCTGGCAACCTGACACCATAAAACTCTACTGCTAATCATGTGCGGACAGGTGATCCACTGTGGCGACCCCTAACTGGGAAAAGCCGAAAGAAGGAGAAGACTTATGGTCAATGTTTCACAGTTGGACCAGATTTATAGGTATATGTTTTTCGTCTTTCTGGTTGTGTATTAAATAAACTGATAAGATGTGCCTGACAAATCTTCAAACCAAAAGTAGTAGCATTTACTAATTTTTTACTTGGGTTAAATTGTGTACAGCCATCCATAAGATTTTTTTATTTCCTTCTAACTAATTTTCAAAGTATTTTTGAACTATGGTTAATTGTGCTAACTGAACCTATCCTCTTTAATCTTCAATTATACATTTAGCGTTCTTATAGCATAATACAGTAGTGCAATAATACAACATTATGCAAACAATGGTCACCTAACCTACAAAGTATGTTTAACCTTTATTGTAAATATGAGAAATGTTACAAAAATGTTTGTCTCTTCTTTGTTACATTTTCTACAATTGCATGACCTCTGATTTACTTTCTATTTGTATACATCCTAAGTAATGTCACTACAAATTTGTACTTATTTCTTCTTTCCTGAAATCTCCAAACCTATGCATGCTTACTATCTGTAAGGGGAATTTTATAGTCAGCTGTACTTACTCCTGTTTTACCACCTACTATGTAAAAATGTCTTGTCACCAGTCTCACTACTATGCAGATAGTGCTTGTATTTCTATTCTACCGTAAATATAATGTTTACCTACAACTTGTGAAAGGTTTTAGACATTTGTCCCTTCTTAATGAATGTGCTATTTGCATTTTCCAATTTTTTATTATTGCTCGTTTATAATGTATTCTATACTGCACTGTTTTTCATCCCAGGCCTTCGCTGAAAATGGGTTCTTTTTGACCCAGTCGGATTATCCCAGAAAACAAATGTAAATAAATAAATAAACAACACAATCCTCCTGGGGTATAGTATTCCCAGTATAAATCCTGTTCATCAAAATATAAATTCTAACTGTTATTAAAGATAGATTTATGTTTAGATTACATTGGCTATGATTTAAATGACATGGTAAAGTACTTTTTGGTGCTATGAAGCCTTTGTGTATTGGTTAATTGCTCTATAACCTCCACTGTGTTTAGATTTTTTACTGTTATTCCTGTTCAGTTGGTGTTATTATGACATCCCCCCCCCCAGGCCAGTATCCAAGGAGCCTGAATCCTCATCTCTGACACCGGGGAAGGACGTTCACTTGGAAAATAGATAAACACAGTATTTCCAGATGCAACTGTCTGCATCAAGCACAATTTCCTTTAAGAGGACACAGGGAACACACTCAGTCCTGGGGATGGGTTTCCCTCCCTCTCTCCAGGCCCCCCCAGTAAGACTTCCCACTGGCACAACTGTAGAGTTGAGTCCTCAGCTGAGTGTCCAAGCCAACTACTCCACATCCCCTCTTTGTGAAACCAGTGCTCTGTGTCGCTGTTCCAGTTGGCTGACACACACACACACACACACACACACACACACACACACACACACACACACACACACACACACACACACACACACACACCTACCTGGGAAAGGCTGGCACAGATTTATTAGCTGTGCCCCACTTCTGTCCAGACTATAAGGTAGTTACTGCCACCAGATCCTCCAAAGCCAACTACTCTAAGGCTCTTTAAAAGGGTATAATTCCAAAAAGAGAGTATGACCACCAAAGCTGTAGTTAAAGTAGTTTAATAACAGGTAAGCACTTTCGAACAGCATTTCATTGGAACATAAAACAAACATAAATCTAGTGTCTTTATATACCAAATCAATTCTGCTACTAAGCAGTCAGCCTTTCAAAATTATTAAAGGATCCAAATGGCAATTAGTCAGTGAATCAACCTTAAAGAAATACTGTCATTCGACCCAAAACCTTTATCTGCTTGCAAGGTTAAGATCTATTTCAGTTCCTCATTTTCTATTCTTGTATGTATACTGCCCCCTCTAATATTCTCATTTACGGTGCGTAGTACCATAAATTCAAAAGAGTGCCCTTTTATTAATTTAACATGCTTACTCAGAGCATTTGTAAGTATATCTCTCCTTAAATCACCTACATGCTCAAGTACCCTGTCTTTCAGTCTCCTGCTAGTCATGCCAACTTAAAAGCAGGGACATTTTTTACAAATTGCTAAATAAACCAAATTTGAACTAGTACAATCTGCATAAAAACTGGCATCAAACCTGCCTCCTTAGTAGGATGGACAAAAGATTTCTTCCCTGAAATGTAAGGGCAGCCCTTACAAGAGCAACAGGACACTCGATTTATGTTTTTTATGGTCTCTGTTTTTGGAATTATAACAGTTTTTTTGAAAGAAGATTTGACTGTCTTTTGGTGGTGCATACCAGATACAGCTCTTACAATTATACTGAGTAAAATTAATTAATTAATACTACTATAAATGCTAGTGTTTGACCAATGCAGTAAGGCTTTCAGGAGTGGCCACAGTGTCACCATATAAATATAAGTACTCTCAAAGGTTAAAACATTCTCTAAAAGACCAGCCACAATGAAAACTTTCAATATATATATATATATATATATATAATAATAAAACAACATGAAAATGCTAAATATATAGTTACGGTAAACACCAGAGTTTCAATCACAGGAAATATTAAAATAACACAGATGAATAGATACATATAGATACAGAAAACAGTACTTAACTAATTTCACTATATTTTCCTGACTGATCTAAAGAATTACTATTTCTTGGTTACTTACTAAAGCAAGGTAAAATGAAGTGGGTTGAGTGATCCTTCTATGTCAGGTTTCAAAAACAGACTGCTCTGAGAATTGAGTATTAAAACATCATTTCAGTCCTGGATTGCAGAATGACAGCACATCTAGTCATGTGACTTCTGGTTCACATACTTACCCCCCTTTACTATAAACAAAACCCGAATCTTGCACATATGTGTTACCATGCACACAGACAGAGCTTTGCTATCATAAAACAATTTCAAACTTCTACCCTTCCAGAGTAGCAATTAGTTCACCCCCAAACACAATACAAAAGGTGTCCTAATACAGAATTTGTGTCTCTGGCAGACCTGTGAGATACAGTCTTTATGGCCTAAATTAAGTAATTTAATTTCAGGATATTTTTCAAAGTTAACTGGACTGAGATTAACCTCTTCTCTTCCAGTGTCCTCTGTTACAATATATTAATTCAAACAGTTACCATACAGTCTGACATACAGGTATACTTCTTTTTCTGTCCAGTAGGACCAACTGTTGATACATTTTTAACACAAACAGCTTTATAGAACTCCAGCTAGTTATGCTGGCATATGTTACACAGCCACTGCCCTACTTCTCTTGGCATAGCTGGCAATACCTTACTTCATCACAATCATCTCTTGTGAAATCGCACATAAATGTCAGAATCCATTATCTTCAATTTAAGTGTAACTTCCAACACCCAGACTTCAATGTCTTCCCACTTAGAGGTTTATATGGTTAGGCCTGGTTATGTGCAGTGAGGAGTTGTATGTTGCATGATAATTTACTACTTTGTACATTTTCCACTCAACTACAGTTCAGATATACAGAGCTTGTTAAAGAAATAATGCATTTGCTATCTTAAGTTTTCTTGTAAACAAGCAGCCATCCTCCATCATAGGTTTCATTTGTTATTAAACTTAACAAATGCCCATCATTCAAATTACTTGGTCATTTTTATTTTCTAAAATGTGGGACGTTGAATTATTGAATGCAAATGACATACAACTTAGAAAAAGAGAATTATTTTTCACATAACTTACAAATCTGAAGCAAATATTCATTTCATACAAGAAACACATATGCTGGCCAACCAATGGAAACAAACAAAGAAAAACTGATTAAGAAGCATACTAGCAGCTGGAAATAACTGTAACATCTCAGGAGTAGCCATTCTATTAAAAACTTAATTCCAGGATCACATTCAAAATTCTGGTTTTGCTGCTGCTATCTAATTATACATAATAATATACATGATAGACCTGTAGTATTTCTAAACATATAAGCACCATGGCTCAGTCAGCATGAATTTATCATGGAGATTCACAACATTTTAAATAAATCTAATCACTGTTACTATGTCTTGGGGGTTGGAATGCTATTATCAGTCCTCAAAAGACAGAACCAACTAAGATGTATAATTTTAATGACACATCAGCCGTTTTAGACATGGTATTTGATTTTGATTGAATAGCCCCATATACAACTACAAGTAAAGTAGCAACCATCCTAAAATATACATACTTTTCTCAATGTCACAAAATGTGGTCCAGAATAAATTTCTTTTTAATTTCTAGTAAATCCTTAGATATAATAATGGACTATGACACTGAACTCAGTTTTTTCTTATATCTTTCCAAGATAGCATTAAAATTAGAGAAATCCATCATAGTACTCACCAAATTACAATCTTATGATTGGACCCTGAGCCATAACCTACTGAAAAAACAAGATGTCATAAGAGATATCACAAGTACTTACTGATTCTGACACAAATATAGTTAATAATGAAATTCCCCTTGTCACCCAATGGGCAGCTTTAAAATATCAAGCAAAGGGTCCTCCCATTAATAAAGACAGCTTCTATAAAAAAAGAAACACACAATATATTTAAAAAAATTGTAGATCTTTAAACTAAATTAGCTGTCTTTGGTAATATTGTGAGGGGTCAGGTATATAGGATGTCACAATATAATCACAGTCAGGATGGCTTTGAGGCAGGTGTCAGGGATTTATGTGAGAGGTTTAAGAGCAGGGAATATCAGATATCTGATATGGAGAGAGGATTGGCAGACCTCGTTAATTTGAGGGAACAAGCTGCTGTACCTTTCTTCTCTGAGACTGTAGTGGACCATGATGGTCCCTTCCAGGGTGTTCTGGCTGGGAGGTAGAGATCATGGTTTCAGAGTGCCCTTATATTATACTAAGGATGTAGGTAAGTTGAAGGATGTGATTAGATCACACTGGGGTGTGTTAACACTGGACTCGAATGTGAGGGAAGTTGTGGGTGCTGCCCAAGGCTTTGTCTATAAGAGTAGACTGAATCTGAAGAAATTGCTGTGTTATCCTAATATGGACAGTGGAGGTGATAGGGTTGCTGGTACTGTACCCTGTGGTAGTTGCAATTATTGTTGTTCCATAGATACTGATGTCCACTTCTACCATCTTGTCTATGGTACCAACCATGAAGTTAGAGTTCATGCAAACTGTGAATCTACACATGTTGTTTATTTGGCCTCCTGTGGAGCTTGTGCCGCGTTTTATGTAGGCAAGACGGGCAGGAGGCTGAGGGACAGAATAAGGGAACATGTCTACCAGATTAGGATTCATTCCACTGTTAATGCTCTGTCCAAACATGTCTTGTCTAATGATTCTACACATTCTTTTCGTTTTAAAGTACTAGATGTTACACACACTAGTTTTAGGTGGGGATGTGAGGGGTAAGACTGAAAGTATTGAATCTAAATGGATCGTTAGACTTAGAGCAGATGTTTTTCCTGGACTGAATGAGAAAGTACCATTGAGACCTTTCCTGAAGTCCAGGAGATTGAAGTGATACGCATGATTGTGCTTTTTATACATGGATATGCACATTTTTATGAGAGGATTTATTGTTAGCAGTGTGTAACAGTATGAATTTATGTAGTTATTCATGCTTTTTTATATCTTTATTTATGTCTTATGAGTGTTGTAGGTGTTCTTATTTTATTATGGTTAATGTGTTTTAGAGTAAGCATTTCATTTATATTGTATAACCATGATGGTTGTACTGTGCCTTTAATGGTTTACCTGTTTTTGGCGCCTTTTTTGATATATTAAGGGTGTACTAGAGGGGGTTCTTTTGGTCTGAAGAAGCCTATCCAGGTGAAAGCACTTACCACGTCTTCTGTTTGTGTCACAATAAAGCCACATTTTAAAGTTCTTGAAGCAGCGGTCTTTTCAGCTTTGTTTCCTGCATTTTGGTTAGTGCTGTATTTACTGCCTGCATCCCTACTGTGCCTTTTATGTTAGTTTATATAAATTAGCTATCTGTTATAATAGAAATATAATTGATATTAGTGAAACAAACAAGCAAATCTCTCCCAGCTTACATGGAACAAAACTAAATATTCTGAATGGGCACAAATGCTCCCAAAAAACTTATCTAGAGTAATTAAAATAAACATCCCACCTGTCATAATACCAGTTATAAATCACAAAGGGAAATAGTACTATTCAACTAAAGGAATACAGTTTTTTTGAGTCTATATATTCACAACTTTACTGAGAACACAATACTAACTGTAATAATTTAGAATTTAACCATTGTCTAAAACAACTAAAATTTCATGAATCAAACCGTGAACAAAAAGAATATCTGAACAAGCCTTTTTCATTACAAGAAATTAACAATATTGTTAAAAATTAAAAAAAATGGGAATGTCCCCAGACCTGATGGCTTTAGCTCTGAAGTCTATGAATGTTGTTTAGCTTACAGAGGTAAAATCTTGCTGAAAGTATTTAATTCAATTATCACCAATGTAATTTCAGATCTTTATCTAAATTAAATTAGAGACATACTAATACCTAAACCTAGCCTTAATTATGATGGTCCTGTAAACTGTAGACCTTTAGCTCTTATAAATGTTGATTTAAAAATCTGTGCATCTCTATTAGCCAATAAAGTAGAAGCCATTTTCCCCTTAGTTATATCACCTTTGCAGTCTGGCTTCTTGCAGACTAGATAAAAATGCCCATATATATTAAGTCTTGAATATGTCAATTCCCTTTGAACTCTTATGACCAATGAACTTAAATCCTAATTTAAAACTAAATAACCAAATGTAAGCCTTGTCCAAATACACCCTAATACATTCAAAACAATATTGGGATTTATTATGCATTCTCCACTTTTTAATTAAGACAACAATGAATTTACCAATGGAATATTTATCTATCCTAAATCAAATATTATACTTAATACATAAAAACGTATCTCATTCTAAGTTTTGACTCAGTAGTCAATAATTCATTTAATCAACTTTGGTTTTCCTTAATGAATAATAAACCTATGTCAAATTCCTACAAATTTGCTACCTCTATTAGATGTAAAAATACCATTATATTCTCAATTAATGGACAGGAATTGATTCTTCACCATCCTTCAATGGAATAAGTAAATCTATTCAACATTAAATATATTCCTATTAGAATCGATTGTTTTATACTCATTTTGTGATTCCAAACAATGCTTATTTGCTTTCATCTAAATTAGCTACTAATTCCAACGGTCTCCCCAATATGTCAATCATGTGGATCAGACCATGCAGATTTAATATGTACCCTTGGGAGTTTTAAATATACAACACATCTATGGAGCTAATTAAAAATAGACTTGCTGAGTTGGGCTACAGTGATAAAATCATTATAAGGAATTTTGATCTTTAAATATCTATTCTAAAAATGTACCATATAAGAATACATACATCTTAATGATAATTTTCATGTTAATCTAATTATGTATTACACAAAAACTGACTTGACTGTTAGAACTTGTCATGGATGTACTTCAAAGAAATGGCTAATAAATTTGTCAAGGTCTTCAAGATCTCACTTCATTATAGAAAAATAATTTCTCTTCTCACAGAAAACTGGACAACAATTCTTGATATTATATCAACTAACCACCGACCCTATCTTCTAATATTCTCAAGATCTGTCATCTTATAAGGGTCTATATCACGAAATCGAACTTCCAAAATGTCAAACACCATACGTTTGAACTTGGAAGATCGAATTTGGATAACATCGACACTTCAAAACAGCAAATTTTTTCCCAGGGAAAACATTCGCTGTTCCGAAAAACACACACATAACACAATCACACCAAACACCTTCAAAACCTACACTAAAACCTAACATGCACCACTATCTATGCACTATCCTTAACCCAGCCCTAACCCTAAATTCCGTCACTACTGCACACTTACCTGACCCGCGCCCTAACCCTAAAGTCCGTCACTACCGCACACTTACCTGACCCGCGCCCTAACGTCCGTCACTACCGCACACTTACCTGATCCGCGCCCTAACCCTAAAGTCTGTCACTATCGCACACTTACCTGACCCACGCCCTAACCCTAAAGTCCGTCACTACCCGTTCGTACACTTACCTTGACCCGGTCCGAAAATGCTGAAGCCGCAGAAACGGCCAACTGAATTCTTTCCCTGGGAAAGAATTCGGGTTTCAGCGGCTTCGACATTCCCAACTTTCGAACTACCAAGTTTGGCCTTCCAGTATTTGGCATTCACAACATTCAATTTTGTGATATAGACCCTCTTATAATACTAATATTAACACATTTACTCATATTTTTCAAATTTCTCAACATCAGTTTTTCCTCAATAATTGAAAGCTATTAAATCAGTCTATCAAAAGGCATGTCCTTATCTCTGCTTTGCAGTTATAAACAGAGAATTGACCTATTATTAAATCAGTTTAGCATGCTTCATGTTTTGTACATGTATTATGTATAGTTATACATTCTTAATGTAGTTAAATTTTAGGATTTAGTCATTTATGATTTTTGCTGTAACTGGCTTTTACTGTTGTATTTGTTAGCATTGTTACTAATAAAAGAAATTTGAAAAAAAAGAGTTGAGGATCTGCACTAGTACAAATAGAGAAATGCAGTTACTGTAAGATGTAGTTAGGATGTGTAGCCAGACAATGTTAAGTTAGGTCATCTGGACATCTTTCTTGTGTATAATTCTTAGTGTTCCTACTAGGCTGCATAGTGTTACATTGCACAAAATCGATGGGCATATCTAGGAATAATCATTTGTAAGGATAACATAAGAGCACATAATGTTCTTAGTGGCCTAAAATGTCAGAGCAGATTTGAACAGATGGTTCAAAGGTGTGACATTTGCAATACTTTCAGGAAACAGAATCGGAGATAGGACTTGATACCACATGAAATATCTGATCTTTTGTGGATGAAAGCAGACATAGAGATTTGTTTCAGTATAACAATACCCACTATCTTCTCTTTGTTGTCTATTATTCAGAATATCCAGAAATATAGTTGTCTGAGACAACATATAAAAAACTTTTTGGAAACAGAGAAACAGCTTAGTGAAAGGCCGCTGTGGTGCAGCGGTTAGCGTTGTCGCCTCACAGCAAGAGGTTCTCCCATTCGATTCTCAGCTGGAGCACCTTCTGTGTGGAGTGTGCATGTTCTCCCCATGGTCGAATGACGTTAAAGACATGCAGGTAGGTGCGTGCATGAATGGGTGTGTCTTCTTTGAAGGTTGGGCGTTGGGCTGGCAACTCAGCACCATAAAAATCCACTGCCAATCATTAGCGGGCCTGAGTTCCACTGTGGCGACCCTTAACTGGGAAAAGCTGAAAGATAAAGAAACAGCTTAGTGAAAGTGGAAAAAGGACCCCATGTGGTATGTGTAATCAGTGTTATCATGTATTCTGTGGTTCAGAAATTAAAGTAGCTAACAAGACAATGCCTATAAGGGGAAGGTACAGCTGCCACACACAGGCTGTGGTTTACATTGCATTTTGCTTACAGTGTCCTGCTTTCTATGTGGGTAAAACCCAGCGCAAAACAGCTCAAAGAATTTATGAGCATTTTTATGAGGTTTCAACTAAGAAAGAATCCAATGCACTATTTAGACATCTTAAGATATTTTCAGATCATGTTTTTAAATTTGCAGTGGTGCACCAGGTTAAAAGGGATTCTAGTGGGGGTCCCTGGAAAGTATTTTTAGAGCAAAAGGAAACCTGGTGGCAAATGTTTTTAAATGCAAGCTTTCCCCCTGGTTTAAATGATGCAATTTCCACTTCCAGTGTACTAAAGTTAAAGATTTATGACTGTTAATATTCCTGTCAGATAAAGGTTGTAACAGCAGAGAGATACATATGCATGTATATACATATATTTTTCCGGCATAAAAATGGTTAAAATACTTAGAGCATTATTCTAGTGTTTCAATGGTTTAAAAGTTTTGAATTTGCTGATATGTATAAATTGAGTGTGTTTTTTTTAATACTTTTGTCTGAGGTAGTTTGGAGATTGTTCTAAACGAAAGCACTTACAATATATGGATGTTCTTCATCTCACATTGCTGCAGTCCTTACACTTGGGTAGTCCGCTGTCCTCGGTCGGCCCGAATATCAAAGTATAAGGCTGACGTCGGTCAAGGCGCATTTGACTGACATCAGGACGTCAGGGTACAAATGCGCATGACCGACGTCATATCCTCAGTCTTTTTTGCCGCATGGTCCGATGCAGAAGCAGCGTTGCAAGTGCCGGTTGGCGTTCTGAAATTGTTCGGTTTCGGAGTTTCACACCGAGTCAAAGTTGGCTAAGTACCCTGTTGGGGAATATTTTAGTTTTTTCTTGCCTCAGTGATTTACCGGATGTCAGAAAAAGTAAATAATTGTATTTCTTGTGGGAAACAGATACCGCATAGAGACTACCATACTTTGTGTATTCCTTGTTTAGGGCCTGAGCACGACGTTGTTGGGTGTCGCTCTTGTGCTAGATTCAATAAGCGCACTATAAAGAGAAGGTTAGATTGTGCCAGGTTAGTCTTCGGGAAGCGGTGCAATTATAAAATGCCGTCGGATGCTCCGACGCCCGCTTCTTCGAAGAAGCGCAAGGACAAAGCAGTTAAGCCTAGGCAGGAGGAACCGTCTGCACCGGACGCCGGTTCTTTGGAGGCGTCGGTGGAGCCGGTGGTTTTACCGGAGGTTTCTTTGGGACCCCAGGGTGAGGCTTTGTTATTGCAGGATGTGGCCTCTCAGGAGGCAGGTCAGGCTGATGGGGCTTCTCAGGTTACTATACTCCCCTCCCTGCCTAGGGTGGTTAGGCTCTCTCCTTCTGTTTCTAAGGCTTCTCCCAGAGGCAGGCCAGGTTTAGCTTCGGTTGGTGTTACCCCTAGTTCTTCAGGAACTGTGCCCAAGAAGCATATGCTTAAAATGGCAGAAGATTTGATTACTTTGATTAGGGGTTCTTTGCCCCCTCCTGATAAGAGACCTAGGGTGGAGCCTGAGCTAGGGAGTTTTGAGCAGGCTTCGGATGTTTCTGAGTCTTCGGCTGAAGACTTGCAGGAGTATTCTCCTTATTCTGATTCTGATGTGGATGACTCTACTCCTTCTGCTTCTCCTCCTGAGGATTTTTCTTTTTCAGAAACTCTTCATTCCATGAGGGAGCATTTTAAGTGGGAAGGCCAGGATTTCTCTGATTCCAGGAAAAGGCTTAGGGAATTTTTATTTTTACCCCAGCATAGGCCTTTGGCTATACCTCCTGTTTTGGATGTAGTGGAAGATGTTTTACAGAGGCTTCTCTTAATCCTGATTCTTTGCCTCCTGCTCCTGTTAAACCGGATAGGTATTACAGGGTGCCTGAAGCTCATAAGTATCTTTTTAAGAGTCCTAGGGCAGACCCAGAAACTGTTAGCCAGGGGCCTAAAGGTGTTAAGGCTTCTGTTGTCAAGAATCCGGTTCCTGCAGATAAAGAGGCCAGGGCCTTGGATAGATGGGGAAAGAAAGTTTATACTTCTTCCACTCTAGCTATGAGGGCTTTGAATTGCCAGTTTCACATGTTGAAATACCAAAACTATCTCCTTTCACAATTGAAGTCTAAGGTTGATGCTCTGGCGGAAGGTATTGATTGTAAAGAGTTACAAGATTTAGTACATGTTTCTGAACAGGTGGGTAAGCATTCTTTGCAATGTGGTTTTGATGCTGTACAGGCCTCGTCTAGGGTGGCTGCCACTGGGTCAGTTCTTCGCAGGCACGCCTGGCTGAGGGATCAAAATTTATCTGACCATGTTAAAATAAGGATTTTAGATGCTCCTTTACAATCTGATGTGTTGTTTGGTTCTCCTGTTGAGGCAGTTTTAAAGAAAATGGAAGTCAAGGCTAAGTCTATGCAGACTGTTAAAGATTTTTTGCAGGTTCAGCCTCCAAAGTTTAGTAGAAATTGGCCTACTAAGGGGTGGACGTATCCTTCTTATGATTCCCAGTCTAGGGGTAGATCTAGACGTGGTAGGGGCAGAGCTCAGGGCTCTTTCAGGCCTAGAACAGGGAGTTCTCCTGCACAGTCTTCTGGTGAGGGCAGGGGTCAGTCCTTTCGTAAACAGACCCAATGACCTACCTTTTCAGCTGCCAGAGCCTTCTCGTCTGGCAGCACCTTTGGGAGGAAGGTTGGCACTTTTCAAAGAAAATTGGAATTTAATTACCCAAGACAGATGGGTATTGGATATCATACACCACGGTTACAGGTTTTATTTCCATACCTTGCCTCCTTTCAAAGGCATGCCAGACGTTCCTCCTCAACAAAGAATAGAGGCACACAAGCAAATTTCTCTGTTACTCCAAATAGGGGCCATACAGCCGGTCCCTATGCCAGAAGTGGGCCTAGGATTTTATTCTCGCCTGTTCCTAGTACCAAAGAAGGGGAACACGTGGAGACCAATTTTGGATTTATCTATCCTCAACACTTATCTGGACATTCCCAAGTTCAAAATGTTGATGTTACAACAGCTTTTACCTCTGCTGGGCAAAGATCATTGGATGGTAACTTTGGATCTCAAGGAGGCTTACCTTCATGTTCCTATCAGACTAAGTTGCAGGAAGTATCTGCGTTTTCGAGCTGGGACTTCTCACTTTCAGTTCTCTGCATTGCCCTTTGGCTTATCTACTGCGCCCAGAGTGTTCACAAAAGTTCTGGCTCCAGTGATAGCTTTCTTCAGGCTAAAAGGAATACAGATCTATCCTTATTTGGACGATTGCCTGATTCTGGCTCAAGGAAGGGACGAGCTTCTTCATCATTTGGAATATGTGATAGCAGTGCTAAGATGCCTGGGGTATTCTGTGAACGAAATAAAGTCCAGTCTAGTACCCTCTCAGGACATGTGCTTTCTGGGTGTAAGACTGAATACAGCATCCCAGATGGCCTTTTTGACCCCGGACAAACAAAAGAATCTTTCCCTTTACTTCCATCAACTATCTCATCAGTCCGGGCTGACTGCAAGGACAGTCCTTCAAGCCTTAGGGTTCATGGCATCTTGTATTCTGGTGCTTCCCAATGCCAAACTGCATATGAGGAAGCTGCAATGGTATCTCAAAAATGTATGGACACAGCACTGCCAGGATTTGGACACTGTCATTCAAATAATACCTTGCATTCAAAAGGAATTTTTGTGGTGGGCTCAGGAATGTCACCTAAACAAGGGACTCTCTGTGACCCGGCCAGAGGCGAGTCAGGTTTTAACGACAGATGCCTCAGACAAAGCTTGGGGAGCTCATCTAAATGGAAAGTGGATACAAGACAAGTGGCCTGCCAGACTACAACATCTACATATCAACTTGAAGGAGATGTTAGCAGTCCAGTTTGCATTAATAGCTTTCAAGGATTTACTTCTTCCAGGGCAGGTGTTGATTCTAACAGACAACACAACTGTCATGTGGTACATCAACAAGCAAGGGGGAACACATTCTTATCCTCTATGCAGGCAAGCAATGATTTTGTGGGAGACTGCTCTCAGTTTACAGCTCAATCTTCAGGCAAGGTTTCTGCCGGGAGCACAGAACTCCTTAGCAGATGTGTTGAGCAGACGAATTATGGATCCCCACGAGTGGAAATTGGATCATCATGTATTTCAGAAATTGACAGTGTCATGGGGAACTCCAGACATAGATCTGTTCGCTTCTCCACTAAACCATCAGCTGCCAAAGTTTTGCAAGAAAAGGTTTCATCCCACAGCTTGGAAAGTGGATGCTCTTTCTTTCAATTGGAGCAATCTTCATGTGTATGCCTTTCCACCTCTGCCTCTCCTCCCAAAGGTACTTCTAAAGGTCAGACAGGACAAGCCAAGGATGATTTTAATAGCTCCAGATTGGCCTCGACAGCACTGGTACCCATTACTGAGAAGTCTGGTTCGGAAGCCTCCATGGCCTTTGCCTTTGATTCCACACCTGTTGTCCCAGGAGGACAGTCATTTGCTCAATGTCAAACTTCACTCTCTTCACCTAACAGCCTGGCATATTCTGTTTTGAACCATAGAGGGTCTCAACTTCCACAACAAGTTTTGAATGTGATTTTGGAAGCTAGAAGGCCTAGTACAAGGAAAGTGTACGCAGATAAATGGAAGAGATTTTTATTTTGGAGTGCAGCAAAGGATTTTGATGTTTGAGCCTAATTTAAGTGTAGCTCTTCAATATCTTACTGAGTTACTGGACAAAGGTTTGTCCTTCTCTTCTATTAAGGTTCATGCTGCAGCAATTTCAGCTCACTATGACTGTGACCCACCATTGTTTTCTCATCCTTTGTTCAAGCAATTTCTTAGAGGGGCAAAGAATATAAGACCCCACGTAGAGCTCCTACTCCTGCTTGGGATCTCAATTTTGTGTTGGAGAAACTCACTCTACAACCTTTTGAGCCTGCAGCTACTACTGAGTTGAAATATTTATCATGGAAGACTGCCTTTTTGTTGGCCATTACCTCTGCAAGAAGGGTTTCTGAATTGCAGGCCCTTATGGCGGTTGAGCCTTTCTTAATTTTCCATAAGGATAGGGTATCTTTACGTACTAATCCTTCCTTTATGCCTAAAGTGGTTTCTAGTGTGGCTTTAAACCAAACTATTCATTTGCCTACTTTTTATGCAAATCCCCAAAATAAAGGGGAAAGATTTTGCACACTTTAGATGTCCACAGGCAGTTGCGATATTATTTGGACAGAACTAAAGGGTTCAGGCAGTCTCAGCAGTTATTTGTTTCTTTTGCTTTGAGTTCTCAGGGCAAGCCTGTGTCGAAACAAACTATTTCTAAATGGATTGGGTTTTGCATTGCTTTCTGTTATTCCCATCATGGTAAGGAGATTCCAGCTGGGATTAGGCCTCATTCCACTAGGGCTACTGCCACTTCGACAGCTTTTTTGAGGGGGGTGGCAACCAAGGATATTTTGGAGGCAGCTACTTGGAGTTCAGTGCATACTTTCTCTAGGCATTATCACCTACCACTTTACTCTTAAATCCAGGGCTGGTTTTGCCACTGCTGTTTTGCAGGGCATTTTGGCAGCTCCTGCTTCCTTATAGTTTGGCCATCCTCCCTTACCTCTGCTTTGGGATTCTACCCAAGTGTAAGGACTGCAGCAATGTGAGATGAAGAACATAGTACAGTTTTGTACCTACCATAAATGTAGATGTTCGAAGATCCACATTGCTGCAGTCCAATTTACCCTCCCTCCTTCCCCTCTGTTGTTAGAGGTGGTTGTGTGGGTTGGGTTGTAAATATTGTATATTGTATATATTGTACATATAATTAGTGCAAGGGTGGTTGGTTGTTTGTTTGCTGTCTTTTGGTTTTGACCTTTATTTTTAGGGTCTTCTGACATCTGGGGCAAGAAAAGACTGAGGATATGACGTCGGTCATGCGCATTTGTACCCTGACGTCCTGATGTCAGTCAAATGCGCCTTGACCGACGTCAGCCTTATACTTTGATATTCGGGCCGACCGAGGACAGCGGACTACCCAAGTGTAAGGACTGCAGCAATGTGGATCTTCGAACATCTACATTTATGGTAGGTACAAAACTGTACTTTCTATATGGTTTTATCTTGATTCAACTTGTTTGACCGAGCTGCACCTTCCAGTACTGGTTTATTCCATTTTGTTTTCTTCTGCTGTGCTGCCTTTTTTAATGAGGTACAATTTAATGAGGTACAACAAGTCACATTGTTACCCACGGTGGTGGTGCTGTGGTAGCGTTGTCGACTCACAGTAAGACACTGTCCGGTTCAATTCTCAGCTAGAGCGTCTTCTGCGTGGAGACGTGCGTGAATGGGCGTACCTTCGTTGAAGGTTGTGCATCAGGCTTGGCAAGCCAGTACATAAAAATCAACTGCCAATCATTAGCGGACCGGAGTTCTGCTGTGGCGACCCCTAACGGGGAAAAGCCGAAAGACGCAAACAAACAAGTCACATTGTTATTATAATTAATACTGAATTCTGTTTTTTTGTTTTTGTAGGCATGCTGAGGTAGTATGAGACAGTGGTTCTCAATTCATGAGCTAGAAATTCCATACTTTTATGAAATAGTGGGAATTTAAGCATGCAGTCGTATGTTCTATATGTCTGCAAAGCAATGGGCAAGTAGAACATAGGGACCAGTGTGTTAAAAAAAAGTCTAAAAAGAAAGAAGGTCGTCTCTGAAATTCATATTGCCACACATTAATTTGGTAATATAGAAATGTACAAAATATAATGCATTAATTGTAGGCTATATAAGTACACCTTTGGAATCTGGATGACTTTCATCATTACAGCTGATAATTGGTAGACATTTTAAAGCTTTTCTGCCTACCTCAATTTCTTCATTAGCACATGAAAAATCAAAGAAATATTACTGGATTACTGAAAGAATGGCAGCACAGACCTAAAGGCTATCATGACTGATCCTTGAAACCTGACTAAAAAAGCAGCCCAAACTTCACCAAACCAGTAAAAAATCTAGAAATTAACCCGGACTTCAACGTGAATAAAATACTAAAAAGTAACATTTTTTTTAAAAAAGATGAAAAAAGACAGGGACTTTAAACAATATCAAGGCAGTAGGGCATATAAGATTCCTGGTAGCAAACCTATTAACAAAGGAAGGCACCCTGATGGGTGGGAGGTAGGACAGCATAGGCCACAATCGTGGGAAACTGAACCTGACCCTAATAGACAAGAAACTGGGAACACAATAGGGGAACTTGATTCCTTTTTAGAAGAAGCACAGGGTTTTCAGGAGTTGAGAAGGTCTGCACGACTAGTCAAAAAAACACAGGTGATGGTGGATTTGGGGCAACAGTCACACAACAAGCAGAGGTGGGACCACCACAACAAAGGGCCAACAGTGATGAAATAATTAGGTTTCTCAATGAGGGCTCATTGCTATTTATCAGGACTTTAAAATTTATAACTATGTGGGTGTGGAGTTAACAAAAGACCATTCTGAGTTGTTAAAGGGATACAAGTTTGTGCCCACTGGGCCAGTTAATATAGCTGACTCACTTATTGAACTAAAGTTATTTTTGAGGAAGATTAACTTTAGTTTATATTTTAAAGACGAGGATGCTAACAGTGAGGCAGGTAACAATCAAAGTACACTTAAGAGGAATAGTGTTTTTAATCCCCCCCACACCCCTTAGTACAAGTTTTTGAGAAGGTTACTAAAGATTTATATCAACTGTATGCTGAGAAAAAGAAAGGGTGGTGTAATTTACCAAAAAAGGAGAGAGAAGTTTTGACCCAAATCAGAGAGTGCAGTGACTTAAGGGTGATGAAACCTGATAAGGGAGGGGGAACTGTTATTTTTAAAACAGAAGATTATAAGAATGAAATGACCTCCCTCCTTTACAATACTGATACCTATTCCCCTGTTTCGAAAAATGAGAGCACGATAGCCTATCAAAGGTTGGATTTTTACTTAGAAGAATACTTTTTAGAAAATAGGATAGATGTGGACACCCACAAATTTTTACAACAGAAAAAGCCAGTGATACCGGACATTTTCGGAATACCAAAGGTTCACAAAAATTTTGACAAACCTCCTTTTAGGCCTGTAGTGATTAGTAGGGGGAGTAAGACTCATCCTATGACCATTCTTGTGGACAAATGGTGCAAGGAAGTAGTGACCAAGTCCCCCCATCTCTTGAAAGACTCTTGAGAATTTTTATGGAAGGAAGGGCTTATTTTCCTTACTATTGATGTAGTGGATCTCTTTACTAGTATTCCTAAAATTGAGGGGACTATTTTCTTCCCTTTCAGAAGACAGGATTAGGCTCTTAGTCGAGCTGATGGTACTCCTTTTTGACAATAATTTTGTCCATTTTGAAGGTGAATTTTACCAGAAAAATCAGAGGAGTTGTGATGGGGGCAGCTTGTGCCCCCACCTATGCCAACATTGTCATGCTGGGATGGGAGGATGAATTTATTCTGAAGAGTTCCTTTGCCAAGCATCTACATCTTTATGTGAGGTTTTTGGATGATATTTTTATTCTATGGGATGGTAGAGTAGACCATATTAGTGAGTTTATGAAACATTTGAATGGTAGCAGTGGTTACTTTAGGTTTACACATTCCTGGGACTTTATGAGTATTAGTTACTTGGATGTTAAGATTTCCCAATGGCACAATAAATTAATTTCCAACCTATATAGGAAAGAAACCTTTTGTAATGCATACTTGCACTACAGTAGTAACCATCCATACCATCAGAAGAAAGGATTGGTAAAGGGTCAGGCCATACGGGTGGCAAGAATGACCTCTGATATTAAAGAGTTTGATCAGGAGTTTGACAAACTGAAGAAGATGTTTATAGAAAGGAAATATCCCCAGAAGATGGTGGAAAGTATTTTTGAAAAAGTAAGGAAAGGTTGGGGTACCAAGTATCCACCCCTGTTAGGGATGGATTTTACTATTTAAAATAGGAATAAGGGAGACAATAAATACAAAAAAGTCCTAGTATTGGAACATAATGTTTTATTCCCAAGAGATTCGGGAAGTTATAAAGAACTGGAGTATTTTTAAGGTTAATAATGAAGTTTCCCAGTTGGTTGGGCCTGAACCCCTTTTTGTCAGCAGAACTGGTAGGAACCTTAAACATATCTTAGAAAATGTTAAACAAACAGACAAGAATGTTGGTACTGGCACCACATCTTGTGGTAGTTGTGCATATTGTATGTATATTATGAAAGAGAAAACAATATTTTTGGATAATGTTTTGCACACCAAAGTTTCCTTTGTGAATGGGAATTGTAATCCCAACAAACTAGTGTACCTAGCTAAATGTGACAGTTGCTCAGGATACTATATTGGAAAGACAGAGAGAGCTTTGAAATCAAGAATTTATGAGCAACTTTATGAGATCAGGAAGAAAAATGAAGTTAATGCATTGTACAGGCACTCTGTTGTGTGTAGTAAATTTGTTAAGTTTAGCTTTGGTAAACTGGAAAAAGTGCATATTCATTCCAGGGGTGGTGATTGGCAAAGACATTTATTAAAAAGAGAACTTGTCTGGCAGTTGCAACTAAATGCACCCCCCCCCCCAGGTCTGAATGACCAAGTATCTCTCAAATCCATACTGAGTAAAAAAGCAGATTTTGCTAACATAAATATTAAAGGAATTCAACATGATTTTTATGTATCTTCATTTATTTTTTATTTTTTATAGTTCATCCTATTTTGAAAAATGTTTCTGCAAGTACTGTGACTGGAATAGGTGCTTTGTACACCTTTAACACCGGGAATTTTTTAATTACCAGCATTTCATGACTGGTTGATGAACTTCAGCTAGTTTATAAATAAGATGATGAATGTGAGTGTATTTTATCTGAAGAAGTCTCCATGAGAGATGAAAGCGCTTAAATGATGTGTTTTAATTAATAAAAACAACAGTATTTTATTGACGTTGAAGTCCAGTTAATTTCTACATTTTTTTACTGATCCTTGAAAATCTTATTGAATTGCAAAAAGGGAGAAAAGTGACGATAAATATGGACTTTGGTCTTAATAAGCAGAAAAGTAATGTACCCATGCCATTTTAAAATGCAAAAGAAATAGAATGCATTTGATTCAATAATCTGGTATGGAAGAAGTTCACCTGTCCATTTATAAGAATTCTTAAGTGTTACCTGAAAGCACTGTGTTAGAGCAACCTGTCCCAACTTCTTCTCAGTGTGGAAATGTTTCCCAGATTGTTTAAGTTCAGTGTCAAGATCTGGGCATTAAGGAAGTTGTTCAAATTGATCCTTACGTTAGTATGAATGTAGAGATTTATCCTACTCCTCACAGTGTTGTAGTTCAACATCAAACCACTGTGAATAAGTGTTTGGGACATGAGATTGATTAAGTAGCGAATATGATATTCTGTACATAATATGTTAATTAAACATAGGTAGATAGTTGCAGCGACTATACATATACTGTATATGTGTGTGTGTGTAAATATATATATATATATATGTATACAAAATATATATATATATATATATATATATATATATATATATGTACGTATATGTATGGCTCTATGTTAGATTATTGAAGTTCTGAAAGTTTGAAATTCTTATGGCTGAGACCATATGATCACAATTTTGGAACTTCTAACATTACAAAAATGTAGAAAACAAAAAAAATTCTATTTCTAATGTTTTTGCAGGAGTGCAAGCCCCCCCACAGCCCCCTGGTAATTAAATATACTGATGCCGAGATTGCTCTACATTGTGGAAAATGGTGTATTTCTCATTCTGCTCTGTACTGCAATCTTCATTCAGAAAGTTTGAAGTCCAGACCATATGATTTTCGAAGTTCTGAAACAATAATGTGATAGGATGTGTACGTGTGTGTGTATCTATATGTGTATATATATATATATATATATATATATATATATATATATATATATATATATATATATATATATATATATATATATATATGTGTGTGTGTGTGTTTGTGTGTGTGTGTGTGTGCGTGTGTGTTATACACTTGCACTTGTTTTTACAAAGTGTGGCTCAGATCCACATCTGGCTTGTCGACACACCTGAGGTACGTTTAGAAATTTCTTTTAAGGCAAACTTCCTACTTGTAAGTGATGCATTGGCAAACTTCAGATGCCCACTGAACCCAGTTAACTCCATTGAATATGCAAAAACATACCCCCTCACACTTTACCAGCATAAATGTAGCTGTATCCCTTAGCAACAAGTGCTGGACAAACCCCAGAAACAAACCATATGATGGAACCATAATTTCAACAAGCTTTATAATAAAAGGAAAAAAAATTACCAAAAGTAAGAAGAAGAATTCTCAGAATGTTAGAGCTTTTGTCACTGAAATAAACAACTCAGGAGCTTAATAAAATCCACCAAAGCCAAGTCTGAGGCTAAAATTGATACCCAAGACAATCACAAAGCATTCTTTGGTTATGTTTGTAATCTCAAAAACACAATGCAGCAATGCGCTGAGGTGATTGTGAATTATCTACACTGAGGCTGAAGGTATAGTGAACCTACTAGTTAATAAATTTAGCTCTAACTTTACCCTTCTCTCCTTCCTTCTTCTGTAAGTCAGGATATACCTGAAATTGGCTCACCTCTAGCTATCACACAAGATCAAGTCCTAAAAGTGCTATAAAATGCTAAAAATACTGCATCAATGGATCCTGACAGTATCCCTAGATGCATCTTAAATAGTATGAAGCATGATTTAGTCACAGCCTGAATATCAGTATTCAATCTCAGCCTGCATACAGGTTTTGTACCAAGCAAGCTGAGAGCAGCTATAGTTATTTCCTTGCATACGGAGGACCTTCCACAGACCCAGGCAATTAAAGATTCATACGTTTGACCAGCTTCATATGCAAAACCATGGAAAGACTTATATTGCAACTAATTAAGCAGGATGTGGGGAACCTCCAAACATTGAACCTGTCTCAGTTCAGATTCGTCAAGGGTAGGTCATGCTTACTTAACCTGGTGAATTTTTTTGAAAAGGTCACCAAAGCAGTGGATAAAGGCACAAAGGTACACATCACATACCTCGACCTGGTCAAAGGTCTTGACACAATTCCCCACTCAGGCATAGTAGAAACGTTACATAAACTGGGAATAAACCCCTGTGTCACCTGCTGGAGTGCTAACTGTCTGTCAGAAAGGATACAGGCAATCAGAATAGGAGAAGTTACCTTCATAGAGACAGCAGTCACCAGTAGAGTCCACAAGGGTTCTTTGCTGGGACCTCTCCAGGGAATTCCCCCAGGGTTCTGTGCTGAGACCTCTCCTGTTTGGCATCTACTTTTCTGAAGTAAAAGCCAATACCGAAGGGCTCTGACTGATTAAGTTTGCAGATAACTGTTAGCTAGGAGCAGTCAATGAATCCCCAAATGACTTGGCCATCCTGCAGGGAGGTTTGTCCCAAATGAATAACTGATGTCAAAATCATGGATTGAAACTCAATGGCATAAAATCTATTATTGTATCCCTTGGGAAGTCATCTACACCAGAGAACTACCACACTGAAAATATGTTCCTAAGAACTGACCCACTTGTTCAGGATTTGGGAACTTATATGGACAGTGATCTAACTTTTGAGCAACGTGTCCATTGTTGTAAGAATGTCTTTCTGTATTACACAACATATAAACAAAGGAATTATGTATAGATCTAGGGATGTCATTGTCCCCCCTTACTCATCCCTCATTAGGCTAGTCAATGAATATAATGCCCCCTTTGGTATGCATCTGTCCAGACACATGCAATAACTGAAACATACACAGAGATACCTTACTAAAAGGTTGCAAAGCCTAAACATGTCCTAAAAGGGCCAACTTAAAGCCCTGTCACTATACTCAGTATTATACAGACTGCTAAGGGGTGACCTGTGTCTGGTATACTAGGCATCCTCTGACCCATTGCTATTGGATTTACTGCACATCAAGTAAATCAAATGGCATCAGAAATACTCAGTTTAGGTATCTAAACATCTTTTGCAACATCAGCAGAATGGTTTGGAGGGACAGGCATATCTTGTAGAGCAGGGCTGACAAACTCATTTACCCAAGCGGGCCACATTTCATCAGAGTATACAGTACGTTGGCCATATTCTTATGAGCAGATCGAGATGACTTATTAGGGGAGTAATATAATAAGAGGAAGAAAGAAAGAAAGTGTGTTTAGTCTACACTCGTGTTCAAGTGTAGCAACTACCCAAAACAATATAGCCAAATAAACAAATCACCAAATGGAGATATTGTATCAGTATGCTATCTTAAAAATGTGATTTATTAATATGAACAGTAACTACCATTTGTCATAGTTAAATCATGAATAAGCAGCACTAAAATCCTTCAGACGAAAGTGGATATAAAATTAAGGACATGCTTCCACCTGGAAAAAGCAAATATGATGCAAACTTTGTCATACAACCACTGCTATTAATATCAAAAATTAACTTTTCACATTGGTCATTACAATGACAAAAGAATCACACATACACTGTTTAAACCTGATGCAATTCAATCAGAAGCACTGGACTGGCTACTACAAGTACCCACCCACTTATTTTTTAAAACAAGTTGCTTTAGGATGTCTTCTGACAATCCTGCACTAATGACTTTGAAAACACTGATTTGCTACATCCCTTATCCCTGGACTATTTTTGGCTTTGACCCTTATTCTGGTGCTGAGCGGTCAATATGTGCTTACAACCCAAATAGTGCTCAGTCATAAATTGCAAACCCGAGCGTTAAGCGTCAAGTTGTGCCAACAGCAGAGAGGTTAGCTACTTCATAGATAACTCCTCCCCTAACGCTTATATCAGCAGCCGTTTTCCTACAATGATACACTGACAAATTTGCCCAAACATGAGCTAGGAGCATGCAGCACACTATTAGACCACCACCCTAAAAACATGCCATGAAGTGTCTCATGTTAAGAGTTTGCTTTCTATGCCCACAACTGTCGAGGTCATAGTTCAGAAGATAATCATGCTACAATTGCACTCCTAAACAGCTGCCTGTAAATCTATTAACACCTGCGCATGATTTATTGAACACATTCGATGAAGTTTTATACCCTAAAATACTAGCTAGCACATTTCCACCAGCCACCATAAACACCACTCTTTACTATTTCTGTAATTTTCCTTGAGATTTTACAAACTGCAGACAAAAGACTCTCTGGCAATAATATACAACCACACGTAAGTGTTCCATACTATCATCACACTCGCGATCTGCATTATTTACCCAAATATGTGCATTTGAGTAAAGATTTACAAATCCATTCTGATGCCTTTTTGATGAAAAATGCTAATAACCTTTGTTTCCTCAAATATGACAAGTCATGGTTGCAAAACAAACCTTTTCAATTCCACTTAATAAATATTGAATTCCACAATATCAAGGGACTATCAAATACTGTGCTCCCCTTCCGATACATCTCACTGGTATAAATGTACACCTACACTTTAGGCCCTTACCCAAGTAACACATAGCAACCTTTGGTTAAATGACAAAATGAAAGGGTCAGTAAAAAGACCCACTTTCTGGTCCAGTAAATCCTGCCTAGTTACAATATCAAAAGGAACAAGTCAGACTCTTACTGGGGCAGCTTATGCAAGAACTTATCACAGTAGCCCCTTCAGTTAACCTGACTGCCACCTCAATAATGATCACAAATATACCTCGATTCACAGAGATGTAATCATAATGTAACCTGAAGCAATTCAGTCAGAAACACAGGACTGGCCTCTACCAGTACCCACCCACTTATTTTTTAAAACAAGCCTACATTTCATTTTGTAGGTTGGATGTCTTCTGACTGTCCCACACCAGTGACTTGGAAAACACTGATTTGCTGCCTCCGCTGTATGTCATGGGCCTTTTATCCCCCACCCCGTAAACAGTCCCACATTTGTAACATTGTCGTGTACGTGTAGTTTTCAACTTTGTACGGAGTTGATGTGACAAAATGACCATTGTTTAAATAAAACATAAGGTAGGCTGACTGTAACACTGGACCAGCAAATGTGCCACTGGTGGTAGTTAGCTGCATGCAGCCTGCTGGCCATGTGTGTGACACCACTGTTGTAGAGGATACCACTGCTCTGGAATATACTCTCCATCCACATAAAGCAAAGTTCATCCTTGTCCATTTTCAAATGCAATTTAGATCTATAGATGGGAAACAGAAAATTTACCCCAAGACTGCCCCCATACAACTAATGGACTGATGTAGTTCCTAAATGCTTTGACATTTCAATAGATAATCCTAGCTGAATAGTTTTTTAACATTCTGGCCTTAGATTTTCAGATTGGTATCTGTGGCTGTCATTTCACAAACTGTGACAATTAATGTCAATGTGCAGTTCTGTTGAGAAAGTTAATTTCACAGTTGATGTATGGATTCAACTGGAGAGTTTTACTAGAACTGTAATCCTTGAAGTAGAATCATAATACATTTTGAGACTTTTAGATAAGAACAGAGAAAACTGACAAGAGTTATGTTGTTACTTTTGTAACTTTACATTTTGCATTATTTTAATCAAAGAGCTACAGTACAGGACAAGAATGAGAAATGTCTTGCAGAATATGCAGAATTACACATCTTCACTTGCATAGTTCATAAGGCTTTGGCAATTCAGATAGAATCACTAAAAAAGCCCCTGTGTAGGAATGCATATGAACTATGAGATGGTGATCCTTTGAAGTAGTTTTTAGATATGCTAGCTGTGCAGCTGGAATGATTGAGAACACTGTGGCAGTGCAGAAGTAACACTGCATGTGCACAGCAGCAATTTTTTGCATGCACCATTACTTTCTATGGACAAATTTCTTAAACAAGACTGCAGGTATTGGACCAGGTCCCCGTGTTCTGATCTGTTCTGAGTGATATTCATGCATGGGCTTGTGCATTGTTTAGTACTGGACACATGCTGGGGGGTTGTGCTTCACATAGTCTGCAGAGCAGTACATGGAATGGTCATTTTGCATAGTTGAGATGTTCATGGATATGCTACTGATGCATATTCCTGAATGGCATTAACATTGTGCTGCACAGCTGTCCTCTCATATCTCAGTAAAAGGAGCATGAGACAGATTGGAAGCATGTTGAGTCCCATCCATACTCTTTTCTTCTTATCTGCTTATGAATGTGACGGCTGTCATGTTTTAGATCCAAACTAAAATGTATATTTACTCCAGAAGTATGCATTATGAAATTGCTGTCCATTCTGCATCACCGTTACTGCCTGTTTTTCATTAGGTATCAACTGTAAATATACTACTTAAAGCTTTTGCACTGAAAATACTGCACAGTCTCAATTCTCTATCTGTATTTACTGTTACAAATGCAGCTGTATAACTTAAACTTTCTTTAGTAGTTGCACCTAAGAACATGCAATGTAGCAGTTTAGATCTTCTGAATGTGTTGTCATCATTTTTGTAGAAAGGTGAAAAGGAAGGTTTTTTTTGCATCCCTCCGAAGTCAATATCGTTCTCAAAAGGAAATCTCCTTTATCATGTTTGAACATTTTTATTACTTTTAAATTTACAGTATCCTAAAAATAATTTGGTGAAGTTTTGAGGTAGAAATACTACAAGCTTCCAAATTTTTAATGGCATTTATTTTGACTTTCAAAGTTTGACAGTTTTCGCCTTTTTTCACAAAACTGATGATACTGATTTTCTATATCATGAATGTGATAACTGCATGTTTCATGTCTAAGAAAGCAAGCACATTTACTACCAAGAATAATTTCTGATCATTTTGTCTTTCTATGCCATATTTAAAAATATGATTGCTTGCTTTCATGAAATAGCATAATGAAAATAATTACATTAAAGTTTGTAAGGTAGATGCAGTAAAAGCCACCAAAGTTGTATATCATTGTTTAATTTAGCAAATGTTTTTGTTTTAATAGTCTCAGTTTTAAATATTTTCTTTAAACTTGAATATTTTTTCCTGAGCAACCATTTTTCCAGTCCAAGTCAAAATACATATTTTACACCATGAATGTTGGAAAGGAGTACTTCAACCATATTAGATGTGATACATTTTTAAGTATTTTGGATACTGTAACACAGGGCACTAACATTGTAGGATAGCATATTTAGCAAAGGCTGTTTTCTTGACATTTACTTGAAATTTTCAGTAAACAAATTTCTTTACAATATGTCAGAAATGTGGTAGCTGTCACTTTATAAACCCAGAACAGAGTTGTTTTTTACACTGCAAAATGATTATTCATTGAAGGAAATAATTATGCTGCCTTTGCAAAATCATCTTTAACCCAGGTCTTAGAATTTTCACTGTATGTACTAATGAAGCAAGCAACCTTAAGTAACCTGCAGATCACCAACATTGTAAGACAGAATTTAATTTGGCAAAGAGAGCTTTTTTTAACTTTACTTTGTGTTTTTCCAGAATTTCAGTAAAGCTATTTATTCACAGCACTCTATCATGCACATTAGCTATGGATTCTTCCTTTTGCAGTTATAAAAGTCATCTTCCAAGCCAAACATTAATATGTTTGCTATTTCCCCATGAAACAGGTTTGTAGAGCCAAAATATGGACGTATTTAATAATAACTGGGTTATTCGTATGCAGAATATTATGGCAAAAAACTATTATGTGAATGCAAAGCTAGGCTTCTCAAGATCCATGCAGATAAATAGCCTAGTAAGTACCTCTGAACTTAGAACATTATGAACAGTGACTTCCAACAAGTTTGTAAGTGTGCAGTTTATGACAATCCAGTCTTGTATCCTTAGGCTGTTTTGTGGTATTGAATCCATCATACCATGCATGTCTTTTTTACAGTATCATATAAGTGTTGTTTTTACACTATTCTATGGGTGTTATCCCTTATATTAAAGATTGTGGCAAACATAATTTTTGCTACCTACCCTGGTCTAATGCATGGCCTTTCTTTTCCCTATATAGATACTACATAACAACGCATTTGAAATGCAGCTGATATCTTTATCTGTAGTCCTCCCTATTCAGTAAAATATCTGTCCATTTATCATGCAATTCCTCTTGTATTAAAGCCAAGATTTGGTGATATTGAGTGCTTATTTTTTTTAATTAATTTAGTTCAGAAACTTTTATTGTCCTCACATTAAATAGGTTTGAACTTACATGGGGGGGGGTCCTTCTTATTAAAGCAAACTGCCACATATTAAATTCTTATTGTGTAGCATCTAACAATTATTGTACTTCAAATGTGGAGGGGTCTTTATTTTCCTATTCTCCTTGGTTTAAAATATGAGATACAGGGAAAAAGCTCCCAACTTGTATCTTGCTTGAAAGTCTGTATGTTGACATTTTTCACTAGTCACCACAGCTAAAGTATTTTTCTCTTATGTATTATATTTTTAATTTCCAGTGAGCTGTATGATAACCTGCAGTCATATAAGCAGCAAATATTATATTTCTTTCTTTTTTGTTGAGCTGTTGAGTCTGTTTTCTTTTTAAGTGTTGGGGATGGGCACTGTAGTTAAAATTTGCATAAACGACCCCTTTTTATTTTTTTTTTTTGTGTGTGTGCTTTACCCTTGGTACTATAACCTGTCAGATTTCTCTAACCCTGGGAAATGCATTTATCTATGAGTCAGTGGTTGTTATAGCTTGGTACAGGATGATCATAGATACTTCAGCCAAACAGAAATTGGAGTAGGGTTGGCTTTAATGGTTCAGGTTTTTTCCTCATTGATACAAGGTACAGAGTTTGATTCTGACCTCTGCTTATTTTACCCTCTGCACGAAGGTGGACCATCTACAGACCCTGGAAACTACAGACCCATAAGTCTCGTTAGTCTTCTATGCAAAGCCATGGAAATGACCAGTAATGACATAGGAAACCTCCAGACACTGGATCCAACCCAGTTTTGTTTCATCAAGGACAGGTCATGCCTACTTGACCTGGTGGACTTTTTGAGAAGGTGACCAAAGCAATGGATGAGGGCAAAGTGGTTCACACTGCCTACCTTGACTTAGCCAAGGCATTTGACACAATCTCCCAATCTGGCATTGTTGACAAACTTAAGAGGTTAGGTACAAACCCTTATGCCACCTGATGGATAGTTATAGACAGGACCCAGGAAGTTAGAACTGAGAGTCCACCTCTACAAAGAAGCCAGTCACAAGAGGAGTCCCTCAGAGATCGGTCCTGGGACTGCTTCTTTTTCACATTTACTTGTCCGAAGTCAAAGCCAATGTCAGTGGCCTCTGGCTAACTAAATTTGCAGATGATTGCAAATTAGGAGCCGTCATTGAATCCCCCATTGACACAAATGTTCTCCAGGAATAGTTGACACTGGTGCCAGAGCCATGTATTAAACATAAATGCCAAGAAACACATTTCTTCGGGAAGTCATCCACCCCTGGAAACTATAATGTTGACAACACACCCCTAAGAGTTGACCCCAGTAGTCAGGGACTTGGGGACACACACATAGACAGTAATCTAGCCTTTGACCATCACGTGTCTACAGAAGTAAGGAAATCATTCTCTGTTGTGCAACTTATAAACAAAGGTATGGTATCTAATCCAAAGAAGTCATTGTTCTACTGTATTTAGCATTCATCAGACCTGTCATTGATTACAGTGCCCCATTTGGTATGTACGTAACCAGGCATATCCATCAATTGGAATGTCCACAAAGGTTCCTTACTAAAATAATACATGGCATAAGTAACATGTCCTATGCAGACAGCCTCAAGGCCCTATCCCTGTATTCTGTCATCTACAGATTGTTATGGGGAGATCTATGCCTGGCATACAAAGCATTGTCTGTCCCCACTCTGATGGATCTCCTGCATATCTGCAAAACAAACAGTATCAGAAGTATCCATTCTAAAGACTTAAACCTTTCCTATGATATAAATACGACCTGCTGGAGAGACAGGTATGCATCCCAGAGACTACCCCTTCTCTGGAACAGGCCTCTTATCCACATGAACAGAGTTCTTCCCTAACCCATTTCAAGTGTAATTTGGACAATTGGATGGGGGACAGGAATTTCATCCCTGGTTTGGCACCTGTGTCTCTAATGGACACAGGCAGCCTGTAAATGTTTCATCTACCAGGCCCCTGCTTGTAAATGTTTAGCTCCCAAGCCCTTGCTTACACTGATCAATGATATCAGAACTTGTCAGAGATTTGGGATGCATGACTAGGTTTAAAAAGGCCCTTGTGGTCGTTAGCTTAGTACATGCCTATGAACCTATATACTTGTATAGAATTTTGTGTTACCTATTTCAGGATGGCTTTATCATTTTGGAATGTTTCAATGTACTTAGATTATTCTCCTTTGCTTAATGTATCCATATTTTGGGATATTATACATGTAGTACAGTTGGAGACAGCAAAATAAAACAGCAGACAACGGTAGTAATAGTAGTAATGGTATACATGTTGTACAAAAGGGCTACATGAATGAAAAAAATAGTGTGACTTCTGCACTTCATATGAAGCTAAATCATAATCTCAAAATGGAAAGGTTTTTCAGAGCAATGCACCATGGCTATATATTAGTTTAGAAGTCAGGACAGTATGGATTTTTTCTGAACACACACTTATTTTCACAGGTGCTGCAGTGCTCACTGGAGTAGAGGCTACACCTGCATGTTTAAGATATAAGGGGTAATAAACTTTGATAGGAGAAAAAGTATTAAAAAAGGAGAAATGTGTAGCATTGTATATGTAGTCCAGCTGTAACATCTGGCAATCATTTTCAAAGGCACTGAAGATTTACTACACTAATACTAGTCTAGCTCTACTAGACTGCTTGAGAAGTGCCCCTGCTATGTGAGACATTGTAAAACCCTGTAGAATACATGACTAAGTGATGGTTTGCTTACAAGTTCAGCAGCAAGAGCCATGTAATGATGTCATAACAGCATTTGCTGGTTTTAGGCTTTTTCTTTTTCTGTCTTTTTTCACTTTCAGTTGTGAGTAGAAATTGGAAACTTTTTCTAAAGGTCATGATGACATAAAAGCAACTGCTAGATTTGTTTATCTTGGTGACCTTTGCTTACAGACTTGATCAAACAAACCACCTCATTGACTACTTAAAAAACAAAATGAAAAAATATATTCTTTAATTTTCTGTGTTTCTGAAGTTGCAAATGTAGTCTCCGTTGCATTGTGCTTCTTGTCGAGGTGTTTTAATTAACAGGCTCCAACATTGATTCAAGGCAGGTCAGCACTTGTTCACAGTGAAGATAGGTCTCTTGTGGTCTTCAGTTCTTTGAGGCTGAAGTGCTGTCTCTTCTGGAGGAATGTTTCCTGATAACTATCAAATGAAGTAATTATAAAAACTGCAAGGAGCTCAAGTGAGATTTACACTTTTTAAGACAACTTTGAGAAAGGAAATATTCAGATGTAGTTCGTTGTGTGTGTGTGTGTGTGTGTGTGTTTGTTTCAAAATTTGGGTTGGCTAGTAATCCTCAAACAACATTGCCGTACCTTTTTGCATGCTATGGTGATTCATCCTACAGGTTTGTTTGAGAACAGAGCATTTCATGTTATCACTAGGAAGGAAGTGATTTTGTCTGACTTCGTAAAATAAAAAAAGAGCTCCTTTGATTATGAAGTATTTCAGTGAAGCATCATAACACAGCTTGTAAAGAGGATTTGTCATGTCATGAGACTTGCTATGAAAATGTTTATTAGTTTTATTCATACTATTTGTGTTCTCAGTTATTATTCTTGGCCATGATATTTGAAACTCCATGGTCTTTTAAAGACATCTCTCAGGCAAGGTTAATGCTTTTTTATTTGCATTTCTCTTTCACTTGTTTGTGATTTACAGAATGTTATGAACCGAAGCATATGGATTCTTAACATTGCAGTTTGCTGTTGTGGACTTAACTCTGATGTCACTGACAGAGGACTGTAACTCCAGACAATGAATTCTCTGCAGATTAATTTGAATGTTAGCAACTAAGTAGACCCATTGTGACTGAAAGCTCTTTCATTGTGATGTTGGTGTGGGTACACATGGAATATAAAATAGATTATGATGACAGAATGATTGTAAATATGTAAGTTAAATAAAGGAGACGTGGTACCCAGGCAGCAGAGCAAGACTTTAGAAATAGTACCAAAACTAGGTCCACTAAAGACTGACCAATTAAAAGCAGTTAGGTGTATAGATTTTTAAATGAAGCTCTGCTCCAGAGATTGATAGTGTACTTTGCACAGACCAGTTGTCATTTCTTCTATATTGGTGATAGCACTTCCTAATAGCTTACACCTGAGTTCGTTGTCCTATTCACTTTGCCCTTGGTACAGTTTTTTGGATAGAGACTGCAGTATTAGAGGGACTTCACCTTTCTGTGAGATATAGTGAACTTAACATCGTAATATGCACATAACAGGGAAATAGGGCTTCAGTGGAATGACTGACTGCAAAAGCATATTTTTATTGTTGCAGATTTTTGACAGTTGAACTCTTTTGTGATCATACTTAGGAAAATCATTATATATGCAGATGGGAGAAGGGCACTGGATTGATTGAACATCTACACTGACACGCATGATCCTCACATGAAAATGTCAAAACTACAAGTGTTGACACATTCTGCATAGGTTCCAGGGATTACCCTGTAGTACAGCAAATCAGCTACAAGTGTTTTTGCAGGGGCAAGCTCCTGCATCCCCATCACCTCCTGCTAATTATATATACTAGCTCTGAGATTGCACAATTCTTGGGGAAAGGGAAAATTCCCCTTACACTACATCTATATATATATATATATATATATATATATATATATATATATATATATATATATATATGTATATATACTCACACACACACAGTGGATATAAAAAGTGTACACACCCCTGCTAAAAAGCCAGGTTTTTGTGATATAAAAAAATGAGACCACAATAAATAATTTCAAAACTTTTCCCACCTTTAATGTGACCTGTAACCTGTACAATTCAATTGAAAAAGAAAGAAATCTGTTAGGGGGAAAAATATAAAAAATAAAAAATGTACAATACAATGGTTGCATAAGTGTGCACACCTTTAAACTAATACTTTGTTGTGTGTGCACACCCTTAAACTAATACTTTGTTGAAGCACCTTTTGATTTAATTAAAACATTCAGTCTTCTTGGGTACACACCTGCCATCAATTAAATAAACTCTGATTAACCCCAAATAAAGTTCAGCTGTCCTAGTAGGATTTTCCTGACATTTACTCAGTTGCCTGCTACAGCAAAAGCCATGGCTCGCAGAGATCTTGCAAAGAATCAAAGGGATCTCATTGTTGAAAGGTATCAGTCAGGAGAAATATACAAAAAAATTTCCACAGCACTGGATGTACCATGGAACACAGTGAAGACAGTCATCAAAAGGTGGAGAAAATATGGGACAGCAGTGATATTGCAAAGAACTGGGCTTCCCTCAAAAACTGATGAAAAGACGAGATGAAAAATGGTCAGGGAGGCTGCCAAGAGACCTACAGAAACACTGAAGGAACTGCAGGAATTTCTGGTAAGTACTGGTTGTGTACTACACGTGACAACAATCTTCCGTATTCTCCATATGTCTGGACTATGGGGTAGGGTTGCAAGATGGAAGCCTTTTCTTACACAAAAATACATCCAAGCCCGGCTAAAATTTGCATACATAAGGTCTCCTAAAACCATGTGAGAAAATGTGTTATGGTGTGATGAGACCAAGGTTGAACGTTTTGGCCACAATTCTAAAAGGTACATTTGGCTCACAAACAACACTTTGCATCACCAAAAGAACACCACCCCCATGGTGAAGCATGGTAGTGGCAGTATCATGCTTTGGGGTTGCCTTTCTTCAGCTGGAACTGGTGCTTTAGTCAATGTGGAGGGAATTATGAAGAGTTCCAAATACCAGTCATTTTTGGCCCAAAACCTTCAGGTATCTGCTGGAAAGCTGAACATGAAGAGGAATTTCACCTTTCAACACAATGACCCCAAGCATACATCCAAATCAACAAAGGAATGGCTTCACCAGAAGAAAATTAAAGTTTTAGAATGGCCCAGCCAGAGCCCAGACCCAAATCCAGTAGAAAATCTGTAGGGTGACCTGAAGAGGGCTGTGCACAAGACTTCGCAGTCTGACAGATGTGGAGTGCTTTTGCAAGGAAGAGTGGGCGAATATTGCCAAGTCAAGAAGTACCATGCTGATAGCCTCCTACCCAAGAAGACTGAATGCTGTAATTAAATCAAAAGGTGCTTCAACAAAGTATTAGTTTAAGGGGTGTGCACAGTTATGCAACCAGCTTATTGTACATTTTTTATTTTGTATATTTTTTTCACTGTCGCCTCACAGTAAGACGTTGTCTTGCTCGAGTCTCAGCTAGAGCGTCTTCTGTGTGGAGACATGCGTGAATGGGCGTACCTTCATTGAAGGTTGTGTGTCAAGGCCGGCAACTCGGCACGTAAAATTCTACTGCCAATCATTAGCGGACCGGAGTTCCGCTGTGGCGACCCCTAACCAGGAAAAGCCGAAAGACACAACAACAACATATTTTTCCCCCCTAACAGATTTCTTTCTTTTTCAATTGAGTTGTACAGGTTATAGGTCACATTAAAAGTGGGAAAAGTTTTGAAATGATTTATTGTGGTCTCATTTTTTTATATCACAAAAACTTGGCATTTTAACATTCACCACACTTCCGGGAACAGTATTACTATGACTTGCACAGTAAAAAAATGTGTTTGCCAGGGGGCAAGCCACCCTGCACTCCCACACCCCCTGCTACTTAAATATGCAAACTCCTGGATCACACTATAGTAAGGGAAAGGGTACATGTCCCGATCCCCACTGTAGTGCGAGCTGCATCACAACGTCGAACCTTACAACAGCAAATGCTGTATTGCATTCTCTGTTGTAAGGTTTGGCATCGTGGCATTCATTTTTTCGTTGTACGAAACGGCACTTTCGCACAAATGTAAATCGTACAAAGTGCATTTGACAAACTGATGTACAGCCTATATATATATATATATATATATATATATATATATATATATATATATATACATACATATATATATATATATATATATATATATATATAGAGAGAGAGAGAGAGAGAGAGAGCATATTTCTTTTTGTTGAATGCACATTTGGTTGAATCAGAACTTATCAAAAAATTCATAGAATACACATTTCATTGAAAATACCAAATACAGCAAATGCTACATTTAAACTTTATTTTTGCAGGGGAGCAAGCCTTTGGGGTACTTCAAACCACCTTACTTAAATATATTAACTTGCACAACCAAAAAGAAAATGCCACAACAGTGAATCTCTGCTGGTGCACAAACTCTTAAATATAGGGTTGCAACATGACTGTGAGTATTTGCAAGGTCTAAACAATGCTTTAGACTAAATTAACTTGTAACTTTTACAATCACAAGATCGTTATCCATACCAGCAGTGAATAATTATACCCTTCTACACTTTTCTGTGAAACGTGTTTCAAGTGTAGTGGACGAAATGTACATTCATTGAATTTTGTTCAAATAGTTTTGATTTAAGCAAATATGCATTGGATAAGATGATTGGTAACCATGTAGACATATATAGGTGCAGATGCTTCGGTCGAAAGTGTGTATGGTTGACATCTGTTTAGTTGACTGCTTTTGGTCAACTGCACAGATGGCAACATGTGTGCGAGAGTGCACAGTTCTCAGGATTTGAAAATATTCACTTCCCACAATTTTGTGCAGTCTTGGAGGTAGAATATATAATTAGCAGGGGTTGTGGGAGTTGCATGTGTAGTAGCAGATCGACATTTGTATTTTTGATATGTTGTGGTGTCTGCTTGGAACTTTGACAAAAGAAATGTTGATGAAAGTATGATCATATATATATATATATATATATATATATGTATATATATATATATATATATATATATATATATATATATTTCTCTCTATATATATATATATATATATATATATATATATATATATACACATATACATATATATTCCCTATTATGCCGATGCAGGTTGTCGAATGCGTCTTTGTCGAACAGTAAAGTGCGAAAAGGCAAAATAGCGAAGTGGCTTTTCAGCTAATTTTTTCCCTGGGAAAGAATTTGTTTGGCCACTTTTGCTACTTTGCCTTTTCAGCACTGTAGTGCGATCTTGGAGTTGGTATATTTAAGTAGGGGGGGATGTGTGGGGGGGGCAAAGCCCCCCCCCCCACATTAAGTAATGTTTTACTGTTTTTTTTTTGTTTTGTTTTTTTGTTTCGGAACAAAAAAGCATGAAGTATTTGTTTCCTTTTTGCCCCAGATCATTCAATGCTATGTTGTTTACCTATATCCTTGTGGCCTGTGTCACATCTAAAAATTGTCCTTAGACCACCACACTTATCTAATTAAGAAATTTGCAAAGAAATAATTTATTAGTTTTTAATCTGAATTTATAGCTTGAAATTGTTTCTGTTTCTCTATGTAATAGCAGCATGATGCCTCTTTTTGTAGATATTGACATCTCAGCAAAGAGACTGACAGCATTTGTTCTTAAAATTCATTTGTATTCAGATTTCATCCATTTGAATGTTCAGTAACACCACTTTCAAAGGAAAACTCCTTTAAGTCAAGTAATACCAAAATGTCTCTCACCGAATGCTTCCAAACTTAAAAAAGAATCAGAATGCATGCCCCCACTGTTTTGCTTTATTATACCCCTGTCCTCCTTGTATTTTGGAGTTTGGGAGGATCATGCCATTGGGAAGACAAAGTGATGCACAGTGCTCAGTTTAATTACATAAAGAGAAATGCAAAAAAACTTGTACTCCTATTTAGTTGCACTCTTCATGGAATTGCATGTGTTGCCTCCATTTGGGAAAGGTAACTTCTATTTAGCTGTCTGTCATTCTAGCAGTAATGTTTGCAGCATTTTGAAAATTCTTCAGTATACTGAAATGTATTATATTTAGATGTAAATACTTTGTGTTTAACTTATTCTTACTTACTTTGGACTTTTAGATTATATGAGCTTTGGAGAACCACTCCCTTAGTTTATTAGACATTGCTACCCCAGCCTCAATGTTCGGATGGTGCATCAGTTCAACGATTGCAGCTCAATTTGTGAAACTGAGGTAATGAAATAGGGTTGGTTAGCCCACCACCACCACAGCAGAAGAAAATGCTGTTTAATAGCCCCCCCCCCAAAACCCCACAGATATGGCCCTTTGCTGTGAAGTAGATTAATGTAGTATATGCAAAATATATTGTGATATCACAGGTACTGCTGTAAACTGTTCATATGAGACCTTAAAGTTTGTTTAATAGTGAAAATCCACTTAAGGGAGTAATATAATTTTATTAGCAGAGAATGTTCCCTTCGGCAGAAGAATCCTTTCTTTCTCAGGACAGGAGAATAAAAGTCTTCCTTTATTTGCTTTTGAATAACTGTTCTCAAATACAGTGAATGTGATCATAATTATTATGGACTCGTATTTGGAAAATCATGGCATTTAGAATTAATGTCCAAGTTCCTTGTGTTCCTGTTTCTGTTTAATTGGCTTCTTGTTGAAACCAAAAAAAAAAATTCCATTAATGAGCTACATATTTCATAGCAAGGTGTGAATTAATCTGTGTCCACTTTAACTCAGATTTGCTATTCATGACATTCATACACTGTCACGTAAACAAAGACATTGTCAGGTCATGTTGCTGTCAAGAACTAAACGTTACATTCTTAGGATATTTTATTTAATATTTTAAGAACTGCCATACAACTTGGAAAGAAAACCAAAATATTAACCAGTTTCCATTCAGAATGTTTTTTAAACTGGCACTTTGGAAAATAGTGTTGAAGTTCTTAGTTTCTTGCCATTTGCCATACCAACTCAGTGTCCATAGCTTACTCGGCTTTTTAAGTATATTTTGTGAGCATCTAGCAATCTGTATCAGAAGCATAGTTGGCTCAACCAGTCCCTGTTTCCAGTATCATGAACCAGTGCCCTACACCCACTCAAGTGAAGATAAAAAAAAAAAAAAAAAAAGAATAAAAAAACATTGCACTGTAATTAGCCGATCGCAACATTGTACCAGTTGGCTTTGATTCCCCCCCCAGCTACAAAAAAAAATACTTTAATCTAATAATGTAGCCATTGGCTTATACAGCTATATCCATGTCCCCCAGTTCTTCCATTGAAAAGCAAAACAAAAAAAAAAAAAACATTTTGGTGTAATATTGTAGCCATTGTCTTATTACATTTAGATTCCCACCCACCAGCTCTTCCACTGAAGAGCAAAACAAACAACAAAAAAAAAAAAGACTGTTCCTTCTACTGGCAAGCCTCCCCCTTCCTCTTCCTGAGCCATTCACGTCCAATTTCTGTGTCCTGTCCCCAGCTATCCTTCTGCATTTTTTATGAAGAAAAAATATTTCTTCTTTTAAACTGTAGCAAACTGCTCACTAGAAGTGTAGCAAACTGTTGCTACAGTCTGCAAATGCAATACTGGCTTTTAAAATACGGTATTGTATTAAAGACAGATCTGGATCAGATGATCGAGCCTACTCCAGCACTTTGTGCCCAGGACAGTTGCCTCTCTCCAGTAGCATAGTTTGGAGAATCTCTCTCTCTCTCTCTCTCTCTCTCTCTCTCTTTTTTTTTTTGTTAGATAAAATCTGAGTGCTGCAGGTTGACAAACAATATGTTTCTCATGTATTGCCTTGAGCAAACACTACAAGATATATATGAGGAGAACTGATGGCCAGAGCAACAGACAAGGTGAGTACAGATCAGTAGCATAGATAGAGCAGGTCTAGAAGGGGGTAGAAGCATAGCTTGCCTAAGCAGTACCCTGTGTCGGTATCATGAATCAGCACCCTACCCCCTCAGCTCTTCCAGTGAAGAGCAAAATTAGCCATTCACAAGATTATAGCTCGGCTTTGATCTACACCCTTCAAGCAAAAAAAGAAAAACAGTCCATTCCTTCTACTGGCAAGCCCCCCCCAGTCATTCAGGTTCCATTTCTCCTTCAATATTTTTTTATTTCTCTTAAACTGTAACACACTGCTTGCTACAAATATAGCAAACGGTTGCTACAGTTTATACCCTGCCTGCTTGCATAGAGAGCTATGGCACTCATGTTTTACTTAAAAAAAAACCTTTTAAACTGTAGCAAACTGCTTGCTAAATTTGTAGCAAACAGTTGCTACCGCTTATACCCTGCCTGCTTGGAATGCTAAAGCACTCAGATTTTTGTTAACCAAAAAAAGTTTTTTTTTACTTTTGAACTGCAGTAAACTACTTGCTACAATGTAGAAATCAGTTGCTACAGTTTAGATGACGCACTGAGAATTACAGCTCTCAGGTTTCCCAAATGAAATACCAACTGCATTAAAGATAGATCCAGATTGGCCTATCACACTTTTCACATAGGGCAGTTGCCCCTCTCCAGCAGAATAGCTTAGAAAAGCTCTCTTTTTTTTTTGTTAGCTATAGTGCAGGAGGTCGACAAACAGTATGTTTCTATTGTATTGCCTTGAGCAAACACTACAGCATACACATGACAAGAAATAGTGGCCAGAACAACAGACAAAGTGAGTATAGATTAGTAGCATAGCTAAATGAGGGCGAGAGGTGCAAAAGTTCAACCAGTGCCCAGTGCAGGTATCAAGAATCAGCACCCTATCCCTTTAGTTCTTCAAGTGAAGAACAGAATTGTAGCTTAGCCCCCACAGCAAAAAAAAAAAAAAAAAAAACACTTTAGTGTAAAGGCATTGGCTTATTACGGTTAGATCCATGCCTCCCCGAGCTCTTTAGTGTAATAAGCCGTTAGATCCACCCTACTGAGCTCTTCCACTGAAGAGCAAAAAAAAAAAAAAAACTTTAGTGTAATAAGCCAGTGGCTGTATTGTAGCTATCAGTGCATTACAGTTAGATCTACAACCACCACCCCAGGCTGTTCCATTAAACAGCAAAATAAAAAAAAAACTTGAGTGTAATAAGCTGATGGCTTGTAGTCATCTCCATATTGAAGTTAGATCCATGCCCCTCCAAGCTACAGAGCTCAGATTTTCGTTATCAAAAAAAGTATTTTTTTTAATTGTAGTTTGCATGCAAATGCAATACCAGCTGCATTAGACAGAGCCAGATTGGTTGATTGAACCCCCCAACACTTTGCAACAAAGACATTGAAGAGCAACAAAAAAAAAAAAAAAAAAACATTTGTGGCTTCTGCTGACAGGACACCCCCACCCCCCTTTAACTGATGCACAGGTTGGTCTAATAAATCTGCATTGATCATCCATATTTCAGTTAGGCATAGCTGTGTTGTTACACTACATTACACCCATGAAGCAGGTGCTCATATTGCCATGTGCACTGAGTGGAAAGGCATCAGCTCTCACTGACTTGAGCTTGTTGCCTAGGCATGATACCATTTGTTACCTCCAGCTTTTGCCAAGTACTGTGCCTTACTACTCATTAGATCTAGCCCCCTTCCCCCCAACAGCACTTTGCTACTCTTCTTCTTACTCTGGTTTGTTTATGTAGTGCTCAGGTTATTTAGTAGTTCAGCTACTAGTATATGTGCTTCTAATTCAGGCAATTCAGGAGTCTATGCATTCTGCTCTCACACATAAGTGCCTGTTTTTTTGTTCCAGTACCGAAATGAATGTGCAGCATTAGGGGTGGAAGTGATGCAGCACTCCTGAGGAGGTGTCCCTCAGAAGAGATGTTAACCTGAGTTCCCAGTTACCTGATTCAGTAGTAGCTCAGATGAATGTTAATAATCCTATGGCATTTATTGGAGGAAGAGCATGGGCTTTATTAAGCAACAAAATCACACCAAATAGCATAATCAGAATGTCTGCTTATCAATGAAACAAAATGTCATCAGTTGAACTGAAACAAAAATGAAGGAAAAACCACACTGAACCAAGTAAAATGTAAAAGTTAGCGCTTTCGTTTACTAAGTTAGCAAACTTCATCAATGTCATCAGTTAAAAATTACACACAGTAATCTATATAAAAATGAGTAAAAATAAAGCACAACTCCCATGTTTATTGATTAGAAAAATAAAATGCATTTATCAAATTTTCCTTTAATACTTTTCATCTTTGAGTAACCCACATTTAATCTGTATTATAGGTTATTGTCTCACATGTTGTTGCACAGGACCACCTCACACCTCCCAATTCAGATTTTCCATGTCATTTCAACTAACTACAGATTTTTTTGTACCTCCTCCTCTCCTTTTCTTTAATCATACTTCCTATCATCATCGACCCCCTTTTTTCACATTTTTTCTACATGGGTTCAGGATGTTGTCAACTGTTCCGATGTCTCTTGATTCAATGCCACTCTCCTACCTTCTTTGAAAGTCATGCCTGACTGTCACAGGTCTTCTCTCACACTGTCCATCCATCTCTTTGCTGGATGCCCTCATTTCCGCTTGCTGTATTCCTCCCTGTTCCAAATCTTATTCACCAAATTGTCCTATGCTTCACTGCACGTATGACCAAACCACCGTAATCTGTTATCTTTGATCTTCTCTGCAATTAATGCTCCTTTGGCCTCTGCTCTGATGTCTTCATTTCTTCACCTGTCCTACAATGTGCATCTTACCACTCATTTCAGCCACTTCATCTCCATCACCTCTAGCATCCTCAACTGCTTTGCCTTTACTGACCAGGTTTCTGTACATACAATAGTACTGGTCCCACCAGTGTTTGGTTTATCTTACTTTTCAGCCTCTTTGACATTTTTCTGTCGTACACTATCCCTGACGCTCTGTGTCAGTTGGCTGCAGCCCCTCTGATTTTAGCTTTGACCTCCTCATTCATACTTCCCTTCTCCTTAAACAACCCTCCCAGATACCCGAAGCTGTTAACCTGTTTTCCCTTCTATTTAAGTTCTCATCTTTTTTCTGATTTCCCCCATTTGCTGCCATTACAACTGTGTTATCCATACTCAGTTTCATCCCATGTGCCTTCAAGCTTTCCATTCCATTCTCCTATCATTTGCTGAAGTTCTTGCATAGAGTCTGCCTGTAATGCCAAATCATCTGCATACAACAACTTTGTTGATCTCTCTCTCCATCATTAGTACATGTAGTAGTGGGCACAAAGATGAGCCCTGATGCACACTTACTCCTACTGGTAACCCCCCCTGTGAGACTGAACAGTATTCAGACTTGAGTTATTGGGTCCTTGTACATAGCTTGCACTAATTCTATCAATGTTTCTGAGACTTCAAGTGATGGGAGGTCTACCCATATCAGTTTTCTTGGGACCTTGTCATATGCTTCCTACAAGTCTAGGAATGCCCAGTTGGACTTTTTCTTCATCTCTACCTTTTTCATAATTGTCTGTCTCACTGTAAACAACAACGGTCCGTCTCTGCTGCATCCTGATCTGAATCTGAAATACTCATGTCCCATCTTACTTTCTACTGTGCTGCATATTCATTTTTGAATTACCCCCTCCAGAACTTTCATGTAGTGTGACAGGACTTTGATACCTCTGTACTGGCCACAGTTGTGGATGTCCCTTTGTTCTTGGACACTGGCACTAGTATGCTTATTCTCCAGTCATCTTGGGTACGCCTTTCTCTCCATACAGGAGCCATTTCTCTCCATCTCACCCAACATCTTGATCATATCTGCTGTGACTTCATCCAAGCCTGTTGCTTTCTCTGACTTCATTTTTCTTAGCACTTTTCTTACTTCTTCTAGAATGGCATTCTTCTCTTCTTTCATCATAGGCTGTGACTAGGGCAGTACAACACGTGTGGGATTTTCTTCTTTCAGAAGTTGTTGAAAGTACTCCTTCCATCTTTCTATAATTTCCTGTGGGCTGGTGAGCAGGTTGTTGCTGGCATGCCTTATGACGGGTGCCTGACTGTCATCATTATCTTTCTATCTTTGCCTTGCAACCCAATAGAGTTTCTTTGTGGCATCTACTGAATCACGTTTGAGAAGCTGGTAGAGTGCCTCTGATGCCTTGGAATTTCTCTGTTGGCCTCTTTGTTAGTCAACCAGGATTCCTTCTTAGCCTAGCCCATCTTTTCCATCTCCAACTTTTTACTGCACCACTTCTTTCTTTTGGTGACGTCCTGAACTTCTGCATTCTACCACCTTTCCTTATGTACCTTATTAACATACCTGGATCAGTTATGGCTGATCTGCAAGTCACGGTCATAACAGGCTGCTCATGTAGGCAATAAACTCCCCCTCCAGTCACTGTCACACACACCACAATCCTTGTACCTCCCATGGTTCCCTCCAACACTTTAATACTTTATTGCCATTACGGCAAGTATGTATTAGGCCATGGTGATCTAGTGTATCCCTCCACCTGCTCTCCCATTATAATTTCATTACAGCACTTTAAAGAGTCATCCCTGCTGTTCTACTGGTTCACCTCCACCCTTCCACTTTATGCCTGGTGTCCATTGCTTTGCCTCACCTCTGATCCCTGTACTACCATTGGTGCCATTAAAGTTGAATCCCTAGTGTGTAGTGTGCCCCCCACCTCCCTGATCCCTGTAGTAACATTGTAGCAGCATAGCACTTAAAGCATTCCCTGGTGTCCTGTAGTTCCCCCACCCTACCAATCCCTGTTGTAACATTGGTGCCATCATAGCAAATAAAGTAAGCCCTGGTGGTTTAGTATACATCCCCATCCTGTAGTAATGTTGGTGCTAGTACAACACTTTACACATACATGCCTTGTGGTCTGGTGCATCTCCTCACCTGCTGCTCCCAGTTTTGTTCTTGGTGCCATTATGCACTTTATATTTGTATTAATAGATTCATTATGACCTTTTGGCAGAGTTTTTTAATGTGATGTGGTGGTGATGGCTGTGCCTAACTATATGGTTGAGCACTTTTCTGAGTACCTCAGCCATGTAGATGCCTTCCTGGAGACTGTTTCTGTGAGTGACCACATGGCTAATTAGCATATGCCTCTCCCCCTTAGAATGCCTCATTAGCATTCATCTCACCATCAGGGACAATCCCTTCACATTGCTATACGTCCTCATGGTTGAGGATCATTGTGTAACTGTGCTTGCTGTGTAGCAAAACGATACATTGTGTTTACACAGCTGTGCACCTTTATGAATGCAGCCCATGCTTTTATTATAATTTCTGCAAATGTCTGTAGTACCTCCTCCTAACAGCAGCTGGCTTACTTTACTAATTCTTGACCTCATGCTTCTTAATACTTACCTTTTCAAAATACACCTTTTCACATTGTGATTAGATAATGCTATAAACGTGCTTTCATACTAGTATAATTTCTTGCAGTTGTTAAAATCAGTCACTTTCTTGTACTTCCTATGATATATATCACTTTCTCATCAGCACCACTTAATAACTCGGCTTCTTTCAAATTAATGTTCTCTAACTTTACATCTTAACCCTGATTTATTTTCATTCCTTGCTCCATAGTTAAAGTTCTCTAACCACAATGCTTTTTTTGTCTTCGTAAATGCAATGTGCTACCTTTAAGCAGCTACTTTCTTTTTTTTTTTTTTTTTTTTTTTATTTCCAGTTACATCGGTTCATAGGTGTGTACTAGGCTAATGGCCCTGGAGCCTTTACAAGACTAGCCTATAGGATTACCCTGACATCGTGCCACCCGACATAAGTTCCCTGTACCTCTGTTGAGTAGAACCACTGGAGTAAATCCCCGGGGTGAATTTTCTATTTCCCATCCATTCATCAAAATTTCTCTTGAAGAGGGCCAGTGAGGTGCTCTGTTTGACATGTATAGGAAGTCTATTCCATAGTAAGGGCAGTCTCTGGGTTATGAACCTGTCCCCTCCAGCATGTTCTGTTGATTGTGGTAATGAGGTTGAGGTCTCTGGAGCGTGTGGTGTGGAGAGATTGGGATTTCTTTAAATGTAACATTTCTAACAGAGCTGGGTCAGACATGGCTTTGTAAGTCAAGCAGAGATTGCCTCTAAGTAGGCGATATGAGACACAGAATAGTTGGAGTTATTTGTGTCTGTCCATATAAGACAACTGTTTAAGGCCTCGGATCATCTTTGTGAGGTACTTTTGTGGCCTCTCCAGTTGTTGCAGGTCTAGTGAGGTATGTGCCAAATGGGGCATTGTACTCCCTGACTGGTCTAATGAGGGAAGAGTAGAAGGAGACAATGACGTCTTTCTTCCTGGATGCAAAACCCTTAGTAATGAGATGTGCCACATAGAAAGACTTTCTGACCACAGTGGCAATGTGGTGGTCAAAAGAGAGGTTGCTGTCAACCTGTGTTCCCAGATATCTTATAATGCCTTCTGTGTTCAGTGGACTACCATCGATGTGGTAATTCATGGGAACTGAGTTTTTTCCAAAGGGGATGACGACACATTTTTTTGGCATTGAGCTTAAGGGCATGGTTCTGACACCAGTTGTTGATTTCAGTGAGGCCTTTCTGCAGGATGTCAGCATCACTTGGGGAGTTAAAAATAGCTCCCAACTTGCAATCATCTGCAAACTTTATCAGCAAGAACCCCTTCGTGTTGGCCTGGACTTCAGAGAAGTAGATACCAAACAGGAGAGGACCCAGGACCGAACCCTGTGGGATTCCAGTCGTGACTGGTCAGCAGTCTAACCTGGAGTCAGCTACTTTTACACTGTGGGTTCTATCTGTGAGCCAGTTTGCAACCCACCTAGAGATATAGTGGTTGATGCCTAGCTTAGTGAGTTTTTCTATGATTCCCGAATGGGGAATGGTATCAAAGGCCTTGGCCAGATCAAGGTAGGCTGTACGAACCACCTTGCCTTCATCCACATCTCTGGTGACTGACTCACAGAAGTCGACCAGGTTGAGCAGGCATGATCTACCCTTCACAAAACCAAACTGTGTGGGATCCAGAGTTTGGAGATTCCCTATATCCTTGTTTATTAGGTCCATGATGATGTGTTCCATAGCTTTGTATGTCAGACTCATCAGGCTAATTGAGTGATAGTTCCCAGGGTCTGTAGCCGCTCCTCCTTTGTGGAGAGGGATGACTGTAGCAGTGCGCCATTTGGTAGCGACAAAGCCTGAGGTGAGGCTCTGATTGAACAGGGCACACAGGTGTGGTGTCAGTTCACTCTGTAGTTCATGTAGAACACAGCCAGGGATATTGTCAGGTCTCATAGAAGCTGTATTCTTGGCCTTGGACAGTGCTGTTTTAACCTGTGCAGCAGTAATACTGAGTGCCTGGCAATCTGCTGGCATTGTGATTGGTCCTTGGGGGGGGGGGGGTAAAGCTGGCACTGAATCTTTCAGCCAGTGTAATGGCAATATTTGTTGACTCGGTATAGGAGGTACCATTGTGCAGTAGCTCAGAGCAAATCTGGGTATTGCCATGGATATTCTTTACATTACTATAGAAGGCCTTGTGGTTGTCTTTACTTTCTGCTGCAATTCTATTTTCATTGCTAGCTTTAGAGGATTTGATGAGGGATCTCAACTTTAGTTGAGGCTGATAAGGGAGTTTTTCCAGTCTTAGGACTTCACCTTATTCTGCATCAGATTTTTCCTTCTCTTGTAGAGTTTGTTTATGGCAGTGGACCGCCAGATTGGCTTCCTTTTTTTGTAGGAGAGCGTCTTGGTTCTTTTGGGTATGGCGAGATCCATGCATTTGTGTACGTGTTCATACAGTGCATTGGTGTATGATTCGGCGGTCATGCAGCTATTCTGCATTTGCATGGGTGCTGTGAATTTAGCCACCTCTGTTTTTAGGAGCCCAAAGTTAGTTTTGGAGAAGTTTTCCATGGTGGTTACCTTTGCAGGGGTGGTGGGAGGGATGTGGATTTCCAAGGTGATTAGTTTGTGGTCAGATCTAACCAGGGAGGAGTTGACTATTGGTGTAGAGCAATGGTCACCCATGTTAGTAATGACTACATCAAGGATGTTGCAACCTCTAGTGTGGATAAGAACGAGCTGGTCCAAGGCATTAGAATTGATTAATTCCAGGAAATGTTGGGCAAGGGTATTGTTACATGAGTAGTTTTCCCAGTTAATGGAGGGGTAGTTGAAGTTGCCCAGTAATGAGAGTGTTAGGTTGGACCCTAATATTCTCCAGGGTGCTTAGGAACGTGGAGTGTGAGTCTTGGGACATGGTTGGGGACCTATAGCAGGCTACGACCTGAATCGCTGTCTTACCTAATGTTAGCTGCACCTGAAGTATCTCTGATGCATTATGTTGAGCTACCAGTCTTGAGGTGTGCGCATCCTTTATGAATATGGAAACACCACCGTCTTTGGAGCTTCGGTCTTAGTTCTGGGTCCAAAAGGTGTGGAATGAGTTATAGCGTGGTAGTGCAGGGGTGCTTTCTGCTGCTTTGAACCCAGGTCTCTGTTACAGCACAAATGTCGATGTTCTCCATTTTAAGGAGTACTTCGAGCGAGCGCATTTTGATATTTAGACTTCTAGCACTGAGCAGCATGATCCTCAGATTGCATTTGTTTGTAGCTGTTATGGTGGTAATTTGGTCTTTGGAACACAACCTAAAAAAGACACTATACGGGTGGCAAGAGCCTTGGCCAGTATTCAGAAGCCCAGGGGTGACAGATTCAGGCCATCTCTAGCAAAGCATCGAGGTCTGTCAGTCATGTCATCCCAGGCAAACAGATACTGGATCCCCTTGGAATGACATCAAATCAGTTTTTGAAATCAATCATTTTTTGCTTGTATTGTGGTGTCATTCTGGGTGATGGTAGGATGCTGCTCAGGGCTATGGTCATACCTGCCTGGGCTACAGAATACGAGAGCTCCTCCATGTCTCTTTTCATGTAGTTCAGGGATGTATGTCTCAGGTCATTCAGACCCACATGTACAATGACAGAGTCATATCTGTACCTGTTGTTGAGGGACCTGAGTGCATGCGTTATGTGGCTGATCCTGACACCTGACATGCAGCTGACTGTTATTTTCTCCTTATTCAACCTACTGAGTGGGACGTCAATGTGCCTCACTATCAAGTCACCTATGACTAATGTGTTGGGCATGCTGTTTTGCCTTAGGGGCTTTGGTTGAGTGGCACACTGTTTGGGAGAGTTATGTGTCTTGTGAATAGTGTTGTGTTGTGGTGATTGAGTGCATTACTGCCTTGGAGGCCTCTGCTGTTTGGGTAGATTTTTATTTAGAGCCTCCGTGAAGGTGGGTGTGGTTTGTGTTTTTATGTGAATGTTTGTGTTCTGGAGGGCTGTGTGTTCCATGTGGTGTGGTGCAAATGTTGACCTTCTCCTCTTGACCAGCTATTCCGGTTTTGGCTGGAGAGTGCGTGGCTTCCAATTTGGATGTATAAGTGCATCTCTCTCAAGTCTGAGTGTTGGGAGGTAAGAGGAGAGGGCTGTCAGTGTACATGAGGCAGTTGCTACATTGCCTCAGGATGCCCAAGTTCACCAGGTTAATAGGAGAAAGCACAGGGAACTGACCTTTAACATGCCTGGAGGGGTGGGCATTAATAATAAGTACTGGAGCTGTTTCCTTGTAGTGCTTTAGCTGGTAGCACTTTTGTGTTCTACAATAATTACTACAAGAAGTCTGGTAAAGTGCTAGACTAATAAGCTAGTAAAAGTGCAGGAGAGGAGAGAACTAGCAGATCTAAGGGAAAGAAAGAGCCGACTTTTTGGCACCGCTCAGACGCTTAGAGACCATCTTGGATACAGCAAATCTGTGTCTGGACTAGACTACATACAGGAAAGGCGAGAAACAAGCGCAAATGCAGGCTTTTAATCCAGAAAGTTGAAAGAGATGGAAAAACTGCACAGACGGCCAATAAAATACAATTTCTGGGCCAGAAACTAGTCCTCTTGTGGTAGATAGGCTACCTAGTGCTTACCACTCCCTTACATACTTGTAAATGCCTCCATAATTAACACATAATACCTTACTGAGACTGATCCCTATAACATATTCTCCTTTTACCATTGAATACTTAAAAAAAGCCACCACTCTACATTTTTTCCCCAGTGACCATACTTCCTTAATTACCCCCAAAGCATTCAGTCCTTTCCCCCTCTTTTGCCAAAATAAACTCCACATGTGGTGCATCCTCCACATTTAAATCTTGCTGGTTCATCCATTTTAATGCACCATACCTTCTTAATACCATCTTCAGACTATTTATGTAAAAAAAAAAAAAAAAAAAAAAAAAAAAGGGCTCAAATCCCTCCCCCCCACACACACACACATCATGTAGAACCTCTGAAACAGTCCTGTCATTTTGGGAAGTGTGCTAGAAATGGTCATCTATCACACAGTTGAGATTTTTTAATGGAGTTCTCATGTAAATGTGATCTTATACCACACAATGTGCACCTGCATGTTGGACAGTGTAATACCAAGTGCCACTCCCCATCACAAAATAGCACTTCTTATATTGTCCAGAAAATCATCTCACATTTGTTGCCCTTCGGTGTACAGAATATGACATTTACCCTTTTCCAAATTTGACAAATTAGATGCTGGAACTGAAAGGGTTAAGGGCTTCCAGAAGATATAAAAAGTTAAGGCAGGGTGGAACTGTAGTGAGAGAGAGAGAGAGAGTTAATTTAGGGAGCGAAGTAGAAAAGAAGATAAGTATTTTGTCCAGTGTGGTCTCCTTAGAACCAAGGAGTGCTAGATTTCATCCATCAACTAGAATGTGCTAATTTCTTGGGAAGCTTTTGAATGTAAGATTGGCTGGGGTATGTCTCTTCAAGCACTGGTGATTGCTATATCATGCTACTTATGGGCCTGACAGGAGAATGGGCTCTTTTTGCTAATAAATGGAAACCTGATAGTTCTACAGTTTATGATTAAAACTGCCATATGCTGGAGAAATTCTCGTCACCTCTGCATTCTGAAGAAATGATGTTACTGTTTAAAAGGCTGTGTTTTGTACTGGGCTTTGCTGTGTTGTGTGTTGTGAGCAACTGAAATGAGCCCATAGCGTAGGAATAATTGGAAACTGTAGTTCAGACATCCCTAACCCATGATTAACTTTTCCTGTGTTTCTGCTTGCTGCTGCGTAACAGAAGGTAGTTTAAGCCAAAAATGTGGCAGAACCCCATACACCAGCAGTCCTCCTCTCAGGTACACAACATATTTTGCTGTGTTACACTCACAGTCCGTGAAAGGCATGTAAGATAGGGTATGATAAGAACGATCTCTTGGATCATTCTGGTTTTCTTCTTTCAGCTGGTCCTGCAGTGTCTTAGACTTCTTAAACCAAAGCTGTTGTCTACACACTGTGTGGCACTGCTGCTGTTGAGGTTGGTTGGTCTTTGAACTGCTGCGTTAGCAGGAGGTGTGTGACTACAGATGCAGACGGTGCTATTTCATGTAATGTAGTGACAAAAGAAATGAATGTTTAAATAACGTGTTTATCCATGGGGTGAAAATTTACTGAAAAAGTTTTTTGTTTTTACAAGCTTGGTCTTTGCATGGTTATGGTAGTGCATCGGTCTTTAATTTAATTTATTTGTTCAGTTTTTTTGTTTACCAGTTAGCTGGACTGATGCTTGTGGATCCTTTTCGCCAATAACCCAGCTCAAAAGGTAGATAATGCAAAACAGTAAACACAGTACAGAGTTTTAAAAAAGGCATCACAGAGCATATGACTCCGTAAACAGTGATACATGAAAACACTGAGCAGTTGTGATCATGAAGAATAGCAGGCAAGACTGTGTTCAGGCTATGTTACAGGAAGCCAACAGATAATTATGTTTAGTGAAATATGAAGAGGGTACTCAGATGAAATGCAGTAAATAAAATATATACAAGAACAACTGTATTAAAGTAATGAAATAGGTAGAGAGCACACACAAATATTGTAATGTGTTGCGGGAAAAAATAAAAATCAAGTGTGAAGGGGTTGTGACACTCCAAAGCTTTTCTGCCTGTGTTGTGAATGTAGTTAAGAAGAATTAAGCAAACTGGATGGCTCGTATGGTGCTTGTCCACCAGTAAGGTATATGTTTATGTTTTTCTTAGAGAAGATGTTGGAATATGTAATATTCTTATGAAGAAAAAAAGCAGTTATGGTTATCTTTACTGAACTTTTCACTGTTGTTCATTGCTTCACAGATCATGTTCCAGGCTTATGGAGATAAACAGGGACCCTTACATGGAATGCTTATCAACACCCCTTATGTCACCAAGGACCTGCTTCAGTCCAAAAGATTCCAAGCACAGACTTTGGGAACAACTTATGTCTATGACTTCCCTGAAATGTTCCGACAGGTAATATTTCAAAAGAAGACCACATCTTCCATTAAGAAATTAGTTCAGTTTGTTGCACCATTTGCCATTAAAGAACGTCTTTGTGAGTTGTAACATGGCAGCAGAATAGCTGCCAGGACATTGCTCTTCTTAGTGTGTCACCTTTGTAAAATTAGAGAGAAATTTAGCCTGGCTATGGTTACAGAAGAATGGAACCTTGACTGTGACTCAGGTTATCAGCATTTGATTAGTGGCCCAACACTGGAGAAGCCAATTAGGAAGAAGAAGGAGGGAAGGGGAATGTCCTGCTCACCCCCTCAGAGAGTGGGGAAGGTTGCATGCATCCGAGAGTACACAGGGTCAATGCAGTTTAGCTAGTGGAGACTGGGAAAACCACCAGTTTTCCTTTGTGAGGGAGGCAGGGCTGCTTGAAGGGAATACACCTTGCAGAAATGAACATATGTCCTCTGCAGTCAGCCCACTGCACATCCATCCTTGGCACTTGGCTGAAGGCTTCTGGGGGATAGGACTGAAAATAAGAAAAAACTCTTGAATGATCTTTGATGGCTTTCTTAGTGATGGCACCTCCTGGTTGACCTTCACCTTGGTGATGGGGAGCAAATGAGCCAATTGGTTAGGAGGTGGGTTGATGATTGACAGACAACAGGAGCAGTAATTTATGCTCATTATTACATTGTCATGTGTGCATCCCACTTACTCTTTAGAAAGAAGCAGACAATCCATTTGTTCATTGTTCTCTAATTATAACACTGATTTTAAATTGTCATTTTTCTGTCACAGGGAAGGTAGTGTTGCAAAATAAATTGTGCTACTACACAAAAAGATGTGACCAGACGTGTTTCTTAAGTAGTAATCTTTGGCAGGAGTGTGAGTTATGCTGAGATTTTCTTCTTTCTGGCCATGTTCTAAAGCCCAAGGTAAAAAGTGATCTGGCTAGAAAGGATTAGATTCCATCATGACTAAAACATATGCCATGGATTATTGCTGTTATACCATGGCATGAATGGTGTGTTTAGTAGTTGTATTTCCTTAGAGAGGAAGCATTGGGGAAAATGGTAAGTGTTTACAACTGTTGGCAGACTTCTGAGTTTTTTATGAGTTGTGACATAAAGTGACGGTGTTGAATGTGAAATTGCAGTGTTGTTTAGGTGCATTTTTATTGTAGCACTTGTAGTTTGCAGAGATATTGACAAGCACCTGCATTTATGATGCACACCTTGGTTTCCCATGAAATATTCAAGAGATTAGCCATTTCTTTTGTAGAAAAAATTTGTTCAATTTTTAGACAGTTTTGTTTTAAAAAATGGCATAGCCTAACTTTTTCTCAGTATTACTGCTTGTTATGTAGAAGTTGAATGTTTTTCTTTAGAGAGGCAGCTGGACTTTAATGTTCTTTAGTGTTGCAGTGAGAGTTCCTTCAGGCTGGTCTTCTGTTGGAATTTTCTACTTAATTATCATAAGACCTGTTATAATGTGGTACTCTAGTGATGTATCAAAACAGAACATGAAAGTCATGTTATTTCACAATAATACAACTATGGAGTATCTTGCCATTTTAATTTGATGGGGCATTTCTAATAATAACAGTAAACAGATATTTTTTTCTCTGGCTTTGTTGCTGTTATGCAGCTGCTTATTGCTACAACTAATATCAGTCCTGTTTGTCCTGGAACTGACTTAAGAGAGGTATTATTATGCTGTATTATCATTGTGTCTTTGGATTTATAGGCAGTTAGGTGTCTTGAATTTTCTTTTTTTTATGTTCATAGGCTCAGTTGTCAAGCTTATGACCTTCTCGCTTTCAACACGTTTAATTGCTGACCAGCCACAGGGGACTTCTGGTATGGATCTCTGAGGAAATGGTCAGAGCTTCTCCTTGTTCCTCCCACAGTTCAAGATATAAAATCCGTTTAAGGCCGTAATCTGCTGAATTTTATTATTAAGAAATTTAGAATTACCATAGTTAATATCTGAATCTGGCAAGAGACGGAAGTGTAAAGATCAAAGTAAAGCTACATCTGCATAAGAGTACTGTCCAAAGATCACATGGTAAATTCCTCTACCTGGGAAATGTCTGATGATGCACTGTCGAGCCAGGTATGAAAAGACAAACCACCTAATGCTTCACTGGTCATGATCTTGTTGGAGATTCAAAAGATGAATGAGAAATTAGATGGGTTTGTGACTAAAATCCTGTTCAGAAATGCAGAAGTGGGTGAAGTTTTGCCGGAACTTCCCGATGCTGTTTCACCCCTTGGAGCAAGAGAATAAACTGTTTGAGGAGAAGGTGACTAAACTGGAATCCAATATCAAATTAATGCAAGAATGACAAGTGGATACAGAAGATGAGACTTGTAGGAAGAAAGTGTGAGGCATTGTCGTCCCTATGAGGATGGAAGGACAGAGATGTCTGCAGTGTATGCACTAAATGATGTGTTAACATAAAAGGAACCCACAGCATTTTCATGCTAGGTGACAATGCTGGACCCAGAAATCTAATGCACTTCATAATGCACCTGGAATCATGTAACACTGCAGAGCAAATTGTCAGTGCAATACAGAAACATGCCTACTGTGTAACCTTGAGTAAGTCACTTAACCAGACAGTGCTCAGGATCAATTTTTTGAATTTGGGTTAGGCTCCTTATAGACTGTGTGCGTAGTAGCCACATATGAACCAGGTCGATAAGAGTATTCACTACAAATGACTATTTCACAACCACAAGACACAAGAGAGCTTAGTTCTTAATTGCTGTCCAGGTTATGTAAGTCTCAAGGAATTTACTTTTGCCTCCTGTTTCCAGAACTTTGAAACTCCTCCTGCCATCAAGAGTGAAAGTATTTGCTGATGCATAGGTTGTCCTTCATATATCCATGAGCTGGCTCTGGAACAGCTCCGAGGCTTGGAGTGAAATAAAATGCAAATAGCAGAGGAGGTTGTAGAAAGCACTCAGGTGTCTCTATGGCAGAATGGGTCTAACTTAAAATCTTTCCAGACATTTTGGGCATTGCTTTGAAAATAGAGAACAAAGAGCAACAGCAGAAACCAAAAAATGATTACTGCATTCTGCTAATGAATTTAGTGACTAGGTTGAGTAGCCGTTTGGCTGAACAAACTGTAGGAAGTATTCCCTGGAATTAAATTTCCTTGCTACCTATACATTATATTATGACAAGGTCAGCAACAGAAGTAGGTTTACAGTTATGGAAAATGAAGAGCTACAGACTATGTTTAGGGAACAAATATAACGGGTGGACTGACTGGGAACAAGTCAGGGAAATTTCAACTTAAGGCATACATGGAAAATAGATTGCTGTAGAGTAATAGCTATGGCCCTCACATTGAGAATTTTGGAACTGCCAAATAAGTAACAACCCACAACTGAGACAATGGTAAGGTTTAGAGACTTGAATCAGATAGCCAGGAAAGAAGAAGGAGGAAGTCTGAGTAGAGGTGAGCTGCAATTTCTTATCTAACTAGATATGCCACCAAGGCCAGGAAATTGTTCATGTAGAAATGTCTTCACAGGTAGCTCTAAACTCTAGCTTAGGTTAACCATATGTCTCTGCAAGCAGATGACATTTACTGCCATTGCAGGAATGAATGCAGAACCTGAGAGCACATTTTCTAGACGTATTCTGACTTGTTAGGCGTCAGGAATCATTTGCAGGACCTCTTGAAAAAATTATTTTTTCAACTTTTATATTTCACTCATATGTAGTTTTTACTGGGATACAATGATTATTTGGCAAGAGTAAAACGTTAGAGAATGTTGTTTTACTTGTTTATCACAGTGGCAAAAAAGACTGTCATGAGAAGGTGCAAGTGTTTTTAGACCCCTCAGGCTAAGGCTGTAAAAGAAAAGTCACAACAAAGGTATTTAAGAAAACGGGCATCCTGACTGTTATATTACAGCTTGGATATCTAACTTGTTCCTGTTTCATATACTAAGCAAAAGGGTTATTGACACAGCATTCTTATTAAAACATGACATAGCGATTTGGTTGGTGGTACTTGGAACACAAAATGACTTGAATGTTGGCTTCCTGCTGTATTAGAAATTAACTGCTATACCTGTGTCAAAATAATACAGAGAGTAATGTATTGGAGAGTATTAGCTGAGTTTATATTCCATACATCAGTACATCCAGAGAAGGAATTGTTTACAAAAATTGACTTTACCTGTGAGCTTTCAGTTATTTTGTCTTGTTAATATGTTTTTTTTTTTTTGTGATTTGAAATTGATGTTTTAAGTTGATGTTCAAAACTGTTAATACATTTATTTTCTTAAATAAAGAAAGTTGATTGAAATAAACCCAAGTAAATATTTATACTTCCCATGTACCTATCAAAATTACTTGAGAAGGAAGTTAATGACTCTTATTCTATAATCTTGGAAGGTGTTTGTAATGTATTATTATTTATTTTTAGTGCATAGTTCCTTAGTCTTATGTTAGCTCCCGCAGAAGTGCATTTGAGGCACAGGCTTACAAATAGGATTGGATCGGATATTGCATTATAGACCCCAAAGATGTCACCTCTTAGTAACCTGCAGAATACAGTGACAGTCCTTGAAACATTTGTGAATAGTTAGATTTTTCAAAACCTATGAAATTTATAGTAAGTAGTCACACCTTTACAGGTCTTCTCAGATGGCTTGCTCAAAGGTTGCAAGGCACAGCATTGCATTTAGTAATGGATCAGATCAGTGACATGTAAATTGGTGCAGTGATCTCCCAAGAGTAAACTGACATGCATTTTAGAAATAGATAATTTGCAGAGTATGCATTTCCAGCTGTGGCAGATGCACATTAAAGTAAAGTTGTTGTCTACTACTGTTGCCAGACCATTAGGGATGGCTTTGTTATGATTTGACAGTTTTTAGAATCATACTTTGTTTTATTTTGCTAAGACTCATTATTTAACATTTACCGGTAGTAAAGGTGAGGTTGTCACTACTGCATCAGTTGTATTTTTCAGAACATCCTCGAGAATTGTGGCATTTTTTATTGAAAATTAATAGTTATGTTACCCAGTTTACATTCATCATCCTATTTGGTTATTCAATGCCCATTTCCTACATTTATATCTAAAAAGAATAGCACAAAATAGCGGCTGGCTCAATTACAGAGCCGTCTGTGACACCACCACTAGGCCTTGTCAGGATAGGCAGGTGTCACCCCCCCCCCCAAACACAAACGCACACTCATTGACTTGCTGCATCCTATTGCTTATACAGTATTTTTATAGGTTCATTGGTAAGTACTAGGCTAGCTGACCTTGCTGTCAACTTTAAGTCTAACCAATTGCTCTTTTTGTGCTGAAATTAACCTATCCCGTTTGGTTAGAGGTTGGCCTTACCCATCCCATGGTTAATAATTATATGTTACCCCTATTGAGAATAACTGGGATCATACCATAGATAATTTGAGGAGACCCATGCATGGGACAAAACATTTAGGAGCTGCTTCTATCCATTAGTAGTACATGGGGCAGTCCTAAGATAAATTTTCTGTTTCCCATCCATAGATCTGCTGCAAGATATACCTGTCCCACTAAACAGCTCTGTTGATGTTGCAGATACTTAGACTGAGTTTTGCTGATGTTATTTGAATTGCTGATGTGCAGTAAATCCATCAGTAGTGAGCTGGAGGATGTCATTTATAACAGATACAAGTCACCCCTTAGCAGTCTGTAGGATACCAAGTATAGTGACAGAACTTTGAGTCAGTCCATGTAAGACATATTGTTTAGGCACTGTGTCTTTTTAGTAAGGTATCTCTGTGGACATTCCAGTTGTGGCATGTGTCTGGAATGTTGGATGTCAAAAGGGGCATTATATTCAATGATTGGCCTAATGAGGATTGAGTAAAGGGGGGCAATGACATCCCTAATTTTAGAGACGGTCCCTTTGTTATAAGCTGTGCAGTATAGAAGGACTTTCTTACAACAATGGACACATGTTGGTCAAAAGTTAGGTCACTGTCCACATAAGTTTTTACAGACGTATTGTCTGTGTGGTATTTTCCTAGGACAGATGACTTACCAAAGTATACAATAATTTAGTTTCAGTCCATGATTTTGGCACCAGTTATTTATTTGAGAATTCAATGACTGCTGCTAGCTTAAATTCATCTGCAAACTTAGCCAGACCCCCTTAGTATTAGCTTTTACTTCAGAAAAGTAGAAGCCAAACAGGAGAAGTCCCAGCACAGAACCTTGGGGGCATTCCACTAGTGACTGGTCTCTTTGTGGAACTCCCCAATTTTGATTGCCTGCATCCTGTCTGTGAGCCAGTTGGCAATCCAGCAGATGGCATAGGGGGTTATTCCCACTTTATTTTGCTTTTCTACTATGCTTGAGTGGGGAATTGTCAAAAGCTTTGGCCAGGTCGAAATATGCAGTGTGTACCATCTTGCCTTCATCCATTCCTTTGATGATCTTTTCAGTAAAATCCATCAGGTTTAGTAAGGATGACCTGTCCTTGACATAGCCAAACTGAGAAGGGTCCAGTGCTTGGAAGTTCCCTGCATCCTGGTTGATTAGTTCCATGATAAGTCTTTCCATGGCTTTGCATATGAGGTTAGTCAGACTTATGCACCTATAATTGGCTGAGTATGTGGAAGGTCGTGCCTTATGCAGGGAAATGACTGTGGCTGTTCTCCATTCACTTGTTATAAAATCTGTATGGAAGCTGAGATTAAACAATGTTATTTGAGGTATGGCTAAATCATGCTTCTTGCTGTTTAAGATGCATCAGGGGATTTTGTCAGAACCCATCACTGCAGTATTTTTAGGACTTGGTCTTTTATGATAGCTGAATGCAAGCCAGTTTCAGGTGTAACTTGAGGTATAGATGGTTCATAGGTTCATAGGTTAGTACTATGCTAACTGCCCTTGTGAGCCATTTACCCTTGTGAGACGCAAACCCTGCACCTTGTGCTTGTAAGGCAATCACCTTAACCATTAGGCCAGTCTCCCAACCTGGAAGGCAGAGAGGGGTAAAGTTAGAGCTAAATTTATCGGCCAGTAGGTTCACTATATCTTTATGCTAAGTGTTGGTAACATCATTCACAATCAGCTCAGTGCATTGCTGCAGTGTGCTTTTCAGATGACAAACAAATCTGCTATTTTAAACCATGTCTCAGCCACTACACAGATGTCAGTGTCCGCCAGGGTGAGAAGGGCATGTAGGTAGTGAAGTTTCTTGTTCAGGCTATTAGCATTGATCAGTAACACCTTCATCTTTTACTTTGTTTCATTATGTTAGTAGGCTTAACAGGTTGGCATTGCCTAAAAAAGGCAGTACCGAGGTAAACAATATTTTTTCCAGTAATCCATACCCTAGAGGGGCCAGATGCCGACCATCCCAGGCAGAGCAACATAGTTGAACGATCTTATCCTCCTAGGCTGACAAATATTGGACCCCCTTTGAATAACACCAAAAACTAAGCCAGTTATTGAAGTCAATTATTTTTTGCTCATATCACTGCATCAACCTTGTAGAAGGTAGAATGCTGCTCAGTGTTAGTCTCATTACCTGCCTTGGAGACATAGTCTGAGATCTCCATCATGTATTTCTTTATATGGTCCAGGGAGGTACGCCTCAAGTGATTGGCAACGGCATAAACTATGACTGGTACTTGTTGTTCAAGGACTTGAGTGCATGAGCTGTCTGACAGATCCTAGCACCAGACAAGCAACTAACCATCACTCTTTAGGCTCATGTGTATGTCTTACAATGGAGTCACCTATCAAAAGAATGATTGAGTCGATGCCTGCCTTATGGGTCCAGCATCTGTGACTTTAGGATCTTTGTGCTATGTGAGGAGGTAGGCGTCACTTGCTAATTGTGCTCTGTGCCTGTGTTGTATTTTATAAAATTGAAATATTTTTATAATAATGAATAATATTTACTTATTGACTTGTATATGGATTAACATTTAATGCTACCCTGGATCCATGGCATAGAGGGATGGAGCCCTGACTATGACCCAGACAACCTGAGATTGACTAGAAGCTGTGGTACTGGAGGAACTGGGGATTAGGGTTGAGCAGAAGCGTCTTTGCCAGCTTGACTACTCTGGGAGGGAGCGGAACAATTTCTGACTTTGATAAGGACACCATTCCCAGTGATGGAGATGGTACCATAATCAGGGTCAATGTCACATAATCGAACTTCCAAAATTTTGAACACCATATGTTCGAACTTGGAAGTTTGAAATGTGAGAACATCGAAACCTCAGAACAGCAAATTTTTTCCCAGGAAAAAAATTTGCTGTTCCGAAAAACACACACAACACAAGCACACCAAAATCCTAATAAACCTACACTACACCTTACATACACAACTATCTATGCACTAACCTTAACCCAAACCCTAACCCTAAGGTCCGTCACTATCGCACACTTACCTCACCCGCACCCTAACCCTAAAGTCCGTCACTATCGCACACTTACCTTAACCCGTTCCATAACTTTTGCACCACAGTGGAGAAAATGTCGAAGCCACAGAAACAGCCAACTGAATTCTTTCCCTGGGAAATAATTCGTATTTCCGCATCTTCGACATTTTCAATTTTTGAACTTCCCCTTTCGAACTTCTGGTGTTCGAACACCTGGACGGTCGATTAAAAGATATAGACCCCATAATCACAAAGCATATTGTAGTAACTTGGTTGATGCTAACTGACATGTGTAAGGCTGCATGTGATGTTACTAGCATTGCCCATTTAGGGAATACTATAAAATCCCCTGGCATTCGTGACCAGCATACGTGGTGATGTTGGCTGCTTCTGTCCACTTCCCCTTCCCAGTCCACCAATGTTACAGTCCCAGCCCTAGGGAATAGTACCAAGGACACTTATTGTAAAAATGGTGCAGCTGGGCCTCTGATTGTCAGCTGGTGGACACAAAATTGGGGAAAAAACAGCTAATTATTTGAACGTAGAAATTTTAATTAAGGAGTAACATACTGCAAGATGTGCTTTAACCCATGTTCTTTGATATTAAGAAAAATATAAGTCCAGTCCTTGCAAGGTAGAAATTTCAAATTAGTATGGTGGAATATACACAGTTATGGGGCAAAATCTCACAATGTTCCTCCATTCAACGATCCAGTCACAAAGCTTGTATAGATAGATGTGTAGCATGTTATAGGGCTGCAGGTCTCCACACTGGTTGGTGTACAGTTGGGCTTTGTCCCTCTGCAGAACACTTTAAAGTTGTCTTAGCGACATTTACAATGAGTCTTCCAATTTCCAAGTATCTTTTAGTTTTACCTTATTTGCTTATTGATTTCTTTGTGCTGTGTGAGTATTGGAAGTCTGTGAATATTTTTGCTCATATGCCTTTCAGGTCTTGATTAGTCTAGGCATGTGCTTGCAAAAATTACTTTCTTTTTTCATAGAATCCTCTACCCTTCTTTTTTCCACATCAGTGTTGCAAAAATGATACAGATTTATTTGTTTTTGAGTCTTTTCATCAAATACCTTCTGACATACATGTGCACTTACACATACATGAGTGGTTATTTAAGCAGTTTCAGAGTTCACGTAACTCATTCATAAGTGAAGGTATCAAGCCTATGACCTAGTAGCCCTTAAGGAGCTTTATTGACATTATCCGTCATAGGTATCTTTTGTCTCTCATGTAGTCAAGGTCATTTTTGAAGGCGGCAACTGTAGTCCATTGTTTGACTTCTACAGTGAGCTTTTTCTATTGGCATGGTAGATGCTGTGTGATGTACTTGTCTGTCTTCTTCCCATTGTTATAATCTGTCTTCTGCATAAGGCTATCCATTCTCTTATTTGCTTCTCTGTATATTTCAGACACAAGCTGTCAAACTGTGTTTCTCATTGTCTTGAAGAGAAGACTGCCACCTCCAAAGTATTCTGCATGCCATGCGGTAATTGGATAACTTTTTCAGTGTTTCCAGATGCTCACATTATGCAACCATAACTCTTCCTTGACACTAATTTCTGGACTTTCTCAAGCGCTGCACCAGCTGTTTGATCTGGCAGGTATAAAAAAGCTTCATTATATTCAAGAACTGGGTGAATCATCATTATAGAGGGACAGTTCGTTAAAGGAGACCTGGTGGTGGAATGAAGAAGTACAGGAGAGTATACAAAGAAAGAGGTCGGAGAAGAAGAAGTGGGATTGTTAGAGAGATGAAGAAAGTAGACAGGAGTATAAGGAGATGAGGTGCATGGCAAAGAGAGAGGTGGCAAAGGCTAAGGATAAGGCGTATGAAGAGTTGTATAAAAGGTTGGACACTAAGGAGGGAGAAAAGGACTGATTGGCTAGACAGAGACACCGAGCTAGTAAAGATGTGCAACAGGTAAGGGTGATAAAAGATAATGAGGGAAACATACTCACGAGCGAGGAGATTATGTTGAGCAGATGGAAAGAGTACTTTGAGGGGCTGATGAATGAAGAGAATGAGAGGGAGAGAAGGTTGGATGATGTGCGGATAGTGAATCATGAAGTGCAGTGTATTAGCAAGGAGGAAGTAAGGATAGCTATGAAGAGGATGAAGAACAGAAAGGCTGTTGGTCTAGATGACATACCTGTGGAAGCATGGAGGTGTTTAGGTGAAATGGCAGTGCAGTTTTTAACTAGATTGTTTAATGAAATCTTGGAAAGTGAGAGGATGCCTGAGGAATGGAGAAAAAGTGTTTTGGTACCAATTTTTAAGAATAAGGGTGATGTGCAGAGCTGTAGTAACTACAGATGGATTAAATTGATCAGTCACAGCATGAAGTTATGGGAAAGAGTAGTGGAAGCTAGGTTAAGAAGGGAGGTGATGATTAGTGATCAGCAGTATGGTTTCATGCCAGGAAAGAGCACTACAGATGTTTGCTCTGAGAGTGTTGATGGAGAAGTATAGAGAAGGTCAGAAGGAGTTGCATTGTGTCTTTGTGGATTTAGAGAAAGCATACGACAGGGTGCCTAGAGAGGAGTTGTGGTATTCTATGAGGAAGTCGAGAGTGTCAGAGAAGTATGTAAGAGTGGTACAGGATATGTATGAGGATAGTGTGACAGCAGTGAGGTCTGCGGTGGAAGTGACAAATGCATTTAAGATGGAGGTGGGATTACATCAAGGATCAGCTCTGAGCCCTTTCTTATTTGCAATGGTGATGGACAGGTTGACAGACGAGATAAGACAGGAGTCCCTGTGGACTATGATGTTTGCAGATGACATTGTGATCTGTAGTGAGAGTAGGGAACAGGTGGAAGAGACCCTGGAGAGGTGGAGATATGCTCTAGAGAGAAGAGGAATGAAGGTCAGCAGGACTAAGACAGAATATATGTGTGTGAATGAGAGAGAGGATAGAGGAATGGTGAGGATGCAGGGAGTAGAGGTGGCAAAGGTGGATGAGTTTAAATACTTGGGATCAATAGTTCAGAGTAATGGCGAGTGTGGAAGAGAGGTGAAGAGAGTACAGGCAGGATGGAGTGGATGGAGAAGAGTGTCAGGAGTGATTTGTGACAGACTAGTACCAGTAAGAGTGAAAGGGAAGGTCTACAAGAGGGTAGTGAGACCAGCTATGTAGCTCTTTCTAGATTAATTGTTTGCTGTTGTCTGTAATTTCTGTATTATATTTAACTTGCACCTTTTCTGAGAGCTGGAAGTTTTTCCAACTGTCAAGCAATGTCTCTTCTTTCTGTTATATGGCTTACTGAATTGGGAGCACCAACACAATGGTATATATTTAAATGTGTCCATATATTGTTTTGGGTCAACTATTTTTAAAAGCAGTTAATAACCTTTAGAAGTTACCACTTTTCATTTCAAAATAAGTCTTCATTTTCCTGTCTACACTGAAAAAATATGTGTGTGTGTGTGTGTGTGTGTGTGTGTGTGTGTGTGTGTGTGTGTGTGTGTGTGTGTGTGTGCTTCGCCCCCCACACCCCCCCTACCTTTATATATCAACTCCAGGGTTGCACGACTTTGGGGAGGTGGACAAATCCCTGTTAATTGCCATGAATACTGGTTTTCGATCAAATGTACTGTTGATCAAATGAGTTTCGATCAAATGTGCTGTCGATCAAAAGTAGTAGATCCATATATATATATATATATATATATATATATATATATATATATATATATATATATTTATTTTTTTACATTTGTTAACCGGGTTAGTCTGTCTGGATTCTTAGAAGCCATTTTTCAGCAGAGACCCGAGGAAAACCGCTCCCAAAAAAAAAACATTTTAAGTAAACAAATAGTAAGAACAAATTTTAAGTATACATACTTCTGAAGTAATTACATAACATGCAATAAAGGAATATACAGAATGGATGGGAATACAATACAATACATATATGGAAATTTTCACGTAGTATGGCAAGAAACTAAGCAGAAATATGGTAAGACTAAGGTGACATATATAAACGAGAAGTAACACTTGTTAGTTAAATATAGAGAATAAATTTGAATTAGTGCATTGGTGATATCTCTTTAAAGTATTACAATTGTATGGTTCCCTGATTCATTTATAAAGCTATCGACATGTTAAATGTAATAATTCACAATCTTATATAAAATATGGTGCATCTGTTACAAGCAACCAAAGTAAGGAAAGGAACTAAAACAGATTTGTCCTCTTTCTTTTTTATTTGCTGTGTTAATAGAACCAGTAGCAAATTCAGTAAGGGAGAATGACTATACAAATGTTTTTTAATGTAAGCGTTTTTTCATTCAGAAGTTTTATTTACAGACCATATATTATTGATGTTAACTAACACTGCATAAATATTCAGTAATTCATTTAGATGCAAATTGAAAAAAAAAATTGAAAGAATGTAAAGTCTCAAATTTAATACAAGCAAAATAAGAACTATTTATTTAATTGGAATACAGATTATTTAATAACAAAAAGTTATAATTGGAATTTGCAAGAATGGAAAATATTTGTTATTTATTTTTATTTATTTGACATTTGTTTACTGAGAAAGTCTGACTCGACACGGGTCCTTTTTCAGCAGAAGCCCGGGGAGAAAAGCTCCATTTATAAAAAATACAAACATTGCAGAAGTTGACAAATGTGAGGAATTATAGAAGTATTCACAAACAACAGTTATATAATGATGGGCAATACAGTTCTTTAGAAGTAAACATTTACATCACATATCATACATGAATGTATACAATTTAAATGAGAAAGGGAACTAGTTTCCATACTTGATGTCAAATATTGGTGTAAGATAACACTCAGTGAGCGATATTTAAAGAGACTGAGGTAAGGCCTATCCATGACAGTTGCAAGAACAGAGTCAAGTGTCTATTAAGTGTAATTTTAGGGGCTTTTTAAATTGTAGTATAATGCAGTTGGAGGTTATTAGGGTTGGCAGTTTATTCCATATTTTAGGAATGATGTTTGAGAAGGGTGATTCCCTAGCTGAGTTATTAGCTTTGGTGATATCTAGAAAGAACAGAGGGATCTAGAAGTGGTGTATGGTTGTATAAGATTTTGCAGATGCAGGTTGATGCAGTATATTGTGGGCAGAGATTAATTGTTTAAAGTGTAGCTGTTGAGGAAGTTCTAGCCATTTTAGCTGTTTAAGAGATGTACAGTGATGTGTCCTGTATGAGGCATCAGTGGCAAACTTTGCAGTTTTTTTAGTTTGGTTAGATCAGTTTTGCAGAGGTTGGTTAGAGCTTGGGAGACATGTAGGAGACGATAAGAGGCATGTGCGAGCAATTGTAACTTTTTTGTTTCTTAGAAATAGCTTGTTTCTGTTTGAAGACCTAGTTTCTTGTGGACCTTCTTAATGGTTTGAGCTATGTGAATATTAAATTTCAAGTTGTCAATTTCTACGCCTTGCAGTTTAGTGTGAGTTATTGGGGTGATAATAGTTTTATTTTTGGATAAGGTATTGAAAGACAGGAAAGACAAGAGGGATCTTTGTTGGATAGAAGAGAGGGATCTTTGTTTTGTTGGGATTTAGAATGAGTTGGGAGTCAGTGAGCCATGTTTCCACATATAGAAAGGAATCTTGGGTTATGGTGTGGAGGTCTTGTGAGGAGGAGGCTGCCCATATTAGAGTAGAGTCTTCTGCATATCGTACCACTGAGGCACTAATTGTGGAGGTATGGAGCTGATTAGTAAAGAGAAAGAATAGTAGAGGCCCAAAGTTAGAGCCTTGGGGAACCCCTAAGGCAGCTGGGAGAAGACTGGAAATGTGCGTTGCCATTGGAAGGCCTGCTGTTGTCCTGATAGCTAGCTTTGGAACCAGGTGATAGAGGAGCTACTAAGGTTTAGGGTGGAGAGAACATTGGTGAGTTTGTTTACTGATGGATTAACCATATATAATAATGTAGACAATACTGTCAAAGTTAATTGTAATTATATTATTCAAAACCTAAAGGAGATAATGTCAAAGTAGAATATTTTTTTTGCTTCTGGGAATAGTATGTTTCTAATTGAAATAATAATAGGAAGAGTTTTATACATAATCCACACTATTTTTGGCACAAAAAAATAAGAGATTAAATTAAGTAATCATCGCTTTCCTTTAGTACCATAATAACCCAAGAACAGTATTTAAGAAGAAGATTAGAATGCAGGATAATGGTGGAACTTGTTTTCTGGATGTTTCTTATTATGTGAAATGGAAAGGGATACACAAAGTTATGTGAGGAAACTTCTCTGTGTGGAAGATTCCTAGAGGTCCTTAGAGTTCAGGAACCTAATAGAAACCATACTGTGAATATCCCACCTAATAACAGGTGGAGAAATACTTTCTTTAAAAACTTTCCAAAGTTTAAATCCACTGATGAATATAGGGAAGCACAAGCTAGTTCAAGTTGAATCTTCTTTATTAAAAACACAAACAAGCAATCCAAATAGTAGTTGAAAAAAACAGAATAAAGTGTAGAATTCACCATTCCATTTTAAATACCTGCTTTAAACCTGTTTACAAGCATGAGAGTGGTTTACTGGGGTAGCTCTGTTGTAAAAGACAATTAGCATGTTCACTAGCTAAACACCCCTTCCCCAATACACCCGTGTGATATTTGACACAGTGCTGCCCTACTTCTAGCTGTGTGATTCCAGGATATGTTAAACTAAACTAAACTAAACTAAAAGTTAAAATAAAAATTATACATTAATAATTGCTAAAACTTCCTGAAAGCATTTCAATGTAGTATAAAAAAAAAAGGTTAACACGAGTCTCCAAAATTCCGTAGAAATCTTTTCTACCAACAGTCAGAAACATTTTAACATTTTCAACATTTTTAACATAGATCGCTTTCGTTTGTTAGAACTTCTTCAGGTTTGTGTGTCAAGTGGGAAAAGCAGCTAAAAATGAAAAGTTAAATAATATATAACACTAAAATTTGTTGGGCTAAAACAACACATACTATTTAAGAAAATGTAGTACAAAAAACAAATCCTAAATAAAACCCTACCAAACAGTTGAAACAACAGTCACGCATGCTCACAGCAGTGATATGCACTCAGGTCTGCAAACCCAAGAAAAAAATGTGTAATCAGGACCCCATTTAAAGTTTATGAATGTTCTAGTATTGGACATTTAGTATACTTGCCAATATATGTCTAGTTAAGCTGGATACTGTGCATTACAAAGTTTCAGTCTGACAAGGCTGAACTGTCATGAAAACTATGCATGTGCTATAAGGAGTTTCGCTCTGCTGTTTGTTAAAAAAAAAGTCTACTGTTTAAAATGATCAGAAGTTAAAATATCTGAGCCAGTTAAAATAAGTAATATTCAACCCCTTACTAATATGAGTGTAATTATTAAAGCTGTCCATATTTGCACTAAAAAGTTATAAACAAGAATCAATAAAATAAAATGTGATGACATCTGCGGAATATGCACATACTGCTCTAATGCGGTTCTACTGTACTCAAAAGTCCTAGTTATAAAAATGTGAGAAAGTGTCTTATGAATGTGCCCTGATTCTAATAATAGTAGAAACTGAAGTTATAATTAGAATAAACATTTAAATATTTAAAAAATTGTTATTATAAACAGATAAATATTTGTATACAAATGTACAGTGGATATAAAAAGTGTTAACACCCCTGTTAAAATGCCATTTTTTTGTGATATAAAAAAAATGAGACCACGATAAATTATTTCAAAACTTTTCCCACTTTTAGTGTGACTATAACCTGTACAATTCAATTGAAAAACAAACAAATCTGTTAGGGGAAAAATATAAAAAAAAAAAAAAAGTACAATACGCTGGTTGCATAAGTGTGTACACCCTAAAACTAATAATTTGTTGAAGCACCAAGGTCTCTTATCAAACCTTCGCTGTTAAGTAGACTACTGCCTATGTGGTAGTTCATGGGTACAGAGGTTTTTACCAAAGGGGATGACAGTGCACTTTTTGGCATTGAGCTTGAGACCATGTCTTTGACACCAGGCATCTGTCTCAGTGAGGCCCTTTTTAGGATGTCCACATCGTTAGGAGTTTTGATTATGGCTTCTAGTTTGCAGTCATCTGCGAATTTAATTAGCCAAAGACCTTCTGTGTTAGCCTGTACTTCAGAGAAGTAGATACCAAACAGGAGAGGACCCAGGACTGAACCCTGTGGTACTCCACTTGTCACTGGTCTGAAGTCTGATTTGGAGTCTGCTACTTTCACGGTGTGGGTTCTTTCAGTAAGCCAGTTGGCAACCCATCTTGTGACATATGGATTTATACCTAGTTTAGTGAGTTTATCTATATTTCCAGAGTGAGGAATGATGTCGAATGCCTTGGCGAGATCTAGATAGGCTGTGTGAACCACCTTACCCTTATCTATGGCTTTGGTGACTACATCAAAGAAGTCTATCAGGTTTAGGAGACATGATCTGCCTTTTACAAACCCAAACTGTGTGGGGTCCAGAGTTTGGAGATCTCCAATGTCTTCGTTTATGAGTTCCATGATGATACGTTCCATGGCCTTGCAGATTAGGCTCGTCAGGCTAATGGGGCGGTAGTTCCCGGGGTCTGTTGGAGCCCCCCCTTTGTGGAGTGGGATAACTGTCACGGTGCGCCATTCAATGGGCACAAAGCCTGAGGTGAGGCTATGATTGAACATGGTACTTGGGTGGGGTGCCAGTTCATTCTGTAGTTCATGTAGAAGGCAGCCTGGGATGTTGTCAGGTCCCATGGATGCTGTGTTCTTGGCTTTGGAGAATGAGGTTTTTACCTGTGCAGCCGTGATTACAGGAACTTTGCATTCTTCCGGTATAAAGATGGACCCTTTAGGGGGTGAGAGGGGGGTAAAGTTAGCACTGAACCTATCTGCCAGGATGTTGGCAATATCAGTTGGTTCTGTATATTTAGTGTCATTGTGCTGTAACTCAGAGCAGATCTGAGTGTTGCCATTGAGATTTTTGACATAGCTATAGAATGCTTTGTGGTTGTCTTTAGAATCAGTGGCAATTTTGTTTTCATAACTAACTTTAGAGGATTTTATGAGGGATCTCAGCTTCTTACTGAGGCTGACCAGGGAGTTCCTCCAATCGTGGGATTTTACTCTTTTTTGCAACAGTTTCTTTCTTCTGTTGTAGAGTTTGTTTATGGCAGAAGACCACCAGATTGGCTTCCTTTTTTTGGAGGATAGCATCTTGATTCTGTTAGGGATAGCACGATCCATGCACTCGTGTAAGTGCTTATAAAGTGCATTTGTGCAGGATTCAGCAGTCGTACCTCTATTGTCCCTCTGCATGGGTGTCATGAAGTTTGCCACTTCTGTCTTAAGAAGCGTGAAGTTGGCTTTGGAGAAATGTTTTACGGTTGTTTTCCTAATGGGGGGGTGGGAGCGGGATGTGGATGCCTATGGTGATTAGCTTGTGGTCGGATCTGACCAACGAGGAGCTGACCTCTGGTGTGTATAGAGTTGCAGTCTCCATCTGCATTAGTCTTAATAAGTTTCTTTAAATAGGAACCGTAAAGAGTCTCCCTCTTGAATATAGGTGCAAAATGAACAGATTGTTTCACATTTTTTCATGTTCCTTTCTTGTGGTTTTAGGTGTTCCTTCTACAAAGCTCCTAATATTTCTAGCCTTCATATATACAAAAGTTGGTGTTTCACCCAAAATGTCTACAAGATAAGGACTTTCTGTTATTATGGCCCAGTTCTCCTTGATAATATTCTTGATGCAATGAAAACCCATAGTATATGTCAGTATGCAGCTATCTTTTGATTTATTGTCCACAAATTTCTTAAACATGCTTCCAATGGGTTGGTTTATTGTTTCTGCATTCGTATTTTTAAGCTTGATGATTGGTTCAGAAATGTTTCTTAATATTTGCTTCTTATACCCCCTTGCAAAGAAATAATTTTCCAAATTGTTAAGATTTCTTAGAAAAGGTTCCATCTTTGTGGCTATTCTAGCTAACCTATATCCTTGGGACTTAACCACGTAATATTTTGTCTTGGTGGGATGCAGAATTTTACTGTGGAGTAAAAGATTCCTGCTCATTGGTTTTCAGTAAAGATCAGTGGAAATTCAGCTGTTGTTAATGTCCTTGGAAATTAGCATGTCTAAAAACGTGGTTGAGCTGCAGCTGTGGGAGGAGGTGAAATACAGGAAGGTAGTAGTTAGATTGAGGTACCTGATAAACCTTTCTATCTGTAAAGTGTCACCTTTCTGTACAATAAAAATATTGTTGATAAAACGAAGATAACATGAGATGTGCTGCATGAAGTTTCTGTTAGTGAATACAAACTTCTCTACCCACTTACCCAGGCCTATGTTGACTATTCTGGGAGCCATCTCTGTCGCCGTAACTATTCCAGTCTTTTGCTTGTAATATTTTCCATTGAAAGTAAAGAAGTTAAAATCTAGTAGCAAATAAATTAACTTACTTAACTTTTCCAGCTGTGCTTGTGTACCATTACGGTGTCTTTTAAAAGAATCCACAGCTGCTTCTATGCAGTAATTGTAAGGAAGAACAGTATATAATGACTCTGCATCTGTTGTTGAAGCTGACAGCATATTGCTAACAACAGTGTTTTTAATTTTTCTTAAAAAGTCCATAGAATCTTTTATATATGATGTGTTCTTCTTGGCTAGATGTGTGCGTGGAGGTTCATAAATAATTGTACAAATTCTCTGTAATGAGACCTTCTTCATATAATGCCATAAGGTTGTTATTTCAGTTACTGTATGCTCTCTTTATTCCATACAAAGTATAATTCTCATAAAAATTCATGTCATTCAACATGTCTTCTATTCTCATATTGTAATTCATAGTATCAGTCATTAGTATCCCCCCCTCTTGTCAGCCTTCACTATGCATCTAGACTTATCACGCCCCACTTCAATTTATGCTTTTCTTTCTTCATGTGTGAGGTTAAAGTACTTTTTCTTTGGTGGTTTGTGTAGCAATTTTCTAATGTCCATTCCACATTTTACTTCAAATGCAGCTAGCATTTGGTGCAAAGGAGGGCAATGGCTGTTGGGTCTCCTTATTGCCTCATCAATGGGTTTATTTTCACAATTGTTAGCCTTGTTTTGGAATTTTACTTTTAAATTGACTTTTCTCACATAAGGTATATCAGTACTTGGGCTGCATTGCTACTGCAGTTGGTTTCAAAGGTAAGCCCTTTGGAAAGTACACTTCTTTCATTGTCAGACTGTTCTTTTTTGGAGTAGTTCCAAATTAGCAGATAAGCTAGTACTGTGACTGGTTCCTCTGTCTGACCCTGGGACTTGGGCTGTAGTTGGGATTGCCCAGGTACCTCATTTCCCTCACCCCATTCCATTGTTTGGTCCTCCTGTTGCCTTGGGGGTTCCTGGATGGAGTTTGAGAGCGCTGAAATTCCTCTTGTGCCCTCTGGAACCTGGAGCAGTACAGAATGTTAGCTACTTTGTTTTATAAAATGCAGGCTATGCCAGTGAATGCATCAGAGAAGTATCTTGTTTTATTGAAATATTTACTGTCAGTATTATCAAATAATCTTGTAGCTCAGTCTTATCAAACGTTGTAAAAATTGTACAATTTTATAAATCCTCCATAAGAGTCTTATTGGAATTATTTGAACCATATTAGTTAGCTCATTTTTTTTTTTGGATTCTAATTTTAGGAACTTTTTGGAAGACAACTTCATATCTCGTTTGGAGATCATTTACTCATAAATGTTTACACTGTGTATTCTATACTCTTTATAAGATTAGGAAAGTAAATAGTAATACATGCTATCGAAGATGTAAGAATAAAGTTTAGCGATGAAATAAGAGTGCTTAAGTGGATTGAGAGCACATTTCCTATTGTGAATTATGAGAATTTTGGTCAAAATTCCAGTCTTTTACTCAATGTTTGTGGTCAAATAAATTTCAAATATCTAAACACTTGGTTTTGATTAATGCTCAGATTGCTACATCTCAAGAAAAATTGATTACCTCTTCTTTGGAGTCTTATTAACTGTGGCCAGAAAGACAGTAACTAGAAGCTGGAAAAAGCCTATTGTTCCTCTTTTCACTGAATTTGTGAATATAGCCACTATTATATACGTTGGAGATTAACATTACTCAAAAATTGAAAGAATCCTCAGTAAATTGCAATTTTTTGCCAAAATTGGACTCATTAGTATTAGATGAATATAGTCCTAATACTCGTATGATACTGTGAGGTATATGTATAGAGCCACCTACATTATTGAGTATAAAGTTGTTTTTATTAATATCACAATAATTATTTAAGTGAAGAAACACACCTTGGAAATAGTGTAAAAAATTAAGAAGGCTTTGTCAGTTTTTCTTTTAATTATAGTTAAGTTGGATCTTTGTTTCATTTCATTTTTATTATATTTTTTGTTGGTAAGTGCTGATGCTTAAATATACTGATGGATGTAATAAAATATGTTATCATATCAATTGTAAGTTTTAATAATATTAAAAAAAATAATTTGTGTTGTAGTTCTTTGCAAAGGAGTTAAGTCTCATGTCATACTCACACGACCCCAGCCACCTCTTATCCTCCCAGGTATGTGCTTTCCGGCCATCCTGTCACCATACTGTTCTATGTAGAAATCATTTGGGCTCTTCATTAGGTCATCTTTGGCAATCCTTATTAGACTTTAAGAGGTTATCTTTAAGTCCACAGATGTGGTCAACTGGCCAGCTCCATTGATGCTCCCCTCTTTAGCTTCTAGTGTCAGCAAGCCTGGATTAAACACTTTGTCAGAGTTGTCAGCAATAACTTGTTGTTCCGGGGCTCCTCATTATTCAGATGAAGTGAAGAATTTTTCTTACCTGATAACAGGATATGCAAGACACTCATGGTCAAGCTGGCATTCAGAAAACAGTTCCATGAATCCATTTATCTGGATTAATTGGATGTGAATCAGTGCATTTCCCCAGATGTATCTGAGGTGGAGGGAAAATATGGGAGGAGAGAAAGTATCCTTATTTCAATCTCTTTCCTTAGACTGTCCTCCATAAGTTGTATACCGTATGCCTCTACAGTGTTCTTTTAATGTCAATAGGGGAGAGGATGGATTTCCAAGGCACAGTTTAATATAAGGCTAGAAGATATTGCTTGAATATTTGAATTTCTCTGTGCCAATACCTAGTAGGTTTCTTTCCATATTCCCTGTATGAAGGAAATGTAAACATCAGCTGAGACGATGATGGACAAGCCATCCTTATTACTTTCTAGAGCAGATCAAAGGTACCTCCCAGCTCTCACATAAGTAAATCACTTTGAATTTACTTCTGTTAAGTCAATAGTGGCATGTTTGTAAAATACATAGTTTTAAAAGGTCTGTCTAAATCCTCACTGCATCCCTCTCATAATATAGTGAATGAACATATATTTTTCCCATCAGAGCTCTGTTTTAAGTGTTTAGAGTAACTTAAATATGCATGTGGACAACTTTTATCACCTTTCATATGTACTGTGTCCTCATCTGTATGTAAAGACATGGGCATGTGTATTGCACCTAAAATAGGTATCCATTGCCTTTAATTTGCAAAAATAAAGGGAAAGACAAAAGGTAACCAGTATTATGCAATTGAGTTGTATTTTATTTAAAAGATAAAAAAAATCTAATTGTAAATAACTCTAGTGTATAATACTATTGATCACTGTCCAGTTGTCAATAGCTAATTTTTCCACTGATTGAGGTATTTGCTCATGAGGATGAAGCCTTTGTGAAAAGACTGCACCAGTGTTGGGAAATTAGCTGCCCTTATAGTGGTAGTATAGTAATCCTGTAGACTGAATAAGCAGTACGTCACCTCAGAGTCCCAATGTTGCTGATTCTAGGTATCAAACAAGGTAAAAGGATTTTGTCTATGATAGACATCATCTCAGAAAATGTCTGTGATGGGCATGTCAGAATTCAAATCCTTTTACAACATAGGTGCAGTAAAAAGCTAAAGCCGCAGCTCCTTTTGGGACATTCATGGCCGAAATGGCCAGGATTTCATCAAGAATTCCAACAAGAAGCACCAAACACATGTTTTATCTGGCCCCTACTATTTTCCCAAGAAATTAAGACCGTGTTATGCACATAGATTACGCTTTACCCTGTCAGGAAGTTTCAGAAGACGGAACCACAGAAGAAGCAGTGTCATTTTTATTAGCATCGGCGTTAGTAGTTGCAGGTCAGGAAGGTGACTCCAAACTACCACTCTGCTTCAGCAGCAGCAGTTTTAGTTTTGCAGTCCTTCTGTTTCCTTTAAAGATTTGGGTATGATTGGAGATTAGCCCTCCCTCCAAGATCACTCACTGAAAAAGATCTAAATGGGTGTAGACATACTTCATCTTTTGGACAAGGGAATATTCTAGTTTTGATTTCACCTTCCACCTACTCGTTTGAGACATTTCCTTTCTTCTAAAAATGAGCTGCTGCTCCACATCAGGATACACAAACCTGTTATGCAGAGATACCACAGAACCAGTACTGAGGAATCCACATCTGGAGTTCCACTTCTTGTTCATTATTTCCAGGAAAAAATATCATCCTTGCTAAGTATGAAGTGTCACATCAGGCTTGCTGTACATGAAACCTACAGGATGTTCATACTTCCATTCTTACAATAAAATAGCAACATTTGTCACCAACCTGTACTTCAGAGGAAACCACTCTCTGGCTCTCAAAGATGCAAACTGGTTAGATCTCCCACACTATTTGACACACACCAAACTCATGACAGCGCACATACTTCTCCATAATCCCCAAAACTGCCCTTCTCTAAACATCATCATGCAACCATAGTCTCCAAACAAGGCTTTGCATTCTAGAGATTAATCACGTCTAACTATCATCAAAGTATACAGTAGTGCAGGAGACTCCTTGTATTCAACTAATCTCGACATATCCTGAAACCACATCCCTTTAACACTGAAATCAATTCATGAGCAAAACTCTTTGAAAAAACAATTCAAATCTCAACTGATGGGCAAATGTCTCTGCTCCTGCACTCCCACAAGATAGCTGTGTACCTTCCCCTCTATTTTTTTTTTTTTTTTACTGCAGACTGGTCTGACCATTAGTCTGGATGCTCTTCACCAGTCACTGCCTCTCAGTGTCACTTTCACTCTAGCTCTTCCAGAACTCCATTCAGTGCTCCTACCTATCCCATACAATTATATTAGTACCACCTATCTTTTCATCTCCATTTCTACACAATCTACATACTCTCTGTCTCTTTCTACCTTCACCCCTACTGCTACCTCTTTCACACCAACTCTTTACACTCCTTTCTTCCTATTTTCATGTTGCTGTCTGTGCTAATACATATCACTTAGTTGCTACCTGCTTATATAATCGTCAGTATTTTACAGTCATAATCCTGTCAATAACACTGCACTTTATACCTTTAATATATAGAGTTCCCTTAATTTGCTACCTATTTAATTTCCTCTACTCTCTATTCTCTTACTCTCTTTTACTGAATCTCTCTTGGACACAACAAACAGAGCCATAACACCTCCTATCTTGTTCTCCCTCTGATTCAGACAGAGTGAATGCTCTTGTGATGAAAATTTTCTTTTAATTTTATGTATGTATGTATGGGAGCACTTTTATTACTAGAAATTTCCAAATGTCGACATCTGTTTTGTAGACAGACTTTGGTTGACAAAACAGATGGTCAACAGGTGTGAGAGATCGACAGTCTCCAAGGCTGTCTGCATCTTCTTAATTGGTGGGACCTTCTGATGTAGAATTAATGTCACTTCATACTCCCCAGACTCAGAATACTGAGAAGAATAATTTGTCAGATGAACAACCAGTTCCAGTTCTGGTATATACTAAGTGGTCTCAAATGTACTTGCTGTTGGTGGGAAGGAAAAAAAAACACCTGATTCTCTGAAAAGCGGCTACCTTACTTGCAGTGTTCTAATGCTTGGGTCCCTTTACTTTTATAACAAGGGATTACTTCTTGGGGACCTTTTGATTGTATCTGATGCAGAAGTCATATATTTCACCATGAAGATTCGGCTGTCATCTGTCTTAGTCTTTTGTGATCCTGCAGAGAACAGGGCAGTGATTCGGAAATTTTTCACACTTTCTTGAGAGAGATTTTACTCATGAAGCCATCCATTTAGATCCTTTTTCTGAACCGGGACTTGACTTCTGTGGTATAGACCCTTACTCCACATTTATATGAAACACGTCTATCCATGGGTTTTGACATTTGTTTCATATTGTCTACATGAACATTGCACAGTTCCACAGACAGAACTATTGCTGGCCATGTGGTGTGATTAGTCTTTCCTAGTCTTCAGCAAAGACAGAAGTCAAGCCTCTTACAAATCCAGGTTCCTACATGAGGTAGCCTTCAAGATTGTTCTGGATCAGGATTTTAAATTGCCAGTCCATTTCCTGGAGGTAGTTAGCAAAACACATGCCTTTTTCTTGTTTATATACGAAAAAGACATTTAGACTGTTTTTGCACAGCATTCCTTTGACAAGCAAATCCATTATTTGTTTATTTTGCCACACCCTTACTAAGCAAACCATGGCTACAGAGTTGACACCTCACAAGCATATTTTGTTATTCAGAAAGAGAAAAGACTTGGACCCATAAGACATCATGCTGTCAGAGATGTAAAGTAGAATAAATCACTTATTTTTAGAAAATGTTGCACTGTAAATTCAGCATTCGTAGCTATAACAGGCTTTGGCAGTACTTTTGTGTAAGATCTCACATCTTACATCTTAACCTGAATCTTTGGTATGTGAGTGATTCCACAGTAACTTGGTAAATGCACGGAAACTATCAAATAGGTCCACAGTTACTGTAGTCATACCAGTTTCTAATGGGGTTTCCTTCTTATTTACAGTGCTTATAAGTAACTTGTATTTGAAGGACACTGATACTAAACTGCTGTAATGTGCATGTGATCTGATTGATTTTTCTGGATCAGCCCTTCAAACAATTTAGTGCAACCTAGAAGATGTATTCAGTAGCTTTCAGAGCTGGTTGGTGGACTGACACCTTGGTCTTGATGCTTCAACCACTTTTCCTCAGCTCACTAAATACTGATCTGCAGGTTTCTCAAAATAAAGTATTTCGATGCACTTGCATGTGAGGAACATACATATTTAGTTGCAGTTATCAGTTTACAAAGTTGAGTTTTTTGCTAAATAACCTATTCAGTAAGTACTAAAACAAAGCAACTTCTTGGCAGGTTGTAGAGGCTTAAATAGTTTTGGTTGTCTACCAGTGAACAAGTTGCAACTCACTGCTTCCTTTCATAGGAATACACTTCTGTCATTGTTTGTTACTGCATTGGCAGTGATTCTTAGATATGTTTTATCCACGGTTGTGTGACTGTGAAGTTAGTCTATATAATGAAGGGAGTGAGGGTGAAGTTCCCCCTACATGAGTAGTGCAGGGATGTTTGCCCGCCCCATAAAATACATTTTTATATCTGGTAATGGAAGGCAGGAACAGTACCTCTTTGTTGGCATTCTGGGGTTGGGTCCCCATATTCAGAGACGATAACACAAACATGCATTTCAGATAGAGAGATCACAGTTTTGTCCCTCCATGAAAAAAAAAACATACTAATACACCAGAATGCCCCCTTCACCTGATAGTTGAGCCTTTGTTTCACGAGGAACAGTGCAGATTCCATCCTGGCTGTGGAACAATGGCTTAATTATGGTCCTTGTGTGAACTGAATACTGATGGGGTTGTTGGAGTTTTGCAGACTTAGAGAAGGCTTATGACCAAGTTCTCTGGGATGTCTTGTGAGTGGTATTATAGCAGGCCCCATGACTAAAATTTGGTGTGTTAGTGATCAACACTCAAAGATGATAACCAAGTTTCAAAATGACACTGAAAAAGTGAGAATGGATGCTCACTGTTTTACTATTATTGCAGGATTGTAGGGACCCCCCCCCCCCTCCATCCCTTCTTACTTGAATATACTGACTTTGAGATCATTGTATCTCAAAGAAAAGTGGATTTTCTGAGATGTCACAGTCTCTAGTTCTTAATAAAAAAAGAGATAAATTCTGCATAGGCAATTGCATGTTTCACTCTGATTACAAATGACTTGTCGTTATCCTGATACTTGCTATAGTAGTACAGGGTCCATGCATGTGTGGAGCAAGGGTTGTGTGTTCACATTCATAGCATTAAATTGAATGCATTCAGGGTGGTCATAGGAGTCCCTCAAAGATGCATGCTTCTGACTTTGGTCTTTAAACATTTCCACTGAAGTTACTGGCTTCCCTAGATAAATAGTTGAAAATCAATATCCACAGGGTTCACTTAGTTATCAGAATTATAGTGCCCTCACTCTGAAAAGACCATCCTCTGGCCTTTGCTGAAAGGACATTTACAAACATGTTTCCAGCAGTCTGGAAAAATGTCATCCTAGAGCTTAAGTATATAACTGACTTAAAAATGTTCCTCACTTGACTTCTTGACTGAGTGCTCTGACACTGGAAAAGCTGACATGAGATAGGTGGGAGAAGTGCAGCAAAGTACTCACTTACCCACCATGTAGAGTTGGTGATAAGTTTGGTTCAGGAGAGGACTGTGATGTGTGCTTGCACTAGTGACATGTAGTAGCACAACCAGGGACTGTGTAAGAACATGTATGCATCCCCTGATGCATGCAGGTAGTGACATCTCAGCCCTAAAAGGGCACATTAGGGCATTATACAACAGAAAATCACTTTCCTTACCTTGGTTGATGACACTACTCCCAACTCCTGACTTTCACTCCAAGGGGCATGATTGGGCTATAGGGCTTTTGCCCATGGGATTATGTACAGATCAGTAAGGGGTCCAGTGTGGGGGAATTAGCAAAATAAATAGTAATAAGTAGCTTCTTAACCCCTATTCCTCTATCAATTTTTTCTGTATCAGAGATAATTGATAAAAGCTTATATCTATCTGGTTACACATGCCATATTGTTGTTCATTGTTTTATGTAGATGATTTATAGTTTTAGATGTATATTTATGTAACATAACTGGCTTTGATATATTTTGACACCCATACACTATATTTGACAGAAAGCTGTAATCCTTTATAAGTAATGTACAGATTGCAGGCCAATCTAAACCTGCATTTATTGTTTCATTTATATAGCCTGTGTATTTTATGTAGGCAAATTGGTATTCAGCCTTGTATGTTTTAATATCTTACTTTTCCCTTTGTATGCACTTCCCTCCGAGCATCTTAATTTGAGTTATGTTATTATATTTATAACGTTTGTCTAATGGTCCAAGATGTAGATGAAATAGGCCATAAGAGACAGCCCAAGTACACTGTTGTTAGCTAAAATAAATAGTCTCTAACTGCTGGAGTAAACCTCATATCCTCACACTTTGAGTCAGGGGGTATTTTCACCAAACCTTTGTGCTTAAAATAGAGGATAACATGCAAACTGTACATAGAAAGTGACCAGACATCAGGACTGAATCTGTAACTGTAAGAGTAAGGAAGTGGGAACATACTAAGAAAATTAAAGGCCTGAAGAAAGAGAGAGAACAATGTATATGACACATGTAGCTGTATGAAGATAGCTGCATATAATGAGGTTGAAGAAATAGGTTTAGGGACAAGGGACACCATTACAAGGTCATATTATAATTCTCACAGCCCAACCCAGTATTGTCTGTCTTAACTGCTGGTTTTACATGTGCTAATTTTATAAGGTGTTACATTAATTTTGTTGTCAGATAGTGTCTTCTCAAATGAGTCCTATGGCCTTTGTTATACAGAACAATATATATATATATATATATATATATATATATATATATATATATATATATATATGCAGCATATGTTCTTTTCTTTTATATTTCACAGTATACAGTAACCTATTAAAGATCAGAAGTGTAACTTAATGTATATAATTCTGTCCTACCTCATTCATTAAGTGTACTTAGAACTGATGAACCTATGCTTGTTAATCAAACAATTCTTTTCATGATAGCCTAATTAATAATTCATATATAACTTTAATCATCTATAAGCCTTTGTGTAATTAAAACTGTTCTTTTAGAGTTTTTCTACATGTTGAAAATGGGCTGTGCTCAGTTGGACTATCCCGGTTAACAAATGGATATAAAATAGTAACGGTCATGTATCTTGATGAATTAAAAAAATAGCAGATCACTCAGCCTTGTGTTCACTTTCCTCTGGGGTTGACAGCTAACTCTTATAGATAGTGCAGATTATTCAGGCAGAGCAAGTAAATATGGTGGCATTACCCGTCAGCTGCTTAGAATGGAAGCATAAGAAAAATTATCTTGTGTTAAGTTAAAAAAATAGAAAGAAAAGACTAATAAAAGAGGAACCTAAAATGGCTCCTGCAGATTGGTGTTACTTCATAGGTTATGATGACTATCTTATGACAATATATTTTTCCAGGAGTTTGTTTGCTCTTACCTTGTATTTATGTATTTATATGTTTGTTGACTGGGGTAGAGTGCTGATCCAAATCAAACATTTTCAGCTCAACCCTGGGTCTACACACAAAATAAATACACTGCATATACAGATGCTTAACAATCATTTAAACAAGACAGTCTGTAAAAGTTAATTGCAATAGTTACATAAATCATTGTTCTTTATCAGTGATTCTGATTACAGGGTATAGTCCTGTTTAAGGTATAAAGTGCTTGTGACAGGAAGGTAGGAAGAACAAGGGCTTTGAGTTGTAAATCCAGAAATGTGAGTAAGAAATGGGGAGTAGCGAGAGAGAGAAAGGTAAAAGAAGCAGGTAGTTGTAAGTTTAGTAGGTTGGAAGTAAGGGTGTGTGGGACCCCAGAATAATAATGTCTGTTATTGGGATTAATTAGTGTAAATTGTACACTGGGCTGAGGTTAGAGAGTTCAGCATAGTTTTCACCTGGGAGATTGCATTATCCTCTTACTTTGGTGGGTTATGTGATGTGTGTAGTCTGGGAGCATTTGCATTCAGCCCGAGTGTATAGGTCTTGTATATGTTTCTTTTGGAAGGTTCTAAAGGAGGTGATGGACTTTATATTGGTAGGGAAGGATTCCCAGATGTTTCTCACAATAATGGCGAAGGAGTGAATATTGCATTGTAGATTTCTGAATGAAAGAGTGCCCCCTCCCCCCACTGTTTTTTTTCCATAGTTTGGCATTACATGTGCAGGAGTGGTTTGGAAAGTGGTGCTAGAGATTAGAGGTGTCTTGTTTCACCCAAGATTATGACACCCAGTAAATGTCTAGCTTGTTAAGTGTCATTAAAGAATATAGCAGGTGTAGCTTACTTAACATTCTCGGGCGGCCACTGTGGTGCAGCGGTTAGCGTTGCCGCCTCACAGCAAGAGGTTCTCTGGTTCGATCCTCGGCTGGGGTGCCTTCTATGCGGAGTCTGCATGTCCTCCCTGTGGTCGCGTGGGTCTCCTCCGGGTGCTCCGGTTTCCTCCCACATCCCAAAGACATGCTGTAGGTGGATTAGACACACTAAATTGACCCTAGGCTTGAGTGCGTGCGTGTGCCTTCTGTGGAAGGTTGGGCGCCGGGCTGGCAACTCGACACCTTAAAACTCCACTACCAATCATGAGCAGATGGTGATCCGCTGTGGCGACCCCTAACTGGGAGAAGCTGAAAGAAGAAGAAGCTTACTTAACATTCTCGCTGCATTTTCATGGCTAAGTTACATTTCTTGATCCTGGGTATGGTCCAAGGTAACTATGGAGAAGAAGTATTTGGGTGAGTGGAATTAGTTTAGTATTGCTTTTAATTTTGTGAGCAGGGCTGGATTGGGTATGAATATTTGCTATAGTTGTGTCTATGGAGGTTAATAGTGCAGTTGTAGGTTTTTTTTTTTTTTTTTTTTTTGCTTGGATATATTTTGAGTGGTGAGTTTAAATGTATGGCTGCTTTTATGTGGTTTAATTGGGTCTAGTGGTGATATGTAATTTTGCAATTTTATTTGGTTAAGGTTTTTTTAAGGAATATAAAAAAGTAAAGAAGGCCATATAAATGCATTTTGTCTTGTGCATCGTTCAGATATGAAGTAGTCTGTTGTGTATCTGAAGCAGGATTTTATTGCAGATACTTGTCATATTTATACTTTATTTTTATTTCTGGGTCAGAGGTGTAGTTATAATATTGAGGATTTTAGTAAGCTGTGCCAGGGTTTGATTCAGTGGCTCTGCACTGTAGCTTTATGTACTGAAGATTAAGCACAATGATGAAAGAGCTTCATAAGTAGTTTTTGATGAATTTCTGTTTTTTTTTTTTTTTTTTTGTTGAGTTGAAGGATATGGCTTGCAGGCTTATTTGGGATTTATTTAACCTGTTTTTTTGTTGTGGTGAGGGATATTTTGAAACTAATACCTATGTTCTGTTACAAAGTTTATTGATTTTTTTTGGTTTTATCATAAGGGTTTCTTTGTAAATTCCTTCTATAATTATGTCATTCGTGTATGACAATTTTAATGCAGTACTTAATTTTGTGAACACCACTAGGTGAATCCTGTAAAGTTTTATTTATTCATTAAGGAAAGTATATCAATCTTTCAAAATAGTCATTTATAGCTGAATAACTTGTCATAGGAGAAATCTAGAAAAGTTTATCTTTTTTTTTTTTTGCTTGAACGTGTTTCTTTTCTTAAGTTAAAAAATACTGTCATATTTGATGATAATTATTGAGGGAATGGTATGTTTGGTAGTATAGTGTCCTAAGTTGCAGCTACATGTGGGCTTGTGAAGTGTTTGCTCAAAAGTTTTCTGTTTGGCAGAGTGTTTGGGTATACATATTTGTTTTGTGATAATTTATTTGAACTCTTATTGTGTGTTGTGTTTTCTTTGATCTTTAGATCCTGAAGTTGTAGCAGACTGCTTGCTGACTTGTACAGAAGGGCCATTTGTATTATAATTCTGATCAGCAATCTGTTGTAAGAGTGGGAATGAGTTGGAGGTTTTAGCGAGAATGATCAAACCTGACATATGATGCTAACATCAGATTTTATTTTTCAGGCCCTGATTAATCTGTGGGAGTCCATGAATGTCCATACACATCTGCCAAATGCCCCACTGCCCTCTGACATCTTGACATATACAGAGCTGGTGTTGGACAGTCAGGGACAACTAGTGCAGATGAACCGACTTCCAGGAGGCAATGAGGTATGGCTTACCTGCTTTATAAAACTGTAGAAGTACTTTCTGTCTATCAGTCAATGACAGTACCTGCTTTTTACAGCAGATGTTATCACATCAATATTGAATATGTGCCTTTCATATAGTGTCATTTTTATACAGCTGTAGGAGATGAATACAGTCTGTCCTTCCTGTAGAGCTCATGCAAAATATACAAATGTTGGGCTGTTTCACTGCAGCTCTGTAGAGCTTGCTGTAGCCAGACATATAGGGCATAGCTGTAATAAGTCTGTACTGAGGGGGTATAGTTGTTAAGAGCTGCTGTCTTACCTTTTCCACACTGATGTGCATCTGTATTACAATAGTTTAAAGACAGTGCTTGTTAAATATGTTAAAATCATTATTTTGTGTCATCAGTAGTGGGATTAGTTTTCTTTTTGCTTTGTCAGTAAATGTGTATCTTAGTCATATTTATTAAGCATGTTATATTTGTTTAATGTAAACAGCACACAGTACGATTTGCAGGTGCCTCATCATAATGTATGAAAGAGACCAGCAGTGTCCCCTAGGGCTGGGCGATGGGACCTCCTCTTTTTTAATATTTACTTCTCATATCTCTAAGAAGACAGTCAAGATCTCTGGGTAGCAAAGCCTGCAGATGACTATAAACAGTGGAGTGTTATTAAGTCATCCTGTGACACATGCCTTCTCTAGAATGAAATCTCCTTAATAAACTCTTGGTGTGCCAAAAATGGGCTCAAACTAAAAATTGTAGCATCATCACTTTTGGTAGACCGAGCCCCTCCCTTCATCTTGCTGTATAGACAATACACCACTGCAAAACAAAAATTTAGTCAAGGGCATAAGTACTTGGACAGACAACTCCCTCTCTTTTAACCATCGTGATAACAGTTGTGATGAATTCCTTTTATTTAGCCCACCTAATATCAACATGGTCTAAAGAGTAATCACTCCGTTATACTCAGCATCGATCAGGCCAATTATTGAGTAATTTTGATTAGAAAGACCCCAAAGGTTCCCAACTAAAAATATCACAGCCCTAAAGTCCCAGAGTTACCAAAAGAGTCTGGAAGCTCTGTCCTTTATTCATTGTCTTGTAGACTTTTGAGGTGAGATTTCTGTCTAACCTACCATGCGATTAGAGACCTGATTGTCCTGGACCTCCCGTATGTCCTCAAGTCCAATATTTTCCACCAGTACTAGAACCAGAGATGTAAAACTTCACTATTAGGTAAACTAAACATGTTAGAGGACAGGTTAATAACCAAACACCTTCCAAACCTTTGGAATAAACTTCCCCTGTATGTTAAGCAGTGTGACGCAATATCTTACAACCTAGATGACTAGAGGGGTATCCACAAATTTAGTATGGCTCTGATCCTCCTGGAAAAAGGAGGTGCATCCTGAGGAAGGGTATTGGCAAGACATTAATAGTCATAACACTTAATGGCCTTGGAATATCTATAAATGAAATGCATAACTAATAACTGTATATTTGTCTAGTTCACTACTGCTCATTTATATAATTTAATTTTGTTCATGTATATTCTGATGTATGTTTACTGGCATTTGATCCAGGTTGTGATTGAACATGATTCAGCATTTAGGGATGGTTCATTTACCTGATTAACAAAGAAAAGAAATAAACAAATAAAGCACTGGTAGTCTTACATTTGATGTACTACTGCTGTTTTCAGTCAAGCAGTTCATGTAACACCGTGTTTTGTAATTTTTCCTTATTTCTGTGTTAAAAGACTTGAGGACCACAGGAAGTATAATCACTACAACTTACTGCACAACTGTGTTATAGTACCGTAACACAGCACTGATGTATTTGATAAAGCTTGTCACTACAGTGTTGAGAGCTGGTATTCTGTGTCAAATGTGTATAGAAAAAAAATTTAGTGAGATGCTTAGAGTTATCCCTTACAAGGGTTTCCTGACATTTGTATGTATGTGTGGTTTAAGTACATTTCTGTGCTGTACTTTTTATGTCGCTGGTAGCCCCCCTTGGCACCCATACAGTGCCCTGCTGTCTGTGGCTGAGCTTGTTTTAGATCAGCAGATCCTGTTTGGGCATCCTGCAGACTACTACAGCACCAGAAACGAGAAAGAGAGACTTTTTGTGCTAACTACAAGTACTTTTTGATGATTTTAGTCATTTTTATCAGAAAGCTTAAAAAGTAGACTAGCTACTTATTTCACTGTATTTCTGCCTGTAAGTTGTTTTCCAGTTGTGCATTTGCCTTGCTTTATTTAAAAAGTTTAAATTTTCAAATTTCTAATTTTGAAAAAGTTCTAATTGAGTTTACTATTCTGGGCTATACAAATAGAATTAACCTTTCTGTGCTTATTTACTGTATAACTGCATTGTTTAGCCTAATTTAACCCCCCAAAAAATTATCTCTTGTTTGGACTATCCTTTTCTAACTAGAATAGTGCAGTTTCCAGGCTTTGCTGGTTGTAGGACTTTAGTTTCAGTGTTTAGAGTTATCCAGGCCTTGCTGTGGTAGAGGGAGGTCCCACTGCTTACCAGTGAGAGTGGGAGAATTGTGCTGCCTATCTTAACACTAGAGGAATGGTTTCCAGCTTTGAAATTGCAATTTTTATTGGCCATTTTGGGCTGATTTCTAGCCCTTTCAACTTTCTGGCATAAGTACACGCATTGGCGCACCGTGGGGCTAAGGTTAAACTATTCCCGGTGCCAGAAACTCTGCTCTTCAAATTTTCCCTTAGAACCAGCTAGTTTATCAGCAGTAGCACTAAAATCTGTATACCTGTGACTAGCACTTGCTCTAAAACTCACTAAAAAGCACTCAGAAGCCTTAATGTGTTACAAACACTCACCTTTCCTTGGTAATAAGGAGAAAATAGTCGTAGGTACTAGACAGCCTTAACTTGCAATTACCTTGCCAAAAAGTAAGGGAAAACAGCTCTTGTACTATACAAAGAAAGCGCCTTACCAGGCATGTCCAAGGGTCAGCTTCCGGTGATTTCTCCTGTCCACCTGGTGAATCTGGGCATACTGGGGCAATGCAGCGACTGCCTCATGTACACAGACAACCCTCTCCTCCTACCAGCAAATACTACAACCTGCGAGAGATGCAATTACATAGCCAAACTGGAGGCAAAGCTCTCTCCAGCCAAGATTGTGCTAGACAGTCAAGAGGAGAAGGTTAACATACACACAACACCTCAAACAACACACACTCCTTCAAAACTCACATATGCAGACGCTCTTAACATTAACCTGCCCAAGCAACAAGGATCTCCGAAGATGAAACGCAAACAAATACCACCCCCAAACACAACCAACGTGTCACATAGCTCACAACACCAGTGTGCCACCCAACAACAGCCCCTAAGGCAAGACGATGTACCCAACACTTCAGTGTACCTGACTATAGAGTCACCTAAGACTAATGTCTCACTCACCAGGCTGAACATGGAAAAAATTACAGTTAGTTGCCTGCTGGGTGCCAGGATCCACCACATAACGCATGCACTCAAGTCACTCCACAACAGGTACAAATATGACTGTGTCATTGTCCATGTTGGAGTAAATGACTTGAGACGTACCTCCCTGGACTACATGAAAAGAGACATGGAAGAGCTCCCGGATCATGTAGCCCAGGCAGGTAATGACCCTAACCCTGAGTAGCATCCTGCCATCGCCCAGAATGATTGACTTTAATAATTGGCTAAGTTTCTGGTGTCATTCAAAGGGGATCCAGTATCTGTCTGCCTGGGACGACATGATCATCAAACCACGATTCTTTGCAAGAGATGGTTTGCACCTCTCGCCCCTGGGATTCAGGTTACTGGCTAAGGCACTTGCCACCCTTATAGTGCCTTTTTTAGGCAAGGTTCAAAGGACAAAACTACCACCGTAATGGGTACAAGCAAGCAAAATCTGAAGGTAATGCTACTCAATGCTAGAAGTCTAAACCTCAAGATGCACTCTCTCGAGGCTCTCCTAAAAATGGAGAACATCGATATCTGTGCAGTAACTGAGACCTGGTTCAAAGCTCCAAAGAGCACCCCTGCAATACCAGGCTACAACTCATACCATACTCTTCGGCCACCAAACCAGGACCAAAGCACTAAAGGTGGAGGTGTGTCCATATTTACCATATTTACCAAGGATATTCACACCTCCAGGCTGGTTACCCAACACAATGCATCTGAAATTCTCCAGGTGCAACTAACACTAGGTAAGACTGCAATACGAATTGTAGCTTACTACAGATTCCCACTACACCTTTCTAAACATACTGGAAAATATTAAAATAAACCAAACACCCTACTACTGGGTGATTTCAACTACCCTGGCATTAACTGGGAAAACTACTCCTGTACCAACACCTTTGCTCAATGTTTTTTGGAATTCATAAATTCCAATGCCGTGGAGCAACTAATTCATAATCCCACCAGGGGTACCAATATTCTAGACCTGGTCATTACCAACATGGGAGATCAATGCTCCACACCAGTGGTCACCCCCTCGTTGGTCAGATCAGACCATAGGCTAATCACCCTTGACATCCCCATCCCACCCCACCCCCCTTTAAGGAAACATCCATAAAAAAACTTCTCTAAAGCCAACTTCATGCTTCTTAAGTCAGAAGTAATGCACTTCATGACACCCATGTAGATGGGAACTGGAAGTTCAACTGCTGAATCCTACACTAAGGTGCTGTACAAGCACATTCAGTCATGCATGGACTGAGCCATCCCAAATAGAACCAAGATGCTGTCCTTTAAAAAAGCGAAGCCAATCTGGTGGTTCCCTGCCATAACCAAGCTGGTGGTTCCCTGCCATAACCAAGCTGTACAACAGAAGGAAGAAACTGTTGCAGAAAAGAAGAAGAACCCAAGATTCAAAAACTCCCTCACTGGCCTCAGTAGAAAGTTGAGATCCCTCATAAAATCTTTCAAAGCTAGTTACGAAAACAAAATTGCCAAAGATTCCAAAGACAACCACAAGGCATTCTATAGCTATGTCAAGAATCTAAATAGCAATACTCAGATCTGCTCTGAGCTACAGCAGAATGGCACTAGATATACTGATCCCAAGGATAATGCCAATATCCTGGCAGATAGATTCAGTGCCGACTTCACTGCCCTCTCATCCCCTAAAGGGTTCATCCCAATACCGAAATAATGCCAAATTCCGGTAATCATGGCCACTCAAGTAAAAAACAAACTCTCCAAAGCCAAGAATACAGCATCCATGGGATCAGATGACATCCCGGGCTGTGTACTGCATGAACTACAGAATGAACTGGCACCTCACCTATGTGTCATGTTTAATCATGGCCTCACCTCAGGCTTTGTGCCCACAGAGTGGTGCACAGCTACAGTCATCCCACTCCACAAGGGGGTATCCACTTTGGATCCCGGGATCTACCATCCTATCAGTTTGATGAGCCTGATCTGCAAGGCCATAGAACATATTATCATGGAACTTATAAACAAAGACATTGGCAAGCTTCAAACACTGGACCCCACCCAGTTTGGGTTCATGAAGGGCCGATCTTGCCTCCTGAACCTGATCGATTTCTTTGAATCAGTCTCCAGAGCTGTGGATGAGGATAAGGTGGTTCACACAGACTACTTGGACCTCACCAAGGCTTTTGACAATATCCCCCACTCTGGAATCATAGATAAACTTACTAAGCTGGGCATTAATCCCTACGTCACTCGATGGGTTGCAAACTTGCTTACTGACAGAACACACACTGTAAAAGTAGCCTACTCCAAATCCAGCTCCAGACAAGTGGTGTACCACAGGGTTCTGTCCTTGGACCACTCTTGTTTGCCATCTACTTCTCTGAAGTACAGGCCAACACTAAGGGACTCTGGCTTACAAAGTCCGCAGATGACTGTAAGCTAGGAGCCAATACTGAATCCCCAAATTATGTGGATATACTATAAAAGAGCCTTACCGAAACAGATGCCTGGTACCAGAGCCATGGGCTCAAGCTAAATGCCAAAAAATGTATAGTTGACCCCTTTGGGAAAAACCACGTACCTGTGAAATACCACATAGGTGGCAGTACACTAAATACTGAAAGTGTGATAAGAGACCTAGGGACACAGGTGGACAGTAGTCTCACCTTTGATAACCACATAGCAGCCACAACAGTTAGAAAATCTTTCAACGTGGCACACCTCATCATTAAGGGCTTTTCATCCAGAAAAAAGGAGGTCATTGTCCCTCTGTACACATCCCTCATTAGACCCATTATAGAATACAATGCCCCATTTGGTATGTACCTCACAAGACATCTGCAACAACTAGAAAGGCTGCATAAATACCTCACAAAAAGAATCACAGGCCTAAAGCAGATGCCTTATGCTGACCGTCTAAAGAAACTCCAGCTGTACTCTGTCGCATATCGCTTACTCAGAGGCGATTTCTGCCTAACATACAAGGCCATGTCAAACCCAGAGTTGTTGGACATGCTACACTTAAAGAAATCCCAATCCCTCCGAGCCACATGCAACAGGGATCTTAACCTTGTCATTACAATGAATAGAAGATGCTGGAGGGATAGGTTCCTGACCCAGAGACTCCCCATACTCTGGAATAGGCTGCCCATACATTTCAGGCAGAGCGCCTCACTGGTCCTCTTCAAGAGGAACCTTGACGATTGGATGGGAGATAGGAAATTTACCCCGGGGATCACATCAGTAGCCCTGCTTAGACAGGTGTCCAGGAAAGTAAATATTTGTGGGAAGCAATAGCCAGGGAATCGTTATGGCTAGGCTTGTATCGGCCCTAGGGCCGATAGCCTAGTACCTACCTATGAACCTAAAGCTGCTACATACTCTGTAATGTATGGCATATTGCTTTGTACCCATACAGGGTCTGTAGTACGAAATCTGCTTGCATTTACAGTTGGTGCAGTAAAGCCCCATTCATGAATTTAATTACAGGCATGTAGGAGGTTGAACTATATTTTCTAAATCTTTAAAAACTGAAACTATGCAAAAGAAAACATGCAAAAAGGAATGACGAGAGGTGCTGGCAGTGGTGGTGAGTTCCCACAGCTTTACTCCTGCTTTCTATGGGTATAGTGTACCCGTTATTACCAGCAATGTCTGTCAGTGCACAGTGGCACGTGCTTCCTTTGATTTGAGGCACAAGTTCATTTGTCAGCATAGTTATTTGGTTTCACTTACATAAACATTTTGCAATAAATTGGCTTTTTATCATCTTTCATGTAAATACATGCTTGAACACATCTTATACCTCTCTGATAGCTGCTACTTTGGAAAGGTGAAAAATGAGCCAAAGTCCATGTAATCTGCCACTGCTCTGCAGATTTATTATCCATGTGCCACTGTAAGGGTATAACAGAAGCAGAGCAGAGTTGCAGATGCCTGTACTGCTTCAGACCTAACCAGCTTTCCTGTTTTGCCCCTTAAAGTTGCTGGAACTGCAGAGCACCCTACTGAGCAGAGGAGAATTTTAATTTCTGAACCTGAATATATTTATTGATAATATTCTGTAACCTCCTACAAAAATATATCTGTTGTCTAGTATTTAAAACATTTCCTTCTGAAGACATAGTTGTTTAACTTAACATAAAAATGATGGTTATTTGCAGTGCTGTATGACTTTGCAATGTTTAGCAATCCTGGCTTGATTTTTGTTTATATAACCTCTGTGTGTTCCTGTGAAGGACCTAAATTAACCTTCTTTTAGTCCATTTCCCATGTTTGACTGTCTGGCCTCCCCTCCCACCTAACCGCTACTGACACATTCATTCTCCAAAGAGGCAAAATCATACTGTTTGATCTTTCCCTTTGGGGCAAGAATGAGGGACAAGGAGTGGTATCATCATCTGTAGTGGGGATTGGGGTTTCCTAATTTCTGTCCTAGCATCCCCCGCCGAGGCTCTGACTTTACAGGATACTTGCATCTGAGGATACATTATTGTTTCTATGCATGCTGTCCCTGGTTGCTCTATTACATAACACTGCAAACACAGAACATAGTCTTCCCTTTGGAGCAATCATGGCACTGTCCCTCCAAAGGTAGATGCGCCAGTATATGTCATTCAGCTTCTATCTCCCAGTGCCAACTGCTCTAGCATCCAAGCCACTTATCGAGCTTGGATCATCTGGGATAAAGTCGGGTCGAGCTTGATTCATCTGGGGCAAAGTCAGTGCTATATACTTCTAAGCCACAGAGTGCTGACAGCACCTAAAGTAAAGTTGGTGTTTAAGTTTCTCATTCAAATAATAGAAACATGTTAAAAATGAAGATTTTGCAGAAAATATCTTGATGGACATTGCAGTCTGTCTGTTTCTGTACTTTAATAGAAGTTATTCTTTCGTGTGTGGTGTTGTTTTTCTTTTGGCTTTTCCCGGTTAGGGGTCACCACAGTGGAACTCCGGTCCACTAATGATTGGCAGTCGATTTTTACGGTGCCAAAGTGCCAGCCCGACACCCAACCTTCAACTAAGGCATGCCCATTCACGCATGTCTTTCAAACACCACTCGACCATGGCGAGGACATGCAAACTCCACAAGAAAGGTGCTCCAGCCGAGAATTGAATGGGAGAACTTCTTGCTGTGAGGTGACAATGCTACCGCTACACCACCGTGGCTCTTTTTTATTCTTTCTTGTTTAAAATCCTTAAAATGTGAAAATTTTGTTGCAGTTCTCATTGGTTTGAACCACAAGTAAAAGAAAAAAAATGTATGTTTGTGGTTACATCCCATGGAAGTGTTGGCCTGGAAGGAGACAGAGCTATCTTGATGGGTTATATCAGTTGGGGAAGTGAGTGACCCTCTTGTACTGAGGCCACTTGCATCCTAAATCCTGTTCAGTACTTGCCATCTGCAGGGGGGATTAGAGACTTAGTGTAGAACACCCTTGCATCTCACAAGTGATGGCTCTTTTCACCTCTACTTGGCTGCTACTGCTTAGAAGAATGATTGAGCTGTAGAATTGTTGCCTCACAGGGGAATGAATGGGCTAGTGGAATAAGTGGAGAAAGGGTAGCATGATGGTAACTGAGGCAGGCAGAAAAATATAACACAAAAAAAAAACTGACCAGTGCATCTTAGCATAAATTTTGAAAGTGACACAGGAAGGGAGGGTAGCAAGACTAGGGGAAATGATTGGTACAATGATGGGCTCAAAGTAAAGGGGCATGGTGAAAGAGGACCAAAGTCGATTGTAAAATGAGTGGGGTAGGAATGTAGAGAAAAGACCTAATGAGTAACAATGCAAGAAGGCATCATTTTTTTATTTTAATTATCCTTTGACAACTGGGAAAGTCTGACTGAGCCAATTGCTCATTTTCAGCAAAGTCCTGGGAGAAAAGCTCCACTACAGATCCAAAAACATTTAAACGGGTTTCAAATAACTATATACAAGAGGAAGAATCACCGCAGCAGAATAAATATTTTACAATGAATTGAGGAAAAAAGCTCAACAAAAACACTGGAATCTTGTCCAAGAAATGAACAGGATGGAAAGGTAAAGGATGGATGATTTATACAAACCTCTGCAGATAACAAGAGGTGAAGATAAAATGGTTATTAAATGTAGGTTGGACACAGAAAGAGGAATGGGTTGGACACAGAAAGAGGAATGGGAAGGAGATAGAGGAAATTGAGAAGAAATATGGTTCATGTTAGGTAGAGCCATAATTCTGACTAGTGTCTGAGATCTACACTTGAAGATACTGCATAGATCGCAACTCACTCCCATAAGATTGGAAATAGAAGGAAGCACAGGTAATGATAAGTGCTTTGGATGTTGAGATGAAATGGCAATCATATGAGTAATCCATATGTTCTGTAGATGAAAGTGGATTAGGGAACTGTAGGGAAGGATGGTAGAGGAGTGGGAAAAATTGGAAGATCAAACTGAAGAACATATGGGCACTCTGCTAACTGAGGCTGGACTCTGAGCAGTAGAGTACAAATCCCAGCATAAGAGAATTGATTCTACTCTAGGAGGTGGGATTAAGAATTGCATCATGTTACACTGGAAAGGGAACATACAAGGGTAAGAGATAAATGTACTGGTAATCAGTGAAGCCATTTTATGGAGAATTATCTGAGAACTCGAGCCAAGGCAAGAAGGAGAGAAAAAGCTAGATAAATGGGAACCAGTAGAAAGGAGATACATGTCTTGATAGACCTAAGCTTAGGGAACTCCATCCCATCAGATCATGAAGAGGATTACAGAGGAAAAAGATCCAAGGACTGGTGGAAAGACAGACATTGGGGAGGAGCAAGGAGAGCAGAAAACAAAACAATTGAAGTGGGGGGAGGGGTTGTTCTGCTATACTTCCCAACTAACCAACTGATATAACCCATCAAAATAGCTTTGCCTCCTTCGAAGTCAACACTTCTATGGCATGTCACTACAAACTTATATTTTTTCTTTTACGATGAATCATACCAATGATGACTGCAACTTTTAAGGATTTTAAACAACAAAGAACGTACTACAGTTAAAGTAATGAAATAGACAAACTAGAATGTCCAAGAATATATTTTCTGCAAAATCTTCATTTTTAACTAATTTTTATTACTTTAATGAGAAACCTAAATACAAGACCCAAGCTCGACCCAGCTTTGCCCCAGATGACCGAAGCTCGACGAGTGACTTGGATGCTAGAGCAGCTGGCATTGGGAGATAGGAGCTGAATGTCTTATACTGGCATATTGGGTCTATATCAGAAGATCGAAGTTTCAAAACTTTGAGTCTGATATGGCTGATACCATATGATCAAAGTCTTGAAACTTTGAATCTTTTAACGGAGATCTCCATGCAGTGCGGAAAGGGAAGATTTCCCTTTTCTGCACTGTAGTGCAATCTCGGAGTTGGTATATTTAAGTAGCAGGGGTGTGGGGGTGCAGGGAGGCTTGCCATCTGCTTAGAGCGTTTAAATGATTTGTTTTTGTAGGTTGTTGTTTTTATTACATTTTCGATGTTTCAGGACTTCGATTATATGGTGTAAACCATATCAGATTCGAAGTTTTGAAACTTCAATAATGTAATATAGACCCTGGCTCATCTACCTTTGGAGGAACAGTGCCATGGTTACTCCAAAGGGAGGGACTATGTTCTGTGCTTGCAAAGTTATGTAGTAGTGCAACCAGGGACAGCATGCATAGAAACAATAAATCGTCCTCAGATGCAAGTATCCTGTAAAGTCAGAGCCTCAGCGGGGGATGCTAGGACTGAAAATAGGAAATCCTGATCCCCACCATAGATGATGATACCACTCCTTGTTCCTCATTCTTGCCCCAAGAGGAATGATCAGACCATAAGATTTTGCTTTTTTTGGGAATGAATGTGTCAGTAGGGGGTCAGATGAGAGGGGAGGCCTGATAGTCAAATGTGAGAACTAGACTAAAAGAAAGTTAATTTCAGGTCCTTCCCAGGAGCAGACAGAGGTTATGTCTCCTCCCTGCCTACCTATGGGACTACATATGTGTGTATTTTTCACTGGCTGTCTTATTGCTAAGGTCAATAAATATTTCACAAATGCACGCGTGCACTCACACGCACATATAGATATATATGTATTTATGTATGTATGTGTATATATATATATATATATATGTATATATATATATATATGTATATATATATATATGTATATATATATATATATATATATATGTATATATATATATATATATATATATATATATATATATATATATATATATATATATATATATATATATATATATATATATACATTGTATGTGGAGGCGCACCTTTTTATTGAGTAGTCCCTTTGTCAAAATGGGAGAAAGCCAGTGTAGCTGTTCAAAAATCAGCTTGTCAGACCTTACCAGTTTTGTCACCTTGAGATTGGAGTACAGTGGGGATCAGGGAATTTGCCCTTTCCTCCACTGAAATGTGATCACGGAGATATTACATATAATCAGCAAGGGGTGTGGGGGACTCAACTGTGCTTGCTTCCCACCACCCCACCCCCGAAAAAAACAGTGGTTTAGGGTTTGTCAAATTTTTTTTTTTTTTTTTATCCTTTGTGGATTGGTGGTTTACTGTTGATAATTTGTTTGTACATTTCAGCGTGTCTATGATTAACTATTCTTCTACACACACACAACACACACACACACACACACACACACAAATGATGAGCAAATAAGCAGCCAATTCAAACAGCATGCATTTGGGAAGTGGTAGAAAAATGGATTTACCTGAAGAAAAGCTACATAATCTATGACTGCAGTTGAGGATGGAATCCAGAACTCTGTATTTGTGAGGAAGAAACTTTAACCATTGAAACACTGTGTCCTCCCTAGTTTAAGGTATGCCTTAGGCATCATTAATTCAGTTGTATGCCTTAATTAGAAGCATTTTCTCATTCTTCTCACCAGAAAGTCAGTGCATTTACATGCAGAAAATCAGCTCATTCTTCATGGATGGCCCCTGTGTATCAAACATTATACAGAAATTAAGGCAATTATTTACCAAGAATGTAGTTTTAAGAGTAACTAAGGAACTTCATTCTATATAAAGAAGGGGAAAATATTATGTCAGCATCATGTTTGTATAACTCCTGTAACACTTTGTCCATTTGGATTACTACTGTTATCCTATACAGGGATTTTGTTGCATGTGTAGGAATCGTGAAGGTTTGTTGTATTGTACAAACCAAGAAAGTCACTTGTGCCATTTGCTCTGTGTAGTACTTTTGGTGGTGTATAATTGCAGACCATGATGTTATTTAAGCAACAGTTTTGTATTGTACCTTACCTGAGTAAGGAACAGATTGCATTCTGCAGCAAGGTACAACATGGAACAATGATAACACGTTCATAGATGTGTGCTAGGCTAATGGCCCTGCAGCCTTTACAAGCCTATCCCAAAAAATTGCCCAGGCACCGTGCCACCTGATGTTAGCTCACAGTGCCCCTATCCAGGAGGGCAACTGGAGTGATCCCTAGGTTGTACTTTCTGTTACCCATCCAGTCGTCAAGATTTCTCTTGAATAAGGCCAGCAAGGTGCTCTGCTTGACATGAATGGGAAGCTTATTCCACAGCTTATTCCAGAGTAAACATGTTCCGCTGTGGCAGTAACTGCAGTCCATGAAGATGGGAAGCCACATGGTAAAGAGGCCAGCTGCCTATTGTTTTTTTCAGGTACAGAGTACAGCACTCTGGCCACAGCAGGAGAGCAGCCTCTCTTATGTACACTGGCCAAATACACATTTCCTTAATTTCCTTCCTTCACTGTTATTTTGGGGGAACTAGTGCCTCTTCAGGTACTACAGCACTGGACTGTCTCCTCTTCCTGCAGCAAAATGCCTTGCACTTAGTAGCTTTATTATGTATTAGAGTTTGACCTCAGTGTGCTGTGAATGATCCCCACGTGTGTACAGTGGGCCAAGCTCTACATATATACCATTTTAACTAACATGGTCTTCTTTTACTCTTGTTTTAATTATTAACTGGTTGCCACCATGCTAAATTGTGAATACACATTTAAACAATGAGAAATAAAATTAAGCATATCTTGAGAAAACGATAGAGTAACAATAATTGAAATTGTTAGCAAGACAGTAATAATGAGATAATAACAGATCCTAATTGTTCTCAATTCACTAAGTGAAAAAGTCTTAACACCAGTTAACTCATCACTGGAAGTAATGATCATGTGTAAACTCCAGTGTTGCTACAGTTGCACAGTCATTAATATAATGTAGTTGTAAGTCAGTTTTTATACCTGTCACTGTATTGTGCTGTATCAGTCATTAATTAGCAATTGTTGCAGTCACTTTTGTGGTAATTATACTCTAGTTCCGTACTGGATTATTTCTTCTTGGGTGTCCCCTAAATATGAACGTTAAAACATAAATAAATAAATGTTTGCATCCTATTAATTTATGGGAGGCTGTATAAGGCTTACAACTCCATTGCAATTCAGCAGTATACAGATAACATGCATATATTGGCATTTCAGACAGTGACTCATTGGTGTAACTGTGGAGTAAGTGGCCTTTTATCATGCTGCAGTTCTCCTTGTTGGTTTGTTTTAATATCTATGCTCAAAATTAGGGGAAAAAGTCTACCCTAAACTAAGCTTGGCCATCTAAAATCACCCCTCCAGTGAAATCAAGATACAAAATGAACTTAAATTCAAATCCAAACTAAAATAGCATCTTCAGAAGGAATGTACTTACAAATGCTTTTATGATATAGTCTAAAATACACATAACCACCAGCAATGCACAAAATACATCTGACCTCTGCCAGCCTTCGACCTTTCTCCCTAAACTAAACAAAGTTGTAGTAATAATGTAAATATGCAAATATACTGCAGACATGGTCATTGCTGACTTACTGTAAACTGTATAATTGCTTTTGTAATATTTCAATCACGTGTTCAATTTTTCCTTTGCTTGTGCGTGGGTGTGTATACATATATATATATATATATATATATATATATATATATATATATATATATATATGTACACACATACATACACACACGAGCGTAACGCTGTTTTGACAGGTTTATTTATTTGTCTTGTTGTAGTAAGAACATTATCTTTAAGGTGGTGCTGTGAATGTGTGGTGTCACATCTTACATTTGCAACATTTTTATTTGGAATGTGAATAGACGTGTTAAAATGTTGCTTGCTTACTCGACTTCTGGTGCATGTTGATATATTTTGGAATTGGAAGGTTAGATTCTGTGGTTCTTTCCAGAAAGGACAGTCACTGATTGTGTATAGTTATTTATGTCATGAAATGGTTGAATGTGAGCAAATTTGTTTTACAATTCAGAGTTTTGACATGGCATTTTCAGTGATTATGCAGGATGGGATAATTGTATAATACTGGTAACAGTTTCAGGTGCTGTTTTATGGAGGCATAAGGATGTGCAAGAAGGACCCATAAAAAGGAAGTTGTCAGTTCCTTACAATGTTGCCAAAAGTATGTGTGCTTTTGTAAGTCATTAAGCATTATTAATTAATTTTTTTTATTGAGGATTTTTATATTGACCTCACACCATAAAATATTAGTTATTTAGACTTAGATATTCACACAGGAAAATTCACATAATTAAATGAATCTGATGGTAAAGGGGCTTATAAAAAAACTTACAGTGCTGTAATATTGAGAACCATGAAGCCCTCCTTGTCATTAAGCCTCATTTAAGGAATAACAACCAAGTAACTGTAAACACAGACTTGGCTATCAGAACTTAGCAATAAAGAAGGAGAAGACTGAAGAGGCTTGGTCCACTCACCTTTTCTGGAAAAGTGAGGAGAGAGTTATGCTCCCTCTGGAAGCACACAGGGAGGTGAAATTTCTTTGGTTGAGTCAGGGGAGCCACCTCTCTTGCTTTGAGGTTTTGTGGGTGAGGCACATGCTGGCAATGTCCCTTAAGGAAGTAAATTAATGTCCAGTGAGGACAGCCTGCTACATGCCATGCCCTCTTCTCTAGCTTTGTGTGTTCATGACCCTCACCCAGGTGATAGAGAAAGAATGGGTTGATTGGCCAGCAGAGAGCCGATGATCAGCAGACAAGGGGAAAAGAATGACGTATGCACACACACACACACACACACACACACACACACACACACACACACACACACACACACACACACACACACACACACACACATACATACATATACATACATATACATGTATATATATATATATATATATATATATATATATATATATCAGAACTATACAGCAAAAAAAAAATTCCATTATATAAGGTTGCTTTTAATCCCGTTATAATATTTTAATGCTTCCAGTCCTCTGCTCGACAACATTATATAATACATACATGCTTGAAATATGACTAAAGAAAAGATCAATAATCATTTTGCAGCACTTTTACTCTAACTCTTGTTCCATATTTTTGCACCCACTAGCCTATTGTTTTCAGTTCTGTAAATGGTCACAATTTATCAGCAGTGGCAGTACATATTGATACAGACAGCAAAAGAATGACAAATACAAGGTACCAACTTCTGGACCTGAATTGCATCAAAACACAGTATCCTTTGCTGAGTTGTAAAAAATTAAACCAGATAAAAATGTACACAGCAGCCTTGGCATCTCGCATTCTATTTTTTCCTGCCACATTTAGAACAGGTCCTACATTTTGATCCTTTACCATTCTTGTCTTCGCCAGCACAGTGCCCTGTTAATCAGGGGAAATTAGCCTTAAAATAATCACTTTATCAAAATTTTTACTAGTTTCTGAAAACCTCATAGTCAAGTAGTAAGCCCTCAGAAAGAGTACATGACCAGAATTATTTGATCATGCAGTTGGTTGTTATGTAAAATTAATTTTGAAATAACATGTTCTGGTTTAGCCACATTTTGAAAAAAAAACTCAAGACTGAAACTCGGTGCCATTATCAATGTAGTACTGCTTTGAATTACTGGAAGGAAAATGTCACTAAAAATAATTGTAATGTGTGACTGAGTCCATGGCATGAATTGATGGAGCTCTGATGGCGAGCCAAGTGACAAGGATTTGATTAGCAGCCCTGACACTGGAGGAGCCAGGTAGGGAGGGAGGGAGGAAGGGGAGATAGGATTGATGGGACAGGGCTCATTCATCTCTCCAAGGGAGAGGGTGGGGTTTGCATATACTTAGAGGTGCATATTGATCTCTTCCATGGAAAGTGGAGAGGCCACAGCTTGTGCTACAGGTGGAGAGGCATGGCTGCTTGAAGGACATATCATTTGAGGAAGTGGGGTTGCTTTTCATAGATAGCCCATTGTATGTCCCTGTCCAGTGCCTTACTCATTCTGTGTGAGATTAGAGACAGGGAAGAAAACTGAAAAATACTCTTATCATCCTTCCTTAACACTATCTACCAAGAAAGGCATGAAAATAAAATCATGATCTTAAGCAGTTGTTTTCATTTGCTCTTCAACCTGTGGACACAGATCTCAGACAGATCTGACTCAGGTACATTTTCCAGCACTAGCCATAATGCCCCTGTCTCCCTCCTCCCCTCAGATCTCATTTGCTGCACGTATCGCTAGCATCGTGGTCAATTGCTCCAGGCTTTTGGTGAGTGTTTTTGGTAATTTAATCATATCCTTTTGACTTTTCCTATCTTCTTTCCACCCTGTTGCCTTCCTCAACCCTTGTGCTCAGGCTTCAGTCCTTGGCTTTCAAAAAAAAAAAAACCTTATCCCATTTCCTCTTTCCCCTCTACTTTAGGGGCGTGTGCATGTGTGTGTGTGTGTGTGTGTGTGTGTGTGTGTGTGTGTGTGTGTGTAAGAGAGGTGTGTTTCTGGGTCCTCTGCTTCCTCTACCATGGCTAAGTCACCTAAGCCTGGGTTCTGGAACTCTACAGTGTGTAGCCATAAGCTTTCCCCCGCTGATGGCCACACTCTGTGTGTAGTCTGTTTAGGGGTCCCGCACCTGGATTCCTCCTGTCCAACCCACATGTGTTGATCGACAGGAGGAATAAGCTGATCCTTAAGGGCCTCCTTCCTCCTCCCACTGCAGAGGCCCAAGCTTCAACCTCAGCTTCTGCTGCTTTCTTTGGGCCAGCTTCTCGGACTCAACCTCCCGCCAAGAGGGTCGGGGATGGTGAGAAGTGCAAACACCGAGACCGGGATAGCCCGCTGTTCCTCGGCCGTGCCCCTGGCGAAATCTCACTCAGCTCCATTTACTTTGCTTCTTCCTGCAGCCGGAGGTTTTTCAGGGCCATTCCCATGTGTCAGCCTCCCCTCCACCAGGTCCAACTGCAGCCTTTCTGAAGCAGAGGTGGACAGGATGATGCAGAGATTTATCCGCATGCAGACAGATTCATATGGGAGTCTTGCTTGCCCCCTCCCTCTCCGGGGTTGGGGTCATGCAGTCCACCTTTTTGCTGATCACTCCTCCTCTGATCCGACCCCCTGTTTTGGAGTCATTCGGTCTGAGGTCCCTCGGCATCAAGGAGTCAATGCCGCTGGTACTTCGACATAGACCAGTGCCTTGAGTGGGTTGGCTCCAAGTAGCTCGGATCCATCCGGCTCTCGGAACCCTAGCCTCGGCAGTGGATCCAAAGGGGTGGTGTCTGCTCCGAGTTTTTCTGAGCTGGGCCATCCACTCGGAGTCTCAGCACCTGGTGATTTGGCTCTGGCCCTCCTGTGACTCAGAGGATTATGGACCTGGTCATTCTTCCAGCTCCAGGGGTTTGTTCTCCCTCTGCCTTCAGTGTGGTAGAGAGGGTCCTCTTGGTTCCATTGAGACCCTTGACACTTTTGTCCTTTGAGTCCATCCTGGCTCCCTCAGTGTCTCATCTGGATGCTGCCATCCTGCCCCCTTAGGGACAGTCTGTCACCTCTCCATCCCAGGGAATTCCCCCATGAGAACAGCCTGAAGGTTTTGAGTTATCCCTAGAGCCCCCCCCCTGAGGAGGTTCCTCGAAAGCATGCTTGTAAAAGGAGACACTTAGACTCCCCACCAGAGTCTCTCATAGAGGACACTGACTTGGAGGAAGGGGAGGGTTCCCCCAGTCACCCCCAGATGATATCTCCTTTGGAGATATTATGGAGATCCTTAGGCATCATCAGGGGTGGTCTGCCCAAAAACCCAACCCTTGGAGGGATCTGGTGCAAGACCTCTACATCTTGGGTGTCTCCTCCCACAGATCCCCTAGTGGATCTCATTACATCTCGGCCGGTGAAGGACCGCAACACGGTGGAGCCTATCCCCAAACATCCTGATAGGATCCTCAGTGCCCAATCAGATGCAATGCACTAGTCAAAGGGATCCCTATGTAGATGCCATGGTGGTGGCAGCTGCCACCAATATGGAGCTCATACAGGAGTGTTCCATGGTCCATCCACCGGACCGAGAGTTGAGGACCATGGACCATTTTGGGAAGCGGGTCTATGCTTCAGCAGCGTTCTCTGTACACGTGCTGAACTGCATGGCACATGTGATCAGGCTTCAATGAGACCTAGTTAAGTAGGTCGCTAAGTCTGCCCCAGGGTCCATGTCGGCAGAGGAAAAGAAGGTTTATTCTTTTTATATAAAATCACAGAGCAATACCTAGATCCTCTTTCTCAGTTCCTCCTTATAAATCTCCCTCTTCTCTCACATTCCCTCACCTACCCAAATATCCCCCTTGCCTTACTGCATTCCTTCCATCCCATCATTATCCCACATCTCTCCTACTTATTTCACTCCCTACCAATCTTTCTCAGCCACTTTTCTTGTAAAATCATATACTTTATAGTCTTGCATTATTCACTAATTTCAGCATTGCTGGTCTTCTTCCTGTTCATCTCCATATCCCAACCCCACACCCATATTCAAGTCCAAGGTACTCCTGACATTTCTAGTCAACTCCTGTGTTTTTTTTTTTGTCTCTCAAGCATTTTCTTTTGGAATATTTGAAAAGATTTCACTGGCAAAGTTTGTCTATGAGCTTTAACATCAAAAGAATGAGAAGTGGAATACCCATCTGTTTGATGGATCATCCCTTGTTGGACATACTTTTGTATTTCTCCCTGTAGCTTGTTCTACATCAAAAAATAACTTTGATCCTCTAGGAAAAATATTCTGAATACAGCTGGATACAGCAGCTTGAATCTCACACCTGCCTCTTGACATTTTCTGATTGCTGGGAAAAGTTTCCTTCTCTTCTACCTGGTATACAGTGAATAATAATTTTCCACAAACACTCTACTGTCTCCAGTTTTTAATACTTTGTCCTTCTGCTACAATTTTGTCAGGATCAACTCTTTCTTCTAGTATAATTGCATCTTCACTATAATATAGGTCTTGGTTGCTTTTTCATGGCCAGATTTGGAGCATGCATACAATGTGCCTTTCAATTATTGCTGTGGAGTGACAGTCCAAGTTACTTATTTCTGCTTTCATAAAATTATTACTGTCTTTTCCTTCCAGTATCTCTGGTACAGCAGAAAATATCAGGTTTTCTCTGCATAATCTGTCCTCTCATTCTGCCATTTTTTAAATATCTCTTCTTGAGTAGTCTCATACTCAGCCAACCTTTTCTTTATTTTGAACTCTCATTTTTGTAGTTTTATCAGCTCATCTGAAAATCTTTTTAAAGCTTCTTCTATTTCCCAGAGTTGATATACTCCTTCAATGTTTCATTTATTTTAATCTGCTCTGAGCACATTTGACTTATTTTTCCTCTAAATTACCAAAAATCATCTCTTGTACCAGAGCATGAGCTTGAACTGCTTTTTGCTGAGCAGCTGCAGGATTCTTCCCAGTTAGTGTTTTCTCTTCAGATTTTCCAGCTGATTTCATCCTCTCTACATTTCTTTTTTGCTGAAATTCAGGCAGTGTACTTTCTAGCCAGTAACTGAATTTTACTAAAACAGGCAGAACTACTGGTCTTTATCCATCAGTTTCTTTTTTCACACTGGGAGAGCTAAAATTAAATTTTTGATCAGTGTGCAGCCATCTTGGAAAATTCATTTCACTCCCTTAATCTATTTCCTTCATCCTGTTTTCCCTGTAAGCTCTCTTCTATCCAAACTACTCAATTTTTCACCTTCCTGTCCATCAGTATAGCTTAATATATGTTATTGTAACAGTTATTTTTTCATTTAAATCTGTAAATTTTTTCTCTACACAGCTTTAGGCACAATTTTACTGCTTTTACTAACATGTACTACTTGTAATATTCCTGTTCCTACAGTAATGTTTTATGTTTTAGTTTCCCAGCCTTGTTTCTCAATATAACATAATGTATTTATAATTCTATTAGTGCTTACTCCACCTAAATATTGCATATTATTCAGTCAGTGTTTTTTTTTTTTTTTTTTTTTTTTTTTTGCATTTTTAGCCCTATGTTGTTGGAATTTCATCTTTATTTGTTTTCATATACTGTGTCTAATTTTTGGATTTTTTCTGCTTGGGACTCCACTGAAAAGTGGTCTTGTATGGCCCATAACAACTATCTTGGTTAACAAACAGCAGTAAATAAAATAAAATAAATAAATGTGTGAACCACCTTAATGGCTGGTTGGATGATGACACCTCTTGGTCGGTTCTTGCCCATAATTGGAAAGAATGGGTTGACTGACCAAGAGATGGTCCGATGGCCAGTAGGCAGCAAAGACAGAGTCACAAAACAAAAAATAACTGCAAAACAGTGCTTCAAAATGCTTCTGCAGTTGGACTGTTCCCCCCTTGCAAACACACATCCGTGTTAACTAAGTATACTGACTGAGGTCTCAATGCCTCAAAAATGCTTGGTTTACTAGCACATCTGAGGTAATTGAAGGAATGTAGCAGCATATCCCTATGCTGTAGGATATATTTTAAGCTATATTTTGATAGAAAATAATAATAATCATGCGCTCAAACTGCTTTTTGCTGAGCAGCTGCAGGATTCTTCCCAGTTAGTGTGGTAAATAGTGCCATAACATATTCTTGCTATGAGCATGTTTTCCTTTTAGGCTTGTTTTACAGGCACTATCATCATTATAAATTGGGGTAGCACAGATCCACATGGACATTTCTTAGAACCAACCCAAGAGCTCTATCTGACTAGTTAAGATGCTCAGAGTCCCACAACAGGTAAACGGAGGCTGAGCTAATCAAGTTGGACAACAACTGATAGAATTAGTTCTCTGTGCTACCTGCCAAATTTATACTACGTTAAGCATATTGAATGCCTTTATAAATTTATTCTTGCCACATTTTTAAGGAGAAACATTTTTATTCTGTTTGTGTACATTTTGGTAGCATTTTACACAGATGGTACTAATTCTTACTAGGAGTTCTACCATCTGCCAATTGACTAACAGAAATAACATGTAAAGATTCTGCTGTTTCAAGTGAATGGAATTTGAATTGTATTTTTATAGTCATCCTCATAATTTCCCTCTTTTCCCCATTTTATGTGGGGCTGGAGTGTCACAATGACTGTTGCCATTTCTCTCAATTCACACCCACTCTTACCGTGCTCAACAGTGGTGTCTACCTTTCACAGGTCTTCTATCATGCAGTCCATCCATTCTATTTGTCTCTTCCTGCCTTCTTCCTGTCACCTCCAAAAGTGCTTGATATAATTGTACTCTGCTTTCCTGCACATGTGCCTGAACCATTGTAATCTATTCTTAGTTTTCTCTGCGTCTGTGGCCTCCAAAATAATGTCCACATGTCTTTGTCTGTCCCACAGTGTATATCCAACTACACATCTCAGGCAGTTCATCTCCTTCACCTCCAAGGTTCTTCATCTGCTCTGCCTTTACTTCCCAGGTTTCTGTGCCATACAGCAGTACTGGTCACACCATTTTGTACATCTTACACCTACGTGCATTACTCCTGACCTTTTGTGCTACTTGGCCGCAGAACCTTTGATTCCAACTTTGACCTCTTCGTTCATACTTCCCCTCTTTATGACTGCACCCATGAGATACTCAAAGCTATTAATCATTTCCTCAATTTCCCTTCTATTTCAATTTTCCACTTCTTCTAATTTCCCCATTTGCTGAAATGGCACTGTCTTGTCTACACTTAGTTTCATCTGATGTGTGTTCAGTTTTGCATTCCAGTACCTGATCTTTTGCTGAAGTTCCTGTTCAGAGTCTGCATGTTGCACCACATTGTCTGCTAACAACAGTTTTGTTACTCTGTTCTGTTTGCTGAAGTAGTCCATCACCAGTATGAGCAGGAGTAGGCTTAGACCTATACCCAGATGCACACCCACTCCCACTGGAAACCTCTCTCCGAGTCTAAAAACTCTTCATGAGCATGTCATTGAGTCTTTTTGCACAACCTCCACAGGTTTTACCCATGTTTCCATAGGGCTGCCCAAATCATCTTTCTTGGGACCTTGTCATATACTTCAAGTGTAGGAATGCCCAGTAATATATATATATGTATGTATATATATATATCTATATATATGTATATATATATATATATATATATATATATATATATATATAGATATATAGATATATATGTGTGTGTAAATATATATATATATATGTGTATATATATATATATGTGTGTATATATATATATATATATATATATATATATATATGTGTGTGTACACACACACACACACACACACACACACACACACACACACACACACACACAGTGGATATAAAAAGTTTACACACCCCTGTTAAAATGCCAGGTTTTTGTGATATAAAAAAATGAGACCACAATCATGTCAGAGCATTTCCCACCTTTAATGTGACCTATAATCTGTGCAATTCAATTGAAAAGCAAACAAATCTGTTAGGGGAAAAAATATAAAAAATAAAAAACATACAATACGCTGGTTGCATAAGTGTGCACACCTATAAACGAATACTTTGTTGTGTGAGCACACCTTTAAACTAATACTTTGTTGAAGCACCTTTTGATTTAATTACAGCATTCAGTCTTCATGGTTAAGAGTGTATCAGCATGGCAAATCTTGACTTGGCAATATTTGCCCACTCTTCCTTGCAAAAGTGCTCAAAACCTGTCATATTATGAGGGCATCTCTTGTGCACAGCCCTGTTCAGGTCACCCCACAGATTTTCTATTGGATTTAGGTCTGGGCTCTGGCTGGACCATTCCAAAACTTTAATTTTCTTCTGGTGAAGCCATTCTTTTGTTGATTTGGATGTATGCTTGGGGTCATTGTCGTGTTGAAAGATAAAATTCCTCTTCATCTTCAGCTTTCTAGCAGACACCTGAAGGTTTTGAGCTAAAAGTGACTGGTATTTGGAACTGTTCATAATTCTTTCCACCTTGACTAAAGCTCCAGTTCCATCTGAAGAAAAGCAATCCCAAAGCATGATACTGCCACCACCATGCTTCACGGTGGGGATGGTGTTCTTTTGGTGATGCAAAGTGTTGTTTTTGAGCCAACCATACCCTTTGGAATTGTAATCAACAGTACAACCTTGGTCTCATCAGACTATATATATTTTCCCACATGCTTTTGGGTGATTTGATGTATTGTTTTGCAAATTTTAGCTGGGCCTGGATGTTTTTCTGTGTAAGAAAAGGCTTCCGTCTTGCAAACCTACCCCATAGTTCAGACATATGGAGAATATGGGAGATTGTTGCCACATGTAGTACACAACCAGTACTTGCCAGAAATTCCTGCAGCTCATTTAGTGTTGCTGTAGGTCTCTTGGCAGCCTCCCTGACCAGTTTTCATCTTGTCTTTTCATCAATTTTGGAGGGATGTCCAGTTTTTTGTAACGTCACTATTGGCATACATTTTCCCCACTTTTTGATGACTGTCTTCACTGTGTTCCATGGTATATCCAATGCTGTGGAAATTTTTTTGCACCCTTCTCCTGACTGGTACCTTTCAACAATGAGATCCCTTTGATGCTTTGTAAGCTGTCTGCGAACCATGGCTTTTGCTGTAGCAGGCAGCTAAGTAAATGTTAAGAAAATCCTACTAGGACAGCTGAACTTTATTTGGGGTTAATCAGAGTCCCTTTAATTGATGGCAGGTGTGTACCCAAGAAGACTGAATGCTATAATTAAATCAAAAGGTGCTTCAACAAAGTATTAGTTTAAGGGTGTGCACATACAACAAAGTATTAGTTTAAGGGTGTGCACTCTTATGCAGCCAGCATATTATATGTTTTTTATTTTTCCCCTAACAGATTTGTTTGTTTTTCAATTTCATTGTACAGGTTATAGGTGACATTAAAGGTGGGAAATGTTTTGAAATGATTTATTGTGGTCTTATTTTTTATATCAGAAAAACCTGGCATTTTAACAGGAGCGTGTAAACTTTTTATATCCACTGTATAAATATATATATATGTATATATATATATATATATATATATATATATATGGATTCACTTTAGATTATCGAATTACCAAATACTTGAAACCCATATGATCGAGACCATATGATAGAGTTTTTGGAAACTCGAAAATCTAAAGTGAATAAAAAAAAAGCACACAAAACATTAAAACAACATTGTGCCCAGGCTTGCCCCCCTGCAGAAACGTTTTAATGTTTTGTGTTTTTTTTTTATTCACTTTAGATTTTCGAGTTTCCAAAAACTCAGTCATATGGTCTCGACCATATGGGTTTTGAGTTTTTGGTAACTCTGTAATCTAAAGTGAACCCATATATATATATATATATATATATATATATATATATATATATATATATATATATATAGATAGATAGATATATCACACACACACACACACGTACAAATATTTCAGGCACAGGCAATAATGCCCTTCGAGCTTGTCAGTATACCAAGACAGTTGTCAACTATCTCCTCTGGTTATACAGTACAAGAGTGGACTGTTGTAAAGTTTTATCTGAAACCTCATTTGATATATTCATAATTTGAAAAATGCAGATTAAAATCTACAAAGCATGGTAACTAATATTATTTTGAATGACAGTAAAGGAAACCTCTAAAAATAATTAGAAGCTAGAAGAGTTCAAAATGCTTTAACAGGTGCAGAAATTCTGTACTGTCCACACCATTTCATTATTCTTCATCTACTTTAACATAAACTGCAAGTAATTTAACATAAGATACAAAAGGGGCTGCACCCCACATACCCTTGTGATTAAAATTATTAACTCTGGACCTGCATTGTTGTGAAGTAATGGGATAACTTGCTTCCGGAATTAGATTGAAATAATTTTCATTTGTAAGTTCATTAAACAGCAGTTTGTAAGTACAGTAAACAGCAATTCTGTATGCTGTCCATTTTTGGAAGTCTTCCTTTATGTCACTATGCAAGTATTGTTATTGCAAATTGCAGTATGTGTAATCTTATTTTTTCTTTTTATAATCCAGTAAGCTCACAGAATTTATTTTATCAAGTTTTCCAGAAGGACTGTCTTTCTGTTTAGATCCTCTTTAGTTCTTTCCTAAAACAATTGATTATGTAGTTCCATTTGTGATTTTACAGCAAGCTGTATCTCAAATTTTGAACTTGTATAGTACAGTAATAAATGTTTGACTAGATGATCATCATGGTTTGATCATGTGCCCTTTCAGAAAATAGCAGAATTTAATTCTAGCCCAAGGACTCATAAGATCCAGGTATTTGGAAACCCAGTGGGTCTGAGTCTGTGGATCCTTTGAGTTCTGTAAGACTTAGAGAAAGGTTGGTGGGCCTCTGATCTAAGTCCTTTCTATTTTAAAGTAATATTAATTTAACAAGAGAAACAACATCTGTTCAAATGAGATCACCTTTGTGTTACATTGGTCTGCCCCCCCCCCCATTTTTTATAGATGCCCTTATGCTAGGGATCTCCTGCCAAGGATAGCCCAACATCCGGCCAATGTATCAAAGCCTCTTAGCACTTATAGACATTGTACGTCAAACATATGCTTTCCTGCGCAAGGCATAGGGCATAAAGGTGAAATACAGATGTCCAAACTCAGCACTTCTTTGCTACCAGTCTGAACGTCATCATTGAATGTCGGTCAGAACACACTTCTGCTGTGCTGGTTTCCAAGCCGCACTTCAGTGAAGTACCCTGTTGGGGTTTCTTTTTTATCTTCTCTTTTATTTTAGTGCTGTTTGGTTCACGTCATCCAGAAAGGGAAAATGTCAGTGTAGGCGGCAAATTCCCTATAAAGACCATCACAACCAGTGTCTTTTCTGTTTTGGGGCTTTTGTCCCTCAGAGCCTACATATTCTGGCTTCATTATCTATTTACCTAGAAAACCAACGTCTTAGGTGGTTGATTCATTGTGCTATGGCAGAGTCTTCTTGTCCTGAAGGTCAGCTGTCTGCCAAGAAGAAGGTCAAAAAGTTTAGACCTGGTATGTCTTCTATTCAACCTCATCTGGACATCTCTCCTGAGGCTGGTGAAAGCCTAGAGAATCGTGGTGACTGTTTCAGATCTCTGTGTTTTGACCCCATCAGAGGCAGGCATGGATCAAACTTCTAGTATGGTCTCAGAGGTTTTACAAATGTCTTTTCTTGACAGTGAGGTGGAATCTTGGTTGATTATTTCTGAGGGAACAAAGGGCATTCCACAGATCTTAGGAAGGCGAATCCAACTACTGTTATTGAATGTTGCCAGGAGTCTGACCTTCCAAGGGTGCTTCATCCAGATGTCCTGCAGAAAAAGTAACAGAAAACCAAGCATGTTCCCCCGTATTATAAGGAATCCCGAAGTGAATAATAGGATTTTGCTCAGGGGGTATTTAATGCTTTACTGGCTTTAAAGCCTACTCACGGGGTGTCTGTGCCAAACCCTACCTGGTCCTCTACTCTTCTTAAAAGGCTTAAGGAACTGTTCTCTTCAGATGAGGACCTGGATTCTGGTGAAGAGTCCTTGACTTACTCTTCTTAGATGCCTTCCTCTTAGACTATGGCTAAGAGGATGAGGATTCCATTACTCCTGATTCCCATTTGGAGGAACTCTCCTTTGGGGATACTGTTGCCAACATGATGGACATTTTTTTAAGTAGGGTTCTGCCCAAGTTTTTGATATTCACAAAAAATATTATGAGCACCTCCAGATGGAGTCTCCTAAGCCATCTGCTATTCCTAGCTGCCCTCCTGGATACTTTTCAGCAGTGTCTATGGCCCCTGATTCTCAGCTCCCTGCTCCCAAGAAACCTGATAGATTTTACAAGCTTATTATGCCTAATGACTAAATTTCTTTATAAACGTCCTTCTGCTGATCCTTTTGTGGTGTCTGTCTCTTTTGACAAGCCCTCTAAGTTCTTGCCATCTACCAAGTTGCTTCTTTCGGATAAGGATAGTAGGGCCATGGGGAGGTTGGACAAAAAGGTCTGTACTGCTGCCACCTTATCCTTTCAGGCCATTAACTACCAGACTCTTATGTCCAGATATATTTTGGCCCTCCTTTTTCAGGTTTCCAAACTAGTTTCTGACGTTCCTGATTCTGAGGAAAAGGCTTCTGTCCTTTCCCTGTTGAGTTCAGCTTCTCTTGTTGCTTCCCATTCTGTCAAATGCAGCAGTGATGCAGCTGATGTCTCCTCCAGAGCCACTGCTTTTGGTTCTGTTATGTGGCTTTGTCTTCATATTTTGCATGATGTTATTAAGGCTAAATTATTGGATGCACCTTTGGATAATAAAACTCTCTTGGGTACTGCTGCTGCTGCAGAACTTTTCAAGTCTCTCCAGGATAAGGATAAAGCCTTGCAAGAGTTGAAGCATATTTTTGTTTCCCCCATTCCTAAGTTTCAGAGGCATTATCCCTCTGAGTTTGCTTTTGTTCTCAATCTCTTCCTCACCTAAGGGTAAAAAGGGTTCTAGATGTGTGCCACCTGCTAAGTCTACTCAGACCCCCTACTTTTCAGAAGCCAGGTTCCTTTTGACAATTGGTTCCCTTTGCCTTGGCCAGGTTCCGTTATCTGTCCATCTTTCTGTATCTTTATAGATTTGCAGAATATGAGGAATTTAGATCTTTCCTGATCTTGTTCATCTGCTTATTCCGGCTTCTTCTCCTGATGCTCTGCTTTAGGATCTCCAGTTTGTCATTTCCCTGTTGCAGAGTCTGTGATTCGCCATAAACTTTCAAACATCATCTTTGACACATCAGGATTATATTTTCCTTGGTTGCAGGCTTCAGACCATTCCTTTCCTGGCATCTCTGCCTGCCCCCAAGCTCCAGCCTCTTCTTCCTCTGGCTTTAGTTATGGCCAGAGACTTTTTCAGAGTCCCCAGTTCATGCTCCATCATTTCTATACTCCTTTGCCCAGGCTCCACATACAAAAGCTGCAGTGGTACCTCAAGTCATTGTGGCTCTAACACTCTCATCCCCTGGGCTTCTCAGTCTCATTCCTTACTACTTCCTTATCTCAAGTTTCGATTGGAAGGTTGCGGTTGTTTCTGTACAGAATGACCTGGTTTTATTTGTGCTCCCTGTCCTTTAATAAAGGATGTTATGTGGTCCTATCTCACCTACATTCCTTACTCACGGGTTCGGAGCCGAGAATTGGTTCCGACTCGGCCAAATTTCTCTAGCACGAAGTCTAATTGGCTGGGCTAGCCCGGTATCCCAAGATGCACCTCGTCCTAGCCAGTGATCTCGTTTGCCGCTCGTAGAGTTAGGACGTGGTCTCGCTTGGCTGTGGCTAAGTACACTTTTTAAAATATTTCTAAGTATTTTAGCAGTCTACTTTTTTGATAAAAGCTATTTTAATAGCTAGCTTTGTATCTGACTAGTTGTTGTGTGCGTTTTGTGAGTACTGTGTTTTTGTGGTATCCCTACTGTTTCGCGGGCTAGGCCCATTTAAGTTAGAGGACCTAGTCCTCTCCAGTGTGTTCCCTTGCTGTTTTCTTGTCGGTGGTTAAGCTCCCTCTTCGGAAGCGTTTAAATTAGAGTTCCCTTGTCTGTTAGAGTGCTTTTTGGGTTTCCCGCCTTCCTCTTGTGTTCGTCTCTGTCGGTTGTGAGTGGTGCGGTTGCTTACCATGTCGAAAGAACTGAAAGAGCATAAACCCTCTGGGTTTAAGAAGTGTACGAAATGTGGCTATAAAATGTCCATTACAGATGGGCACTCTATCTGTGTTTATTGTCTTGGTGCTATTCACCTGCAAGAGTCCTGCAGCTTCTGTCATGTTTTTAGACCTAGGGTACTACAGGAATGTAAAAATAAGCTGATTTTGAAGGGTCTGATTAAGCCCTCCTTTGAGGAGGCCTTGGAGTCGTCTTCGTCTTCTAGTACCAAGTCTAAGCCTCCTAAGGCCAAGAAAAGATCTCCAGCTCCGTCTGCCTCTTCGGAGCCATTGGAGAAGGTTTGTAAAGTGGGTACTTCCTCCTCAGCTCCACTGTCCTCGGGGCCGAAGGAGAAGGATTCGGAAATGGATACTACCTCCTCGGCTCCATTGTCCTTGGGGCCGCAGGAGGTATCTCTTGTACTGGAGTCAACCTCGGCTCCGATTCTATTGGAACCTATTCGGAGCCGGTCACCCAGTGTCAGGCATGAGTCAACAGTTAGGAGATCCTGATCTCCTTCTTTTTCTTCCAAATCCTCTAGGCTGTCTGATTTGGATGTGGATAGGGTGGTCCAGAGGCTCCTGCAGTCGCCGGTGTTAGCAAAACTGATTTCGGCTCTGATGCAGTCGCCGGTGTTAGCAAAACTGATTTCGGCTCTGACCCAGTCAGCTCCGGAGCCGGTCCCCATTCTAGTACCGATGATTCCTCCTCCGAGCACCCATGTGTCATCAGAGCTGGAGTGCTCCGCACCGAGTGATGTTCTGATGTCGGCTCCGATACCCCATGTGAGTCTGTCGGAGCCGGCTTCGGCTCCAACCAGGTCGGTTCCATCCTCTGGTTTCGGCACTCGGGTTTCCTCAGTCGGACCCTAGGGGGATACCTCGGGACTCCTGTCGGTTCTGAGCCTCCCTCTCGGTACTTCGGCTCAGGAATCTCGACTCCGGTCGTGGTCTCGGAGACTGGTCGGTCCTCGGATTCGGGGGGGACTGGCCTTCGAGGCCATGAGGAGCGCACTGGCCAGGTAGTCAGTTACATCACCTGGATCGGTCACTCCGTCCCCTTACACCCTGGCTAGAGCCTCTGACGCCCCCCCTCTCCGTGGATGGCGGAGCCCGAAGGTCTGGGGATACCCCATTGAGCGGTCCCCTACTTTCTGAGGGCCCCTCAGATTCGGTGCCTGAGGATCCTCCCAGAAAGAAGTTGTGCAAGAGGAAGCACATCGACTCCCAGGACGATTCCCTCACTTCTGATACTGACCTTGAGGAGTCAGAGGGGTCCCACAAGTCGTCCTCCGATGATGTCTCTTTCTCCGACTTCCTGGAGATTGTGAGACAGGCGACTGGCCTTTCAAGACCCCCTCTGAGGAGGAGTCGGTATTCCTCAAGGCCTTCGGAGCTCAACCCTCCGCCTCCTGGGTGTCTCCACCCTTTGACGAACTCCTGAATTTGATTTGTCGAATGGTGTGGGAGAACCCTGATTCTGTGGAACCGGTGCCCAGACGTCCAAACAAGTTCCTTTCTGCTCCCCCGGGGAAAGAGTTCCTTACCAATGAGGTTTTGGTAGATGCCTTGGTGGTGGCGGCAGCCACTCAGCAGGAAGTTGCAGAGGCTTCTTCTTCAGTCCACCCTCCTAACAAAGAGTCCAGGAGTATGGACCGGTATGGGAAGCGTACCCTGTCTTCAGCAACCTTTACCTTACGGTCATTGAATTACCTCTGTCATTTCACTTGGCTCCAAAGAGATCTCCTGAAGGAGCTAGGAGATACTCTGACGGGTAACATGCCTGAGGCAGTGGCGCAGACTGTTAACGCTCAGTTGTCTACCCTTGGTTCCATTGTCAACTCGTCCATGAGGCTCATATCTTAGGCAGCCGAGGGGGCGAGTAGGGCAGCTAGCACAGGTGTAGCTCTCAGAAGGCAAGCCTGGATGCGCCTGTGTCATTTCGCGGAGGCCTTTAAGTCTTCCTTCACTGATGCCCCCTTTGATGGGTCCTCTCTCTTCTGGCCCAAAGTGAAAGACCCTCACCAGATGCGAACAAGAGGGAAAGACCCTATCTGCCATAGGGGCCCATTTCTCTCTCCCTTCTAGGCCTTATCCCAAGGCTCAGAGAAGAGGGAAAATGTGGTTCAAAAAGTCTCAGAGGTCCTTTCCTGCAGCTCAAGGTGAGTCCCCCTCCAGAGGCAGAGGGGGGGGGGGGATTATTCTGGAAGATGCCGTCCTAAAGGCAGAGGAGGCCCCCCACAACTCGGGAGACCGCGATTCCTTTCACGGTTCTTCCTTCCAGCGTTCCTGAGGCGTTGCCCGACTGTGCTGTTCCGGAGCCAGTCAGGGCCGAATTTCGTTGCATCCGGAAGCCTGGGAAAGCATCACCCAGGATCGTTGGGTGCTTCGAATAGTTACCGGAGGTTACACTATTCCCTTTTCATCAACACTCCCCCCAGTCAGAAGGATCCCGGACGTCCCACCCAGTCAACGGAATCAAGCAGCACTAGAAGTTGCAAAGCTGCTAGAAAAAGGAGTCATCCAACCAGTCCCCTCAGACCATGTCGGATCAGGAACTTACTCACGAATCTTTTTGGTGCTGAAAAGAACAGGGGACCTGAAACCCAGTCTGATCTCAGTCGACTGAATCACTACGTTTTGAAGTCCAAGTTCCGAATGGTCACACTTCAGTCCATTTTTTCATTGCTGGAGAAAGGAGTATGGATGTGCTCCTTCGATCTCAAGGATGCCTACTACCACATCAAAATGGAGAAGGCATCCAGGAGTCATTTACGCTTCCAGCTAGGAGCCAGTCACTTCCAGTTTCGTGCCCTGCCCTTTGGTCTCACCACAGCCCCCAGGGTGTTTACCAAGTGTTTGGCAGTGGTGACAGCTCACCTGAGACATCTAGGATTCCAGGTGTTTCCATATCTGGACGACTGGCTTCTTGCAGCCCCCACCAGGCATCTGCTCGTTCAAGCCAGGGAGACGACCATCTCACTTTGCCAATGTCTAGGAATTACTTTGAACTGGGAAAAGTCTGCCTTGCTGCCCTCACAGCGTGTTGTTTTTATAGGCGCAGAGCTAAACTCTATTCAAATGCGAGCCTTTCTACCACAAGAGAGAATAAGAGTGCTGCAGTCTCAGATCCACTCACTGTTGCCCCTCAGGAAAGTTCAGGCCAGGTTAGTTCTTCAGCTCTTGGGATCCATGGCCTTCACCATCATGCTGGTACCTCTAGCCAGGTTACACATGCGGATCCTACAGTGGCTCCTTTCGGTTCAGTGGTCTTTTCAGAAGCTTCCTCTTTCCCACTTGATACTTCTCATGGAGCAGTGCAAACAGGACCTCCTCTGGTGGCTACGTTCCGCCAATCTGGACAGAGGAAGGAGCTTGATTCCTATGTCTCCAGTGGCCACGGTGACCACGGACACCTCCCAGATGGGGTGGGGGGGCATTATCTTGGCAGGACGGTCCAAGGCACGTGGCAAGATCACGAGGTACACTTGCACATCAATGTTCTGGAGATGAGAGCGGTTTTTCTAGCGTTGTGAGCACTCCAAGACTCTCTACCTCTGGGAACGATTGCAATTCACTCGGACAACATGTCCGTAGTGTGGTACCTGAACAAGCAGAGGGGAACCAAGTCTTATCCCCTCTGCAGAGAGGCCATGCGAGTGTGGCATTGGGCAGCGTCTTCTCAACGGTTTCTAGTGGCAACGCACATTCTGGGGAAGTCCAACGTGATAGCGGACAGGCTAAGCAGAGCTATTCTGATGCCTCACGAGTGGTCCCTGAACAACCGAGTGGTGGTTCAGATCTTCAACAGGTGGAGTCAGCCTTGCTGCGATCTCTTCGCCAGCCCCCTCAATGCCAAATGCAGCGAGTACTTCACACTGATCCCCCCACAGGGGGAGTCGCCCAGGGACGCTCTAGCTCACGATTGGCCCTCCGGTCTGGTCTATGCTTTCCCTCCATTTCCTCTGTTACCAAGAGTGATCCAGAAAGCCATATCCTTGGGAAGCAGGATGATCCTTATTGCTCCACACTGGCCTCGACAAGTATGGTTCCCCTTTCTTCAACGGTACGCACTGGATGGTCCGTGGACTCTGGACCCAGTGCCGGACCTCCTGATTCACATCAGGTTGACAGCCTGGCTGCTCCACTTCCGTCGCTAGTCCGGTGACATTCCTTTTCACATGAAGTGGTACACATCTTGTCTTCTTCTCATAAGTCTTCCACCAGGAAGATTTATTCCAGCAAATGGAGGAGATTCTCCATTTGGGCTCAGGCCCAAGGTTTGGACCCCTTCACAGCCCCAATTCCATCGGTCTTAGATGTTTTAGCCATGTTGTTTCATCAGGGCTCCGCGCCCTCTACCAGTAAAGTGCAGTTGGCTGCAATTTCCAATTTTCACACATCTTACGAGCCCTCTCTTATGGGCCACAAACTCTGTAAAGCCTTTCTAAAAGGTGCTTGGTTACTTCGTCCCCCTGTTTCAGAACCTGTCCTGCCATGGGATCTAAACCTGGTGCTACAAGCTATTACTTCACCACCCTTTGAACCGGCTGCCACTTGTGAATTGAAATTCTTATCTTGGAAGATGGCGTTTCTGATAGCCATTACATCGGCCAGGAGGGTATCAGAACTTCAAGCTTTGTCCATTAAACCTCCGTATTTGACCTTTCATAAGGACAGACTTTCTCTAAGGCTTAACCCATCTTTCCTTCCGAAGGTGTCATCCACTGTCAATCTTCATCAATCTATTGAGCTACCAGTGTTCTTTCCGAACTTTTCCAATAAAGCAGAGTTCAGGTTCCATCAGTTGGATGTGCACAGGCCATTGAGATTTTATTTACACAGGACTAAGCATGTTAGGAAGTCTGATCAACTGTTTGTGTCCTTTTCAGAGAACAGAGCAGGTTGTCCTATTTCCAAGTGTACAATTTCTAAATGGATCAAAGATGGTATTTCATTCATCTACTCGTCAGCAGGCAGAAATTTACCTTTTCCCATGAAAGCTCACTCTACCAGGGCTATGTCTACATCAATATCTTTCCATGCTAGGCTTTCCTTGGATGATATTTGTGCTGCGGCTACTTGGGCCTCTCCCAACACTTTTATTACTGATTACAAGCTGGACGTGGTGTCTAGGGGCCAGGCTTCCATTGGTTCCACGGTTCTCAGGAGTGTCTTCCTATGAGCCTCCCAGGATAGAGGTGCTGGGGGACGCTGTCCCATGAGTAAGGAATGTAGGCGAGATAGGACCACATAACATCAGTTAGTTATGTACTCACCATAACGATCGATGTATGTGGTCCATCTCGCCTACATTCCTACGTACCCTCCCACCTGCCCCCTTCCTAGAGGATTTGAAGGAATATTGGCTCTGTGGACCCTTCAAGGTCAGTGATTTTGTTTTCTTATCTGGCTGGAATTTCTTCCAGTGTTGATTGTGTATGGGTTATGATTGGTATGATTGCAAACAAGATCTGGGGCTAGGGCGAGGTGCATCTTGGGATTCCGGGCTAGCCCAGCCAATTAGAGACTTCGTGCTAGAGAAATTTGGCCAAGTCGGAGCCGATTCTCGGCTCCGAACCCGTGAGTAAGGAATGTAGGCGAGATGGAGCACATACATCGATCGTTATGGTGAGTACATAACTAACTGTTTTGAAAGTTGCACAGTAGTCTGGAAATAGGTAGCACTAGGTTATTTAAAAAAAAAAGAATATTGTCTACAGTGCATAAATATGGTGATAGTGAGCTGAAAGCATCTATACTTGTTTCAAAGCCCCCACCACCACACACACACACACACATAATGTTACTGTGAATTCTCACGCTATTTGTTGGATGTATATGGTGGTTCCAAAACTTGTTGTGTGACTCTGTAAGTGTGCATAACCTAAGTGCAGTATTGTAATGGTATAGAAATGCTTACAGCTGTTGCCTAAGTACAAGAGATGGAAAACTTAAAAAACATGCATTACTGTCTGACTGAAAACATTACTTTTGTGTTGGGCTTGAAATCGACACTAAGCACAAAATGTGATGTAGATGAGTATTCTTTCACCTAGACCAACTACTCCTCCCAACCACACACATTTACTCTCCTTACAGCTAGACTTCATGAAAAACCTCCTCATACAAACTGAGACACTACTCATAAGACATACCAACTATCATTACCCATAGAACCAAACTCCCCAGCACTTCACATGCTTTCTCCTCTCTGGCACCTACAGTTTGGAAAGGTCTCACCATCAACATTAAGAAAATCAACACTTATTCCAAATTCAGAATGGAACTCGAAAACGCTTCTTTATCCAAATCAAATGTTACTGCTTCAAAACAGGACAAATAACCTAACCCATTTCCCTTTCAAGTCTATTCTCCACTCCTCTCTCAAGATGCACTGAAGATTGATCCACTTTAGAAACTAATGTAGATATTGTACATTACATTCTGTTTGATTGTTCATTGCACTGTGCTTGTTCAGTAGAATGTATATACAGTTTTTTATATGTAATTAGTCTGAACCACTCGTATTGCTTACATTTCTGTTGGTTTTTGTTTGTGAAATGTTTTGTATTTCATCTGGGCTGAGCCTGAAATTGGTCATATTGATCAATACACTACCCAGGTATATTAATAAATAAATAATAAATACACCTTGCCAGTACAATCAATACAATGATGTGAGTTGATAAACTGTCAGCTATTTAGTAGTATTTTTATTACTGCGGTGGTGGTGCTGCGGTAGCGTTGTCGCCTCATAGCAAGACGTTGTCCCGTTCGATTCTCAGCTAGAGCGTCTTCTGTGTGGAGGCATATGTGAATGGGGTGTGCCTTCGTTGAAGGTTGTGCGTCAGGGCTGGTAACCCGGTACGTAAAAATCCACTACCAATCATTAGCGGACCGGAGTTCCGCTGTGGCGACCCCTAACCGGGAAAAGCTGAAAGACCTACATACATTGTACCTTGGAAACTAATAAGTTTCTGGAACTGCCTATCATGAATATTCCATTGTTTATATTTCACCATAGGAATGTAAAGTGATTAGAGAAATGCACAAGGGAGTCAGTTGAGTACTTAAGGAATGTTGCACAAATGAATATTCTGCTCTTCGGATGTGACCAGGTAGTACATACACAAGTAGTAGGAGTTGCAATTAACATTAGCAGCATTTAATATCAGCATTATTTCTTGGACCTTCACTGTGCAAAAGTGGTGTTTATATTTCATACCAGACACCCATTCATACACAGAAGTGCATATAACAATCAGCAGAGTAAATGCGTAAGAGCAATCTTGATTTTTAGGCCATGCTTCATTATCTGAACATTCCAAGCATGATTGTTCTGTCAACGATATGTCTGTTTCACTGGTGACTAATTTGCCAGCTGCTTCTCTGGCAGCACCCACAGCATTTAGACCAAAACATTTGTCTTTTTAACTCTTTTTAATATGCATCCTGACTCCAAGATTGCTGCAAGCTTAAAATGTATTATTTCTGATTTAAAAAATGTTACTTGACATAGGAATAATACTAGGCAATAGAGTGCAAGGACCATTAGATGCCTAGCCATATGAATCTTTAGTTAGATGCACTTAAAAGTTCTTGTCACTCTTTACAAGCACTTACTAGAGCTCACCACCCAAACTGAGCAGGGCTGTACATGATAACTGCAGTGTGAATTTATATCTACCCATCTAATGATAGAGAATAGCCTGAAAGGTAGCCAAGAGTACAGTGGTAACTCTTTCCACAGGCATGGAATAAGTTTGAGTTAGTAACCTATCCCTTTAGCTTGTCTTGTGTATTTGCTGGTATAAATTTAGGCCCCTGATCTGAGTGATCTGGTTTTGTGAAGAAATATGGAAGACCTAGTCCTATATAACTTCCTGGCTTGAAAAGTGAGGAAGGTGAGGTACAGGTCACCTCGGAGCAGGCAGTAGGCAGTTGATTATAAGGAGAGTCACGCTGATCTGTCAGGATAATTGGATGATTTAAGGCCTTTAATATTCTTGGCTAGAAATGTTTGGAGCATTTCCATATGAAATATATGCTTGGATTTCTACTTACCAAAGGAGGCATTGTGTTCGATGATGGGTCTGGTAAGAGGAAGAGTGCAGTGGTAGAATAACTTCTGTGGATCTTTAAGATATTCATTTGGAAATTAACTGGGACAGATAGAAGGGTTTCATGACTATCCTGGAAGTATGAGGATAAAATGAGAGCATTATCTACATAAACACAGATAGAAGGGTTTCATGACTATCCTGGAAGTATGAGGATAAAATGAGAGCATTATCTACATAAACACCAAGGTCTCTTATGTTCATATCAATCCAAATAGGAGTCCCATTTATAACATATAAGGTGGGAATAACTTCCTGTCAGACTACACTGCACTTTTTTTACATTTAGCTTAAGACCATTTTCAGTACACCAGCTATGTGTATATTCCAGCCTTTGCTAGTATCAGTGGATGAATTGTTAACAGTGTGTAGCTTACACTGTCATCAGCAAACTTGATCAACCGCATTTCTGGCATATCGGCTTGGATGTCTGAAAAATAAATGTCAAACAGGAGAGAACCCAACATTGACATCTGTAGTACCCCACTAGCTACACTTACAAATAGACTGTTATTGCGTTATTAAGCAATAATCCGCTACTTTGTGCAGGTAAATCACGATTTACTGATGGTTGGTGTGGTTTGATTACAAGGGGAAAGCAAAACACATTTTGCTGTGCCCCTCAACATATGCCAATAGAAAGTCTGGCCACTCAATGGTACTTCAGTGGCAGGATAATTTTCTATCAGTATATGTTCGATGTGCAATGAGCACAGTAATTGGGCTATCCAGTTAGCATGCTCATTTTTGACCAGTAATGAGCATTTATTGTATAATTGCCTGTATTGTGTAGTATTGTGGCTGCAGTTTATAGAGCACTCATCTTCATATGCTGGATATCTGTGTTGTATTGTATTGTATTGTTATATAGTGTTGGGAGTTGTGAAACCGTTAATTAGATCCACATTTTATATCTGTCATTTAATTCATAGGTTCATAATTTACATCTTTTGCCTGTCTTTCAGCCATAAACTTTGTCTTCTCTCTCCTGCACCACTTAAACCACAAAACTGTTCACTTCTTCAGTGGCATTACTCCTTAACTGTAATATTCCACGTACTTTATACCACTGATAAAGAATCAGAAACTACTGATCCCATCCACTAGAGTTTTTCTCATCGTCTGCTGTTACTTTGTGAAACCTTGACATCTTGTAAGCATTATTTTATGTGCTGGTACTGCTTGTTGCCTTTATAACCCATCTGAATATCCCTCTATACTCACTAAATATCTTAGCCCAGCTGTTCCATCCCTTCAGACTACACCTGGTTGACATATTAGTGAGAAAAGTGAATACATGTAACTGTTTTAGCTACTTTAAATTTATTTACCTTAAATCCATCCATGCTAGTATATTCTGTTTTATTTGCTTTCATTTACGTCTCTATATTTTATTTGATATTTTACATTATATCATGTCTGAAAGTGGTCCAGACCTGGCTTGGCATACCTGTTCAACAAATAAAATATCAATAAATGTGAAAAACAAACATCTGAGTAGCAGGATTATAGTATGATTTAATGACACAAGAATGACTGAAGGCAGTTCATTAAACGTTGGTAAATGAAAACAAATTTGATGAAAATCAGAATTTGCCAACATTCAGAATTCAGTAAAACTTTAAAAAAATGTATTTTATGTTTGGGGGCAAATCTTTCATTTCAACTACAGAATCTTCCACTTGTACTTAAAGGTCCTGAGACACACATTTTACAGCAGACACCCATTTATTGTTGCTGTTGTACATGTATATGATGATTTGTTTGTGTGTGTGTGTGTGTGTGTGTGTGTGTGCATGCGTGCGTCAGAAGGCTGTTGTGCATGTACATATACACCTTTCCTCCATTATTCTGCATGTTCTTTTCCTGTGACTGTTTTCTAACTCCTTTCACTTTTGCATATGCTGTTCAGCTCTGTAGGGTATATGTATTTTACTCTTACCTCAGCAGCAGCAGCTATGGCCAGGAGTTCAGAGTTTGTTTGTAGGCCACAGAGCCAAACACAGTAGTCTGCTTTAATAGTATGGCTGCTGTGGTTTGTTTACTAATTTTAACTGCATCATGCAGTTTTCTAGGAAGAGTGAGGCAGTCATCCGTTTTGAAGTAATAGATGATTGTCACTGTAGAAGTGAAACCCTGACCCCATATGAAAAAGAAATGGGAAAAGGGATTGTGGATGTATGGATGGATATGAATGTGTTGTATTTTTGTGATCATTGTAGATCTACAGGTAATATGTATAATTCTACTGTTGATTCTGAATTTACTGTCCAGTCATGGGAATGGTGAAGATGCTTGCTTTCAGGACCAGAATTGACGTCTGAAGTGTGTAGCATGAAAATAATAAGTATTATATAGAGAGCAGAGTTCCAATGGCAGCTTGTTGAACGTTTCCTCTATAGCTTGTAGTTGGTTCCACTACATCTATGTGAGACAATGATCTTGGAATCAGATCAAAGTAGCCCACCGTGGGGTACTATTCATAACAAGATACTGCATAAGAGGAAGATGCATTATGCTTTACGGGGGTGGTAGAAAGCTGCAGCATCTGCAATTTGAATTCCTTATTAGAGTAAAGATTTGACATGGCATTTGATCAGAATAAGGATGCTCACATGGCTTTTGCTCATTATGGTGATAGTGGAATAGAACGTGCTTAGTGGATTTTGGTACAGGATTTTGCTAGAACAAGGATGTTGGCCTAACATGACTGAACCACTCGAATTTAAGTAAGTATTTAAAAAAGATTCCTTTAGTATCTTGAAGGATGTACTAGGTAAAAGAGTAAAGGTGGATGTAGTTTTGATTTGTTTTGCATATTTGTAAGGAGGATATGATGATGATTAAAATTTAGTGACAGAAACTCCTACATAGCAAGGGTTAACTTTTTTTAGTTGTGCTTTTGTAGTAACCTAAATGTGACTTTGAAAGGCAAAAGCGTAATCTTTCACCTTCCAGGCAGAGAGGTGTGATATTTTTAAATTCATTGTATTATAAAAAAAAAAAAAAAGAAAAAGCCCAACAAAAATTCACTGAGGTATTCTGTCACTTGAGCATGCCAGTGTGAGTGGTCTGTCGTTCAGGCTCCAAGCTCCTGCAGATGGAAATTGTAGAAACAGGACATTCCCAGAGGGACTGAACATGTTTCTGACTGAAATTGCATGTGAAGAGCTGCCTGGGTATGAACCTTTAATTTGTACTTCACCTGTGTCAGTACAGATAGTGCTATATATAGAAACTGTTACCTATAACCCCAAAACAAAGGAAAAAAAAGTATTAATTTTACCTGATTTATTTGAGCTACCATGTATTCTTGGTTTATAAAATTGTTTCCATCAGGGACTACTTCATTAATTTGTAAAATCTGCCAAACTGAAGGAAGGAGTGATGCTTTAATTCTTATAAATAAGGAAGAGAAGCAGTCTTACATAGTACGGCTCTAAATGGGTATGGAATGGCTTTGTACCTTGCGTGCTGCTTTGCAGGATGACTGTAATTTCATCTGATGCCCATGTGAAATGGCATAGTATTTTGTCAGCACTGCCAAATATACATGGTAGGGCCAGAAGGAATGGCGCAGTAACTTCCCTCTGACTGAGGCATGATGCAGATCTCTTGGTGTCATGCTGATGACACTAGTTACTAACTGGAGATTGACAGATGGTTTGAGGTCTCCTGTGGCTCTGGTCTCTTAATTCCATCTCTTGGTTATGCCACTGGTAAGCTGCACTGCATTTTTCTGTGTTCTCCATTTGTAGGCCTACCCACTGAGGCTCATTTTTGCACATCAGGTATGGTCTTTGGCTGGAGTTCTGACATTTGCTAGTGGTTCAGGTTTTCCTGCCTTATATATCTCATGAACTTCACATTTTTCTTAATATTTTTAAAGGTTTTCTTACTCTAGTCTTTTCTTGTTCTACAAAAACATGAGTTTTAGAAAGTGGATTGTGCTTTGAAGCATTTCTGTTGTACTCCCACAATAGGTCCGAAGGCATGTTGGATTCTTGGACTCTTAATTAATTCTGTGAGAATCACTAAAAGGCTCACGTGTCTTTTGTTGTTGCTGCTTACTCACTTGTCATTGAAGCGTACTTCGTGTCCTGCTGTCCCACAAGTTATACTCTTGTACTAACAGACATTTCACCACAGGGGCTATAAGGGCTGTGGTCAGTCTATAGACAGTACAGTAGGCTGGTATCTGTCCTTATTTACTTTCCAATGCAGTGCGAGCCTTCCTACCTTTTCCTCACGGTTTGGTGTCTGTTAGGTATGACATACATGCAGAAATTTAATGTACTGCCAAAAGTATGGTAACCTGACTGTCTGAGGCTAGTCCTCCTGGACCATTTTAATAACTAACTCAGCCTGGCATCTAAGTTTGACTGCAGATCAAAGGTGTAAGAGCATTTGTGAGATACACTTTTTAAACATCCATCAACTGCTTGTTGCTGTACATTGCATTCAGCTCATTTGGACGGAGGTATACATCCCTGGGACAGTGCAAAGCCAGGCAGCACATTTTTTGTCCAAAACATGGATCAGCAATTTCTTTCCATAAAGTGTTGCTTTTGGTGCTGCTGGGGTGATGGTGGTCGCTACTCTTGGCCTTGTATAGTCATCCTGTCTAGATCTCAAACAACATTATATGGAAGGCAGATTCTGCTGGCCTCAGTCATGCTTGGGTCAGGTGAAAAACGTGGTGGTGATCAGCGTGTCCACTTTTCTTTCAGCCCCCGAGTCTTTCAATTCTCTGCTGTTATAGAGTCATCCTCTGCATGCAGGAAAAGATTTGTGATTCTCTTACTGTGCATTAGAAAACAGACCTGCTAAACTAATTTTTGACAAGTTAACAACATTTGCATTTTACTAGAAGTGGGTGGGGCCTGTTATATATGTTGGAGAATGAAGATCACTTGCTTCTTAAATGGACAGTGATCTACTTGTCATGTGATGTCTGTTAGCATTGCATGTGGCAGTCCATATTAACAAGAATAAAGACTGTGGTGTGAATGCAGCAGTTTTAATTGCTTGGTCAGCAATATTTTTGTTCCAGAGTTATAGAATCAGTAATCTGATGCTGTTGAGATGCAGGGATTTAAGTGCAAATTCTGAGTTATTTTCACATAGGCTACAAAATTACAAAAATATATGTGGTATTGCTGCCTGTGAAATCAGAATACTGCAAAATCAGGCAATAAATAAAAGCACAAGAGTTAACTGTAAACCATAGAATTAAAGGATCTTGGAAGCAAATTGGACAGTAGTCAGTGTTTGCTGAATCATGGATAATGTACTTATGCACAGTGTAACAATAGTTGCATAAAATGGTAATATTTCTGAGAAAGGAATATTTAACTGCATTTATTTGAAGGCCAGCATAAAAATGGCGATACTTGTGAACAAGAAATTTTAAAAACTGTACTTATTAAAGAATGTCTGCCATGACTGACAAATACCATGGTTTTCACAAACTGCTAGTTGGTTTAGCTATTGAAGACAAAAACTGGGAAACATTTCTGGCTCATCTCTGATAAGTTTAGGTTTAAACCTGGTTACTTTCACTGTCTTGCACATTATCATTAAATAAAAAAGTAATCTGCGTATAGTCTGAAGTGGTTTTGCATCTGTGCAAGACAATTTAATTAAGACAATAGGAGTACAGGTTTGAAGTCCACATGGTATAAAGGTTGTGCTGTGCAGTTTCATGCAGAGATATTGTAGGGATTTTGAATTGGTCATAGGCTACTGTTAAACATTATGAAGGATTAACACTACCCAATATCTGAATGTGATTTGAGTCAAATAGCTCAGGAAAGGGAGTTGTTTGAGGACAGTGCTAAAAAATGGCCTTTAGGACAGTTATTAGGTATTGTAAGACCTGCTAAAATACATCTACCTTTCTGGAAAGACTGCAGAGCTGAGCTGCCATGGATGTCAGGTGTGAACAAATTGCATTATTCTCTGTAGAGGGCAGCATTTGCTTTCTTATGACTTTACTGCCTGCAACGTTATTTGAAATTGTGAATTTTCTGTCCTTGGTGGCTGTTGTTTTCTGAGCTGCCATCAAATGTTTTACATTCTCTGGGGAGGCCAAAGCTCTCACCCCTTTGCTTCCTGGATTGGGAACAAGGTTTAAATAAATCAGGAACAAGTACCTCAAACCAGAAAGAGATGCATCTTAAAATTGTTTTTATTAACTAGGGAGGCTGACTAAGTAAAAGGTATTTGTTACATTGCCCTCTCCACAGAAAATCAAGTCTGGCAGCTAAGTTTAATTCTCACTGTTTTATGGCAAAAGCAGAAAATTTATGTGGAACACTTGAATATTTGAAGATGAAAATTAAAGATATTCAGGAAAAGGCAGCATAAATAAGGAGACTGTGAAACAGTGCACTTATGTTTTTTCCAGTAATCATAACAGAAGCATATTTTGTCAGCTGTCATCATTTTGGATTAAAAAAGTCACTTTGTCAAACTTTACCCTTGTATATTTGAATGTAGTGGTGACCCTTCTGTAGCAGCTTTGTAGAGTTTGCAGCAGTTGTTCTGATGGCATGTGTGTGGTGGGCTTGCACGCGCACACACATGCATGCAGACAATTTAGCAAAAGATCTAAAAGAATAAATAGTAACGTCTACATTTTTGCTGCTTGGATATTGTATTACATGGATTATATTTGTAAACTAGTAGAGAGTACAGTTTTAGTATGAGGTCTTGTGTTCTTTTGAGTGGGTTTTAGGTGGCATATTCTACTAAAATTGTTAGTATGTACTTTTTCATTTGCCCTTATAGTAAAGAGTAAGTATTTCTGTGATTTTTTTTTTTCTTTTGTATGAACCAAATATCCTGAAAAACATAATTATTTAATAATTTGGTGGTACCCAGCAGGGAAGGACTGCTGTGGATAACAGAGGCATGGCAATAACACATCATTTACATATAGATTGAGTATGTAAGCTGTTTCTGGCAGCTGCAGTCCTGTTTCTGGGTTTTTCTTAATAATGCGAGTTAAGGTTTTGATAGATGGGACTAGTAAAGGAGGAAGGGATCGGCATGTCATCTGCCTGTATATAACTAAAATTATTCTGGCATGTGTACCTTGAGTAATTTGTATCCTAAAGGTTTATTTAAAAGCTTAAATTAAAGTGCATGAGCTAGCCAGGTATAACATTTGAGTTTCCAAATCTGGCAGTCGAATTCTGGGTTTGAGGATGGACTTGGGCAGTCAAAGGGGCAGGCAAATAAGATAAGTTTGAATCTTTTATAGAGGCAGCTCTTTCCTGGAAGGAGGGAAGGAAGGAGGGATAGTTATATGTGTAACATGGGCTGATGCTTTATGGCAATCTAATTTCAGATGCTGTAGTCCTTATAAGTTCATAGATTCATACTAGGCTAACTGCCCTTGTGTGCCATTTTAAGTTTAGCCAATTACTCCATATGAGAATCAAACCCTGCACCTTGTGTCTATGAGATAATATCTTAACCATTATGCCAACCTCCCCACATGCTCATAAAACATGAGTAGCTGTCAAGATTTATATAACACTCGTATCATAGTATATCCTACATGTAGTGGAAAATAGGCAGCAACTTTCTATCATATTGGACAATGGCAAATGACTCACCATTGCTGACCACTCCTCCTACCATGAAATACAGGGAGCAGAGCTGTTGCAGGCATATATTTCCTGAAAAGAGGGTGGCCCTACTAATAAAGGGGTATATCAGGTTATTTTGCATATTGTACTGTTAAGTCTGCTCTTGTTTTCGCATTGAAATGGGTTGGGCATTTTGACAACTCTGAAGAAGGCCTTATGTCTCCTGCACCAGGACTTCTGAGACTATAGAACAATAATTAGCTGGCCCATGGTATAGATGTGCTCTTTTTTCCTGCATGCTGTCCTAGGTTTAATAGTAATCTGAGGCTGCTTTAGCTTAGCTGGTGGAAATCGATTAGAACGGTTAGCTTTCCTTTCGGAAACTGTGTATATAAGCATTCTTGTCTCCAGGTTGTTTTCATGAGTGAAGTCTTTGTAGAAATGTTATGTAGGCAAGACTGGCACTTGACCAGTTGAATAATGCAGGACACATTGTGAAGTACACATTTACTTCTCTGAACATCCGCTGTTACTATGTCATGTGGCACAGAAGACAAAATGTGAAAAAAAAAATCCTCTATTATAAATGATGTGTGTATGGCATACCCTTGAGTCTTGCACCTTGCAGAACTGGATCTTCAAGCCAGACTGACACTCTTTGAGCAGATGGCACCTCTCAAGGTTACAGGCAATAATATTCAAGTGAATTTATTTTTATTTCTCTAGGCTGGAAAAATATCTCATAACTGTGTGACATACAAACATGAGAATGACTTTTTAGATGGCTAATTTTCAGTAGTAGTAACCATCTTTTCAGTCTAGTAACTGCCTCATGCTTACCAAAAAACGCACTATTGCTACATCACAGTGGTTTAATATGTGAGAGGTGTAAGTATTTTCTTAACTGGGAGGCTACCTTATTACCTCAGGACACATTTGATAAGCAGAATATATATAAACACACTGCACGGAGCACTTCCACCAAATAAACTTACGCTAAGGTTGTACTACCTAAGCCTCCTAGGCTAAAACCTAAGAATACTCTGACAATAGTTCATCTAGCAGCACACCCACATTCGCCTTTCACAACCACAGCCTGTACACATACCTGTAAGAGTCTCAACAGTGCAGAATCCACAGCCTGTACACATACTTCTAAAAGTCTCAAGAGTGCAGAATCCAATCTCGTATAGCCCAGTGAGAGTGCAACTAACCATGGTAATGTTATGGCATTGTCAGGCATATGTACACCGCCCTCACCAGGTTGGATAAGAATAGGGTGGCAGCTGTCTTTCTGGTCTCAGGATCTGGAATGTAACAAGAGCTCTTAGATCTGTCTATACTGAGAAATTCAATTATGACCTGATAAGTCCATGTGAGCTTGAATGACCTTTAGGAGCTGTGCCCAGAAAAACATGCAAACGGATATCACTGAGCTTTGCTATACATGTGTCTGAGGCAGGAAAGGCACTGATCTTGAGTGGTATTTTGTCATCACCCAGAATGATGATTATGATGATTCAAAGACAAGGTAAGGAGCTTTAATAATTGGCTATGCATCTGCTGTCATTCTAGGAGGATCCAGTGTGCATCATCTTGGGATAAGATGGCTAACAAGCTGCCTTACTTTGCCAGGGATGATCCCCACCTCTCTTACCAAAGCATTCACATTGAGGCTAAAGCTTTTGCTGTCCTCATCATGCTTTTTTAAGCAGAGTCCATCTGATGGACATTCCGTCCTAGTAAATTAACTAATTTGGAGCACATTAATGTAGTTTTACTCAATGGCAGGATTCTTAACAAAAAATGCCTGAACTTGAGGCTGTCCTGCAAAAATCGCTAAATAAGGGCAGGCATTTAAGTTTCACACTCCATGTCCTTCAGAAAAAGCATGCTAATGCAAAATCTTTTATTCTATCACCTTTCTAAGTTCATAAGAGCAACATTTAAAATCTATCTGTATTTTTGAGCCTTTGTTCCCCAATTATTTTTGTCTTTGTTCAGATTTGTTGGGTTAAGAGGTTTGCTATTGGCAGTGTGGGTGTAGGGGGTAGGAGGCTGAGAATCAGTATTTGTCAAGGTTATCATCACCTCTAGTTGAATCTACAACGGAAGCTGCTCTTAAAAAAGGATAATTAGTAGAGTATATAAATAATATTGAAGGGTAACTATACGAATCAGTCAGAAAAGGTTAGAAAAGATTGTGGAGAGAGACTGGAAAAGCAATTTACAAGGGAACAGTGTGAGGATATGTGTATGCCTCCGAAGTACACAACAAAATCCATAAAGTTTAAGATTTTTGCTTGGAAGTGTTGGCGTAGGTATTTTTATAGCCCAAGCAGAATTCAAGAATGTTTTCCTCGGGTGGATAGCAAATGTTGGAGGTGTAATGGGAAAAAAAGGTAACTGGGAATGTTTTTTGGTAATGTAATGAGTTGGTAGATTTTAAAAATTCCCTACAAAGTACTCAGTCTGAAACATTGAGGAAGCAAATGGCTGTAACTAAGGAAATGAATCTTTTGACCTGAGTCTTGAATCTGAATTGCTTAGACATAGTAAGGCCTTAAGTTTAATATCGGCTGCCAACAAAGCAATTACTAGAATATAAAAATCACAATCTAAAATAACTGTATTTGAGTATTTGAATACTGTAAAAGATAAAAACTGGAAGTTGGATCTTTAGAAAGGGAAAGAGCAAATTACATAGAAGTAAACGGACTTTGTGGGAAGAGCACATGCAGAATGATGTTTAGTAGGAGGAGTGAGTTTTAAGGGAAGGGAGGAACTGAGCAATTTGTATAATGTTTGACTGAATGATACTTGTTATAAAGAAAGAAAACATATTTTATGTGTAATGTATAGAAACAAAAAATGTTAATATTGTTTGTTTTCTTTTCTGTTAATGTATGTGTGCCAGTGTATTAAGTGATAATGTACTAAGTGTTAAAAAAATATCATCTTCTCAAGACAGATTCCTTGGAACACTACATTTGAACTCTTAGATGTCCAAATTGGCATAGACAATACTAATTACCACTTCATAGTTGGTTATAGAACATCATTCACATCCTCTTCTGAGCATGGTAGATACCTGAAATCCCTATTAAACCCAGCAACTTTCTACTCTGGGGCTTCAATTATCCATCATGAACTCATTCTTCCAGTGGAGCTCTGGAAGTTTGTACTGTAACTTTCAATGGTTGGAGCTAAACTTTTTGATAGAATAAAATTATGTCCTCATATTTCAAACAAAATTTCTGGAACCATAGGGGTTACTAAAGAAGTGCAAATGTAAAACTCTTCAGCACAAACTATTTTTACACTGGTAGCATTCTTTAGATTCTAGGTCTAAAAATGGAATTTATAAGACATGATAAGCATAATGACTATTAAGTATGTAATATTACATAAACACCTTACAGTAACAAACAAGTTACAATAACAAAGCAACCACTCAAGTTATACACATACTGTCAGCAGCATTTTATTCACCCAGCTGAGAGCTTTCATATGAGGCTAAGCAGTTCTGTCTGTGCTATATAAATATCTGTTTAACTGTACTAGACAGATGTCAAAAAATTGTGCTTGCCATTGTGTAAGCCTTGAGATGAGATCTTTTAAGACTATGTATGTTGCAGGATTTTGGAATTATTGGTGCAAATATGAACAAGCAATATTTGATGCCTAGAGACGTCATTAGAATGTAACTGCAAAACCTGGAGGCGTCACTTGGTTGTAATGAGTTAAACTGGATGACCTACACTGCTAATAGTCAACATGCCCAACATTTCCTTGACATTATAAATATTAACTCTCTTAAAAATAGTTAGCCATCTTACTAGGGGCCAGACGTCCTTAATTGAGCCCTCACAAATATGGCTACATCTCCATATGTATCACCCTACCTTGTTAAATCAGACTATAAATAGTGACCTTCTCCTTAAAACTGTTGGTAATTCTCCTCTAAAAACATCTTCATTTGGGGACTTCACAGAAGCAAACCACCTTGTCTTTTTAATCTTCCAGTGGATCCCATTGTTAAATTTGCTGCCTATGTCTCTAGACTTCTACTCCCACTTATATAGTTGTATTGATAAGGCAGTCCCTACCACACCAAACTAGTAAAGAGCTTGAGGGAACCTTTAGGAAGTCCAGTGTTGAGTATAAACTTAAAATTGCTACTAAAACCAAAAATAACAACAGATATTCTTTGACTATGTCAGGAAGTTAAAAACTAATAATAAACTATATTCAGAGCAAGTTCACAGCATTGATGCCCAATATGACCTAGAAGAAATAGCTAATATCCTACCTGGCAAATTAGGTTCCACAATCCAGCCACATCCTTTAATTACTATGGAACAAGTTCTGTGAGCCCTCTAATCGCACCTCATTCATGAGTCCTGATAATTTACCATATTGCCTGATTATCAGTGTCAAATATGGCCTTTCTGAACCCCTACTTAAAGTTTTTAATCTAAACTTCTCCATCCCTCTTCCTGAAGCCTGAAAAACATTCATTGTAATGCCATTTCATAAGGGTGGCCCAAACATGGACCCTGGTAACTGTAGACCTGTTAGTCTCACTGGCCTTGTATATAAAGACCCCATTAATCTAGACATTAAAAATCTGTTAACCCTGGACCCTCACCAATTGAACTTTGACAAAGGAAAGCCCTGAATCTTTGATCTCATTAATTTGTTTGCAAAAGTAAAGCAGTGGATAATGGTTATACAGTACATACAACATATCTTGACCTGGCCAAAGCCTTTGACACTGTTCCCCATGCAGACATTATTGATAGACTTATAAATGTGAACATATATCCTTATGTTGAGCAGTGGATAGCTAACTGGTTGTCTGACAGAACCCAGATGGTTAGAGTCATAGGTGCCTCTTCTAAAAGCAAACAAAGTTACCAATGGTATACCACAGGTCTGAGTTTGCACTAACTCACAATTGCTCCAACATGGGTTAAACCATGTTAACAATTGAAACAAAGACAATGGCCACTAATTAAATGTAAAAAAATGGAGCACAATTCATTGTGGTAAACAAAATATTTTCACGGTGAGCATTGCTGAGGCTTGGGATCCCTTATCAATTGTGGCCTTTGCTCTGCTCTTCTTCAAGTCATCCTTTCAGGTTGGTGATAGGGTCTCATTGCTTTGCTGTGCTTTATTTTAGTTTTCCCCTTCACTGCTTTTGTTGTGTTGCCTTTTTATTTTTATTTTTATTTATTCATTTTTTTTTCCTGGCTGTTCTCACCCACCAAGTGCAGAGGGTGGGAGGTTGGCATAATGGTTAAGGTGTTTACCTTACAGACACAAGGTACAGGGTTTGATTCTCACATGGGGCAATTGGCTAGGCTTAAAATGGCCCACAAGGGCACTTAGCCTAGTACTAATCTATGAACCTATGAACCTCACGTAATTTATCTAGATTACAATGACAGGCTTTGTTTAAGTTAAGTCAGAATAAAAATATAGTCATTAGCAAGGCAGACAAAGGGGTTCAGTGGTTGTTGGTAATTGGGATATGTACTATAATGAGACCATTAGTCAATTATCCGACCATATATTTTATCAACAAATGCATCTGGATCGTATGCCTATGTTTAAGCATGATATAGATGGGTTTTTACAGGTGGCATTACATGAAGACATTGTATCTAAAAAAGTGGTTTACCATCTTATGGTACTAGATCCAGTCAAACAAGTATTTTATATGTTACCCAAAATTTACAAAAACTTGGAAAAGCCGCCAGGTAGACCTATTGTGTCTGGTAATGGTTCTTTGACTGAACCACTTTCTGCTTTTTTGACCAAGTATCTTAAGCCACTATTGAAACATGTGTGTTCTCATATTCAGGACACAATGGAATTTCTAAATATAGTGGAAGATATGTAAATTGAAGAATGATGGTTATTATGTACTCTGGATGTTTCTGCCCTTTATACAGATATCCCTCATTGGGCTAGATTTATGGCACTTGAGTTTTGGTTAAATAGGGGAGGGTTGTATCCCCTGGGTCTTAACACATTTTATTGTGTCTATCTGAGCATGTCCTTACCAAAAATGTGTTTTATTTTGGTAATCAATGTTATTTACAACATAAGGGGACTGCCATGGGGGCCTCTTTTGCGCCAGTATATGCGGACCTCTTCATGGGTTATGTGGAGGAACAACTTATTTATGATGATCCCCATAATGTCTTTTTGGATTCCATGAATATTTGGCACAGATATCTAGATGACTGCTGGTTAGTTTGGAGGCCAGAATCTATTTACCGGAATTTGTGGAGTACCTGAATGAAAATAAATGGGGGATCCAATTTACGGTTAATTATCATTCTAAAACTATTCAGTTTTTGGATGTGCTAGTTACGGTAATGCAAGATGGTACTTTGCAAAGTTCAATCTTTAGGAAATATCCAAAATTTAATACTTTATTACATGCCACTAGCTGTCACCCCAAACACGTAATTAGTAACATCCCCAAATCTCAATTTTTGAGGCTCAGGAAGATATGTTCATCTCTTTCAAACTTAGGAATACAGGAGTAGTATTTGGTTCAGATATTTTGTAACAGAGGATATTCCATTAATGTTGTTAATCAAGTGTTTACATCAATTAATGAGTTGTCTAGATATTCCTTTTTAAAATATTCAGTAAAAAATAAACAAGTTAAGCAACCTGGTGATAATACAACATTTATTAGGAATTTCATATTTAAACAGTGGGATATTTCGTTGATGGATGATAGACTTAGAGAAATTATACCTTCCAAATGCCGCTTTTCTTATAGAAAAGGGAAAACTGTGGCTGGTTTGTTCAGTCAGTATAAAAAGATTCACAATATGGGCAAAGAGAAAAATCAATTTAGTTTAGATGGACAAAAATTAGTGGGTTGTTATCCTTGTGGACACTGCAGTTTTTGTAAATTTGTTAACAAAGACAAATATTTTACTTCGAAAAACAGATGTAATGTGATCCTATCTCGCCTACATTCATTACTGATGGGCTCGGAGCCGAAAATCGGCTCCGACTCGGCCACTATAACAAGCACAAAGTCTCTCATTGGCTGGGCCAACCCTGTATCCCAGGATGCACCACACCCAAACCCCCAGATCTCGTTTGCCGCTCCTGGAGTATCGACGTGGTCTCAACTTGGCTGTGGCTAAGTACCCTCTTTTTGATCTTTCTTAGCTGGTTTTTGTAAGAGAATTTATATCCAAAAGCTATTTTAATAGCTACGTTGTTGTATTGACTTGTGTCTGAGTGGGACTGTTGTTTTTCTTGTTGTGTGGTGGTCCTTCTGTTTGGCGGGCTAGGCCCGTTTAAGTTAGAGGGCCTTTGCCCTATCTGGTGTCTCGGCGTTTAAATTAGAGCCGTTCCTCCCTTTTCTCCTCGTGTTTGAGTTGTATTGTGTCTTGATGTCTACTAAAGAGCAGAAAGAACATAAGCCATCAGGCTTTAAAAAATGTGGGAAGTGTAATTATAAAATGTCTTTGACAGACGGTCACGCGATATGCGTTTATTGTCTTGGCGCCAAACACTTGCAAGAATCTTGCAGTGTCTGTCCTGCTTTCTCTTCAAGGGTTTTGCAGGAGAGAAAAAATAAACTTATCCTGAAGGGTTTAATTAAACCCTCCTTTGAGGAAGCTGTAGTTTCTTCTCCCTCTGAAAAATCCAGGGTTGAGTCAAAAAAGAAGTCCCCGGCTCCGTACACTTCCTCGGAGCCACCGGAGAAAAGATCAAGATCGATGTCCCCTTCCTCGGCTCCACTGGTCTCGGAGCCATTGGATAAAGGGTCTAAAGCTGTGTCTCCTTCCTCGGCTCCATTGATCTCGGAGCCGCAGGATTCAGGGTCAACAGCTGGGTCTCCTTCCTCGGTTCCATTGATCTCAGAGCCGCAGGAAAATTTATCTATTTCGGAGCCGGCTTCCTCAGTTCCACAACCTTCGGCGCCGAAGGAGGTTTCGGTGGTTCTCGAGCCTGCTTTGGCTCCGATCCTTTTGGAGCCGATTCGGAGCTGTTCTCCTAGCCGTGTCTCGGATCCGATGGGAAGGGTTTCTCGACCCCCTTCCGTCTCCTCCAGGTCTTCCAGACTGTTGGATTCGGATGTAGATAGGGTGGTCCAGAGGCTCCTCCAGTCACCAGTGTTATCTAAATTATTTTCGGCTCCAGCCCAGTCGGCTCCAGAGCCTGCCATGGTATCGGTTCCATTTCTTCCTCCTCCGACAACCTTGGCGTCGGAGTATGCTGAATCGAGTGAAGTCCTTGGGTCGGCCCGAGACCCCCTGCCAGTCTTTTGGTCCCGACCTCTGCTCCAACCTTCTCTATTCCTTCTACAGGTTTCGGCACTCGGGTATCCTCAGTCGGGCCTGAGGGGGATATATCTGGGCCTCTGGCTTCGGCTCCGAGTCTCCCCCTTGGTGCTTCGGCTAGGGGAACCCCAACTCCGGTCATGGTTTCGGAGACGGGCCTCTCCTCCGATTCTGGGGGACCCGCCTTCGAGGCTATGAGGAGCGCGCTGGCCAAGTCCTTGGTGACTTCACCCAAATCGGCATCTCCATCCCCGGACACTGCGACTAGAGTTTCTGGTGCCCCCTATCTCTGGACAGCGGGGCTCCAAGGCCTGAGGACACCTCCTTGTGTGGTCCCCTGCTTTCTGAGGGCCCTTCAGAGTCCATGCCTGAAGAGCCTCCCAGAAAGAAGCTGTGTAAGAGGAAGCTCCTAGACTCCCCAGATGAGTCTGTCACCTCGGATACCGACCTCGATGATGCAGAAGGGTCCCCGAAGTCGTCCTCCGATGATGTCTTGTTCTCCGATATCCTGGAGATCTTGAGACAGCGGGGCGACTGGCCATCCAAAAACCCTTCTGAGGAGGAGTCGGTCTTCCTCAAGGCCTTTGGAGCCCAGCCTTCCTCCTCCTGGGTGTCTCCACCCTTCGATGAATTGTTGGATCTTATTTGTCGAAGGGTGTGGGAACACCCTGACTCTGTGGAGCCAGTTCCTAGCCGCCCCAATAAATTCTTATCTGCGCCTCCTGGAAAAGAGATTTTGACCAAGGGAGTACCTGTGGATGCCATTGGTGGCGTCTGCCACTGAGCTGGACGTGGCAGAGGCTTCTACTTCCATCCATCCTCCTAATAAGGAGTCTAGGAGCATGGATAGGTATGGGAAGCGTACCCTGTCTTCAGCAACCTTTACCTTGCGGTCGCTGAATTACGTGTGTCATTTTACGCGACTCCAAAGGGATCTCATAAAGGAGTTGGGAGATACCCTGTCGGGTAACTTGCCTGAGGCGTTGACCCAGTCTGTGAACGCCCAGCTGTCTACCCTTTCTTCCGTCGTCAACTCGTCCATGAGGCTCATATCTTATGCAGCCAAGGGGGCGGGTAGAGCAGCGAGTCCAGGCATAGCCCTCAGGAGGCAAGCCTGGATGCACTTGTGTCATTTTGCGGAGGCTTTCAAGTCTTCTATCACGGATGCCCCATTCGACGGGTCCTCCCTTTTTGGACCCAAGGTGAAAGACACCCTCACTAGATGTGAGCAGGAGGGCAAGACTTTGTCTGCCGTTGGGGCCTGTTTTTCTCTTCCCACTAGACCTTATCCCAAGGCTCAGAGGGGAGGAAAAATGTGGTTCAGAAAGTCTCAAAAGTCTTCCCCTGCCCATCAGAGTTACCCCCCCTCCAGAGGCAGAGGAGGGGGGAATTACTCTGGAAGACATCGCCCTGGAGGCGGCAGAGGCCCCCGCAATACAGGAGACTGCGAATCCTTTCGTGGTTCCTCCTTCCAACGTCCCTGAGGGATTACCCGACTGTGCATCTCCGGAGCCAGTCGGGGGTCATTTTTCGGAGCATCTTCAGGCCTGGGAGTCCATCACTCAGGATTGATGGGTGCTTCGAATCATCACCGGAGGTTATACCATTCCCTTTATCCGTTCTCCCCCACCGTCAAAGAGAATCCCGGAAGTTCCACCCAGTCAACGGGATCAAGCAGCACTAGAAATCTCAAAGCTGCTAAGAAAAGGAGCCATCCAACCAGTCCCCGCAGACCAGATCGTTTCAGGAACTTACTCGAGATTATTTTTGGTGCCGAAAAGAACAGGGGACTTGAGACCCATTCTGGATCTCAGCCGTTTGAACCGCTTTGTAAAGAAGTCCAAGTTCCAGATGGTCACTTTGCAATCCATTCTCCCCCTGCTGGAGAAAGGAGTATGGATGTGCTCCATAGATCTCAAGGACGCCTATTATCACATCAAGATACACAAGGCCTCCAGGCATCATTTACGCTTCCGGCTGGGGGCCAGTCATTTTCAATTCCAGGCCCTGCCCTTTGGTCTCACCACAGCCCCCAGGGTGTTTACCAAGTGTTTGGCAGTGGTGACTGCTCACCTGAGACGTCTAGAATTCCAGGTGTTTCCTTATCTAGACGACTGGCTCCTCACCGCCCCCACCAGGCATTACTTATTCAAGCCATGATAACTACCGTCAAATTGGGACATCTACTAGGAATTACTTTCAGTTGGGCAAAATCTGTATTGCTGCCATCACAGCGTGTTGCCTTTATTGGTGCAGAGCTAGACTCTTTAAAGATGCGAGCATTTCTACCCAGGGAGAGATTAAAGGTGTTGCAGGCCCAAGTTCTGGCCTTGCTGCCCCAGAGAAAAGCCCAAGCTAGAACGGTTCTTCAATTGTTGGTAACAATGGCGGCTACCATTCTTCTAGTCCCTCTTGCCAGGTTACACATGCAAATACTTCAGTGGCTCCTTTCGGTCCAGTGGTCATATCAGGGACTGCCCTTGTCCCATCCCATCTTCATCACGGAGAGATGCCGGCAAGATCTTCGTTGGTGGCTTCTCCCCTCCAATCTGAATCAAGGGAGATTGTTCATCCCCCTGTCCCCCACTGCCACGGTAACCACGGACGCCTCCCAGATAGGGTGTGGGGGGGGCATTATCTGGACAAAACGGTCCAAGGTACCTGGCAAGATCATGAGACTCACTTGCATATCAATGTTCTGGAGATAAGAGCGGTGCTTCTAGCGTTGCAGGCACTACACAGCTTTCTTCCCCAGGGAACTATTGCGATTCTTTCCGACAATATGTCGGTTGTCTGGTATCTGAACAAACGGGGGGGGGCCAAGTCCTACCCCCTTTGCAGGGAAGCCATGAGAGTGTGGAACTGGGCGATCGCTTCCCAGCATGTTCTTGTGGCAATGCACATTCCGGGGAAGTCCAACGTGATAGCAGACAGGCTGAGCAGAGCTATTCTGATGCCTCACGAGTGGTCCCTGAACGATCGAGTGGCTGCTCAGATTTTCTCCAAGTGGGGTCTTCCCTGCTGCGACCTCTTTGCCAGTCCCCTAAATGCAAAGTGCAGCAATTTTTTCACTCTGATCCCTCCTCAGGAGGAGTCACCCAGGGATGCTCTAGTCCACAGTTGGCCCTCCGGTCTGCTCTACGCCTTCCCTCCAATCCCTCTTCTGCCAAGAGTGATTCAGAAAGCAATCTGTTTGGGAAGCAGCATGATTCTGATTGCACCACACTGGCCCCGTCAAGTTTGGTTCCCCTTCCTTCGGAAGTATGCGGTGGATGGTCCTTGGATTCTGGACCAAGCTCCAGACCTATTGACTCATCAGTCGGGGCAGCCCCATCCATCCCTCTGAACTCTCAAACTCGCTGCTTGGCTGCTCCACTTCCTGCCTTAGACAACATACTCTTACCCCAGAAGTGGTACAGATTCTGTCCTCTTCTCACAAGTCTTCTACTAGGAAGATAATCTCTAGTAAATGGAAGAGATTTGCAATTTGGGCCACGCAGCGTGATCTTAATCCCCTTACAGCCCCTGTATCAGCGGTCTTAGATTTTTTGGCAACACGTTTTACACAGGGTTCCGCTGTCTCCACTATAAAGGTTCAACTGGCGGCGATCTCTAATTATCACGTTGCTCATGAACCTTCCCTCATGGGTCATAGGCTGTGTAAAGCCTTTCTGAAAGGAGCCTGGTTGATTTGCCCCCTGGTTTCGCAACCCGTTCTACCACGGGACTTAAATATGGTGCTCGGAGCTTTAACGTCTCCTCCCTTTGAGCCAGCAGCCACTTGTGAATTAAAATTCTTATCATGGAAGACTGCATTTTTGGTAGCCATTACTTCAGCCAGAAGGGTTTCGGAGCTACAAGCCCTTTCTGTCAAACCTCCTTATTTGATTTTTCATAAGGACAGAGTATCTCTGAGACTAAACCCTTCCTTTCTCCCTAAGGTCTCTTCCGCCTTTTGCCTTCAGCAGTCTATTGAGCTGCCAGTCTTTTTCCCACAATTCTCCAACAAAGCAGAATACATATTTCACCACTTGGATGTACATAGACAATTGAGGTTTTATTTGAATAGGACACAACAGGAGAGGAAATCGGATCAGTTGTTTGTGTCTTTTTCGGACAATAGAATTGGCAGATCTGTAACTAAGTCCACCATCGCTAAGTGGATTAGGGATTGCATCTCCTTCATTTATGCATTGACGGGTAGGGATCTTCCCTTTCCAGTGAAGGCGCATTCTACTAGGGCTATGGCAACTTCAGTGGCTTTTCACGCTAGGCTGTCTGTGGATGAGATATGTGCAGCGGCTACTTGGACTTCTCCACATACCTTTATTTCTCATTACAAATTGGACGTGGCATCTAGAGGTTGGGCTTCCTTTGGTTCCACAGTGCTCAGGAGTGTTTTCCAGTGAGCCCCGCAGGATTCAGGTGCTAGGAACGCTGTCCCATCAGTAATGAATGTAGGCGAGATAGGATCTCATTACATCTCTTAGTTATGTACTTACCATAACGATAGATGTATGTGATCCATCTCGCCTACATTCTTACGTACCCACCCTCCTTCCCCCAACCTGTTGGACTTGGAGGAGAAAAATATTCCTAGATTCCCCTAAGGATATTATTTTTTCTCTCCTCTTACAGATTTCTCTTTATGGGTTCTGTTGGTGGAAGAATGTGTTGGGGCAAACAAGATCTGGGGGTTTGGGTGTGGTGCATCCTGGGATACAGGGTTGGCCCAGCCAATGAGAGACTTCGTGCTTGTTATAGCGGCTGAGTTGGAGCCGATTCTCGGCTCTGAGCCCATCAGTAATGAATGTAGGTGAGATGGATCACATACCTCTATCGTTATGGTAAGTACATAACTAAGAGTTCTACAGTATTTGACATCTTGATATATGGAAACTGTAATACAGGCTGGGTGGTATATCTGGTGACTACTTCTTGCTCAGCATTTTATGTTGGGCAAACTTCGTCTCCCCTTAAATTAAGGATGTTTGAACATCTTAGTGAGATTCGGTGTGCAAGATTTACAAATGCTTTGTATAAACATACTTTAAAACATGCTTCAGCACATTTTATGTTTACTATCATTGATAGAGTTAGTTTCAAAACAAATAAAGTTGGATGGCATTCAATGTTAAATTATAAAGAAGAAATTATTAAATTAGGGGCTTTATTTGCACCAGGACTTAATGAGCAGTCATGACAGCCAATGATGGCTTGGGGAATTATATTTAAACGTGTTTGTTTGTGTCTTTCGGCTTTTCCCGGTTAGGGGTCGCCACAGCGGAACTGCAGTCCGCTAATGATTGGTAGTTGATTTTTACGTGCTGAGTTACCAGCCCTGACGCACAACCTTCAAAGAAGGTACGCCCATTCACACATGTCTCCACACAGAAGACGCACTAGCTGAGAATCAAACCGGACAGCGTCTTACTGTGAGGCGACAACGCTACCGCAGCACCACCACCGCGGGTCTCTGTATTTAAACGTGTTGAATGTCTTAAATTATTATGCACTGATGAAGGCTTACAGCCAAAATTGGTATACTTTACATTAATTCCCATGGTTAGAGTCATTTATTTTAATATCATGTTATGATGTTAGTTTTGTTTGTGAAGCTGACAGAGGGTGCTGGCTTTTTTGTTCATATTGGATAACAATTGAAGCAAATACAATGGCCACTAATTAAATGCAAAAAAATGTAGCACAATTCATTGTGTAAAACAAAACGTTTTCACATACCATATAGTTGTTACCCTTCCAATCAGACACTGTCATAAGGAATCTTAGAACTTTTGTTGATTGTTCCCTGTTGTTTGACCATTATGTCTCCACAGTAGTTTGTAAAGCCTTCTGTCTAACTCATATAATTTCTAAAGACTTCTCTACCAGATCTCAAGAAGCCTTAATTCCCATTTACTCATATCTCACCAGATCCATTATTGAATATAGTACACCTTTTGGCATGTATTTGTTTAAACATAGCACTTAACTTGAGAGACCTCAGAGATTCATAACTAAAAAGGTTAATAGCCTCTTAAGTCTTAATTGTCAGGACAGACTGGCAGCGGTCTCTCTCTCTCTTTTTTTTTTTTTTTTTTTTTTACTCGGTCTCTTATAGACCCCTCCATGGAGATTTGAGACTAGCCTTTTGAGCCATAAAAGAGCCAACACTCTTTGACCTCCTGTTTCTTCACAGAAGAAATGGCACCTCAAATACTAAACCTTCGGCAACAGATAAGTAAGATGTTAATGTGATAAGATTCACATCTAGGTGTATTCTTCACCTTTGGAACAGACTGCATCTCAGACACAGTAGCACCCTTGCCACCTTCAAGATAAACCTATATAACTGGATGGATAGCCTCAAATTCTCTATTGCTCTATCTTGTCCTGCCCTTGAGGCTGGAGAGAAATTTTGAATGGAATTTTATGCTGGGTTTGTAATGTCTGCAGACTGATTACCTAGTAGTTACCTATGCACCTAAGATATACACTCATTGAGAAGCTTTGAAATGTGACCATAACCATATCCAGTGTTCAGTGAATAGTGACACGTGAATAACTGGAATAATGCAGCTCTTCCTTGTATTATAGCCTTCTTTGTTGATGTACAGCTTCCTTAAATTTATAGAGCAGAATAGTTGTGCATCCCAATGCTTTGATACTGTACGCAGTATGCAGCCTGTAGGGGTAATATCCTATCTGATGTTGTGAATCTTTATTCATTCCTTACTGATAGAACTTTGGTTCCATCCTAGGAACTGCCACGCCAGCCAAAAACTCTCAGCTAAGACCTATCCATAATGCCCCTCTCATAGTCTCTCCAGATCTTGTTTGCCATGTTCCTCGTCAGACGTGCCTAGCCTTCTCTCTCAAAGCTAAGTGGAAATTTTGTGTGTTTTGTGTAGCTCATCTTCGACTACAAGGATTCCAGGTGTTTCTGTATCTAGACGATTGGCTCCTTACCGCCTCGACTAGGAATCTTCTAATCCGCAGCCTCTCTTACACTCAATGCCTTGCTCTCCGTTTGGGGATTACGATCAACAGGGACAAATCTCAAATATTCCCAACAAAAGCATTGGAATTTATTGGAGTGATCTTCGACACAGCATCCTATCAAGCTTCCCTCCCTCCTCACAGGCTTTCGAAAATAAGACACCAGATCCAAGCCCTCCTTCCACAGACCTTTGTACCGGTATGCCTTGTACTGCAACTTTTAGGCTGTATGGTGGCTGCCATTGCCCTAATACCACTGGCGAGGTTGCACATGAGAATATTACAATGGCTCCTTTTTTCACAATGGTCGATCTCAACCCACCCACTCGACCGCATGATACGCCTTACAAACCTTTGCAAGAAAGAAATGCTATGCTGGATGAAGCCAGAACCAAATCTTTCGTGTCGACTGTTTTGTCTCCCCCAGCCCAGGGCCACGGTGACTATGGATGCTTCCCTGTTGGGGGGGGGGGGGCATTTCCAGGGAAAGACGGTCCAAGGCACCTGGTCCCCCATAGAGGCCAACTTGCACATAAATGGCCTAGAATTGAGGGCAGTTCTCTTAGCATTCCAAGCGTTCCATACACTGCTCCCTTCCGGGACCATTGTAATTCAATCAGACAACATGTCAGTCTGGTATATAAACAAACAAGGCGGAACCAGGTCTTAGCCCCTGTGTCAAGAAGCCAGGAGGATTTGGCTCTGGGCGATATCTTCCAACCGCTTTCTTATAGCAACGCACATTCCTGAGAGTTCTAACCTTATTGCGGACAATCTGAGCAGGAACATCCTGATGCCTCATGAGTGGTCCCTCAGTCCTGTAATAGCGGATCGGATCTTCTGCCGCTGGGGCAGGCCTTGCTGCGATCTGTTATCTTCCCCTCTAAACAACAAATGCAGAAGCTACTTTGCCCTGATCCCCCCTCAGGGGGAATCACAGAGGGATGCTGTAACACATGATTGGCCCACAGGACTACTGTACTGCAACTTTTAGGCTCTATGATGGCTGCCATTGCCCTAATACCACTGGCGAGGTTGCACATGAGAATATTACAATGGCTCCTTTTTTCACAATGGTCGATCTCAACCCACCCATTCGACCGCATGATACGCCTTACAAACCTTTGCAAGAAAGAAATGCTATGCTGGATGAAGCCAGAACCAAATCTTTCGTGTCGACTGTTTTGTCTCCCCCAGCCCAGGGCCACGGTGACTATGGATGTTTCCCTGTTGGGGGGGGGGCATTTCCAGGGAAAGACGGTCCAAGACACCTGGTCCCCCATAGAGGCCAATTTGCACATAAATGGCCTAGGATTGAGGGCAGTTCTCTTAGCATTCCAAGCGTTCCATACACTGCTCCCTTCCGGGACCATTGTAATTCAATCAGACAACATGTCAGTCTGGTATATAAACAAACAAGGCGGAACCAGGTCTTAGCCCCTGTGTCAAGAAGCCAGGAGGATTTGGCTCTGGGCGATATCTTCCAACCGCTTTCTTATAGCAACGCACATTCCTGAGAGTTCTAACCTTATTGCGGACAATCTGAGCAGGAACATCCTGATGCCTCATGAGTGGTCCCTCAGTCCTGTAATAGCGGATCGGATCTTCTGCCGCTGGGGCAGGCCTTGCTGCGATCTGTTATCTTCCCCTCTAAACAACAAATGCAGAAACTACTTTGCCCTGATCCCCCCTCAGGGGGAATCACCGAGGGATGCTGTAACACACGATTGGCCCACAGGACTACTGTATGCCTTTCCCCCATTTCCCCTCATCCCAAAATTCCTCCAGAAAGCTCAAAGGTTGGGGAAGCAAAGTGATCCTCAGTGCCCCTTATTGGCCCTGTCAAGTCTGGTTTCCTTTCCTATGGCCTCATCTGATTTACAGCCCGTGGATCCTGGATCAACCTCAAGATCTGCAGTCTCATCCTGAGGGACTGATTTACCCCAATCTCCACAGCCTCACGCTCACAGCTTGGTTCCTCCACTTCCAATGATTGCCAGGCTGCCTGATATCTCATCTCCTGTCCGTGAGATTCTTCTGGCTTCACACAAACCTTCCACCAGAAAAATTTATTCTAGTAAATGGACTAGGTTCTCTACTTGGGCCAAAGATCAGGACATGGATCCTTTCTCTATGCCTGTTCAGAAGATCTTACAGTACCTGACTACTCTTCTACATGCAGGAGCCTCATTATCGACAATTACTGTCCATTTAGCAGCTATCACAAATTTTCATAATGGATTTGATAATTCCTCCGTTATGTCACACCATCTGTGCAGAACCTTTTTGAAAGGAGTATTACACGTTAAATCTCCAGTCAAGCCCCCCATAGAACCCTGGGACTTGACTTTGGTACTTCAGTCATTAACAAGCCCTTCTTTCGAAACTTCTGATTCAAGTGATATAAAATTTTTATCATGGAAGACTCTACTTCTAGTAGCACTTACCTCATGAGAAGAGTATCTGAGTTGCAGGTCTTGAGTGTCAATAGACCTAACTTGAACTTCCACAGGGATAGAGGGTCCCTTCGTACTGACCTTTCCTTCTTGCCCAAGGTCATTTCTGGATTTTCAATTAACCAATCTATTGACCTGCCAGTTTTCTTCCCTCAGCATTCTAACAGAGGAGAGCATCTTTTGCACACCCTTGATGTTCATAGGCAGCTTCATTTTTATTTGGACAGGACTAAATCTTTCAGGAAAACAGATCAATTGTTTGTGGTCTGTGCGGGACCCAGATTGGGTAAACCTGTCTCCAAAGTGACTCTATCCTCCTGGCTTAGAAACGTCATTACCTTCATCTACCATCGGAATAAACTATCTTTGCTTTCCAGAATAAAGGCACATTCTACTAGATCGATGGCTACTTCTGTGGCCTTTCAGTCCAGAGCCTCTATGGATGATATCTGCACAGCAGCCACTTGGGCAAGACCTCATACCTTTATCACTCATTACAAATTGGATTTGGCCTCCAGGGGACAAGCATCTTTTGGTTCTATGGTGCTCAGGAATACCCTTCCTTAGGGCCACCCAGGACTCTAGTAGCAGGGGACTCTGTCCTCTCAGTAAGGAATGAGTAAAGATTTACATCATCAGATAAAGAAGTTATGTCTTACCATAACATACCATCTGTGTTGTAAATCTTTATTCATTCATTACTTCCCACCCTCCTTCCCCCTGCCTGGACTCCTGGTGGACTTCAGAAACTCCTGGTTAAGGCATTTCCTCAGATAGAGCTGCCTACTGTCTCTCTCTTACTATCTGTATTATGTAGGGGTGGGTAAACTCGATCTGAAGAGACTATGAGAGGGGCATTATGGGTAGGTCTTAGCTGAGAGTTTTTGGCTGGCACGAGCTCGGAAAAGGCCGTGTCAGTTCCGAGGATGGAACCAAAGTCCTATCAGTAATGAATAAATAAAGATCTACAACACAGATGGAATGTTATGGTAAGACATAACTTCTTTTTGTGTTCTGAAATGAGACCCCAAATTTAATTAATATATAGAGATATATGATGAGGTAACTAAAACCTTATGGCTAAAAAAAACAAGAAGTAAGGCAGTTCTTTTTTACAGAGAGACATCTACTGACACACACGTGTGAAGGCCACTAATGATTTCTAGTGCTGCAGCTGCTGTGTCATAATAAACACATTATATGGTAGTTCTTGTGTGTGTCGCTTAAGTCCCTCTGAAATGTCATGTGCTCCATTATAATATCTGAAAACTTTACAGAGTATACTTTATAGTATTAGGTATGCACACCTAAAGATTTCTGTGTTGCATTGAATAGTTCACAATCTACAGAGATCACTGTTTATTAGTTAAACTGCATTATTTCGGCAGTGCAGCTGAACTGTAATTAAATTATCATTTCACTAATAATATATAGGATGATTCATTTGCTTACAATAGTGTCATTCAACAATAATATTGCATCTGCTTGATTGCAATAATGGCATAGTATGACTGAGACAGGGATGTAGCACTTTGCATTGCTGCCTCACAGTGCTCAGTTCTGTGGTTTGGGTCCTAGCTGATGTTCCATCTGTATGGAGTTTGTATGCCTCCCTAATCCACCTGGGTTTTCACAAGGATGTCAGAGGTAACCACTCTGTGGTGTAAACATTGGCTCTAGGTGATTTGGTGACATAGACAAATTCTGATGCGATATCCTAACCCTGTGTAAAAATAGGACAAAGGTTGTTGATAACAGTCATGACATCTTGTTTCCTCCCACATCCTAAAGATGTGTTGATTATACAAATCTGCTTCAGTGGCATCGAGAGAGAAAGCCCTGACTACATTCCCAGCAAATTGAGATTGATTAGCTTTTCAAGTGTCTGTAGGAGCTGGCTTGGGTGAGGATAGGTGTCCTTGTCTTGGGGAGGGAGTGGAGAGAAAGGACTGACTGTGATCACCCAATGCCGCAATCCGTAGGTGGAGGGGTGGCAATGCAAAGTTGTGGTACAGGGGAAGGCATGTGCGCCAAGCTACACTTATGATACCTTTCAGTAGCAGGTGTACAGAAGTGTATACCTGAATTGGGATGAAGTAGTGGCCTCCACTGTGACATGGATTGCACATAATCTGCCTGGGTAGGGACTATGAACATAACACCACCACTGTAGCTAGGCTGATGGCAAGCGCATAAGTACCTGTCTTAGTTGCCTAAATGAATGCCACTTCAGATGGCTCTTCCCCAATGGTTTTAGGATATTGCCACCGTGAGAGAACAGATGGGCTCAAGACCAGTACGTGAGGCTTGATAGTCAGCTGGTACAGGAGCAGAAGTACACAGAAAAAATGTTGAGCATCCCAAATAGCCCTTACATCTGAATGTACTTGACAATGTTTGTGTGTGTGTGTGTGTGTGTGTGTGTGTGTGTGTGTGTGTGTGTGTGTGTGTGTGTGTGTGTGTGTGTGTGTGTGTGTGTCCATGTACATTTGTGCATCCTGCAGTGAACTGACACCCTGTTCTCAGGCTTTATACTTGTTAGCTGTGTGATTGATTCTAGCTCACTTGTGATTCTAAATAAGATAAAACGAGTAATGGAAGAAGATGAATGACACAAAGCATTACACCCCCATGATGGTTGTTGTCTTCCATATTCATATATATATATATATATATATATATATATATATATATATATATATATATGTGTGTGTGTGTGTGTGTATATGTATACTGTAGATACACATACACTTGTATGTAATATATATAATGGAGCCAGTCGATCTATCAAAGCTATTTCTTTGGCTACTGGTAAATCATGGGAAAATAGCTGAAACAGTTTTCAGTGACAGTGGAGCCATGTTCTCTCTTGCTGCATAACCTCATTGTAGTTATATATAAGTTTGTGGGGTGGAGGGTACAGGGGTGCTCATCTCCCTGCAATAAAAAATAACTTTGAGGTTCAACAAAAGGCCTAAACATAAATATCCTCATTGTCAGGATGCCACTGAAGGCACATATCACCTCTGTGACTGCATCCATGATGGTCATTCTGGCTGGAGAGGGAAGAGATGAACTCAACACCCATGAGGGAGGCATGATGGTCAGTACGGCAGTACAAAAAAACTTCTGTCATTTTTTTTTATGAAGTATTATTTTGCATTTATGAAATATTGTACATTTTATCACCATATGTCTAACCATATACTACTATAATGTGATTTCTTCTTGAAGAACCAATTCCTTGAAAAGCAGTTGGTAAGGTCCATTTGGACCACCATACCTCTCAGCTGTCTCTTATTTCCTGGAAAGTACCATTTTTTGAATGTAAATAATAAAGTCCCACAAAATACGGAATAGCCCTTTTAAATTCCAATTATTTACATTTTGAAAGTCACATCATGTCATCAGATCAGCTTGCTTTCTATCACCATAATTAGTATTGCGACCATGCACATGCTTAATAGGTTTACTATTGAAATTTTGAATCTGCTTCAGTCGACCATGTTAAATGTTGACCCGAAATGCTGAATACGAAATTTTGAATAGGAAGCCAAAGTGAAACTGAATACATTGACAGCCATGGTTTGATGTATTCTACATAGCAGGAGGTGACATCACTCACCTCCTGCTATGCACATTAACGTACCGTTAAACTCTACAGTCAACAGTACATTAATTCTACTATTGCGGGGGGGGGGGGGCTATGTCCTCCTGCACCCCCCATGTGGTGGGCTGCTCCCCCACACCCCGTGGACATTAAGTATACCAACTCCGAGATTGCGCTACAGCAAGGAAATGGGCTAATTCCATGTTTCTCACTTGAAGAACGACCTCCCTTCACATTGTCAGTACATCACTTATCAAATAGTCGAGTGCACCATGCATCTTGATCATACGTGCTCAACCTATTTCGGTTCGATTATGTGCCCCTTGGAAACCATGGATTCGACCTTTGGATGTTCAACTGGATGCCATTCGTGTAAGTCATAGTAAACCATTTAATGTGTAGTAGTGTGTGTGTTTGGCGGCCTGAATGCAGCATTGTTTTTTTTTTTTTTTTTTTTTTTGTAGCAGCTAACAGGAACATTTGGTCTCTGTACAAACTTTCTTTAAACAACTGTGTAACAAGTACATCTCTTAGTTTATTCATTTTATGAGGCACCTAATTTTTCCCGTGGTAAGTTGTGGCATCACTGGTAATTCTATGAGATATTATGTAATGGCTACATTTTTAGTTGCCTCTTTGCCTCTAAATTATCCAGGATTACAGCTGTATTTGGAATTATGAGTTATTGGTTATGTAGATTTTAAGTTTCAAACTGCACAAACTGCATACACTCTACACTAGTGCACATGGACTTCAAAAAAAAAATCTGATGAACTCCATTGTTTACATTAGGACTAAAGAGCTCATCTTCCATTCTTTTTGGTTTAGAGTGTCTATGGTTTGTGCAGTTTGAGGCTTTATTTTCCACAGTTCAGATTTTTTGTGGCTATAGATTTTACGTTTCATCACCCACTGTGGCTAAGCTTGGAGTGAGAGTATTATACCATATTTTATGTGGTGAGTAATTCATTACCCTCTTCTGCTACTGGAAGTAGATTGTGAATACGAAAGTGTAATCATTTTATTTCATTTATTTCTGCCTCTTGTAGCTCTGGTGCTCTGTTAACTTCTTTAATAAAATACTTGATCCAGATTCCAAGTGTGTTGTTCAGGTTTTGTAGTAGATGTTGTCTTCAGTTAGTTTGTTTGTTTGTGTCTTTCGGCTTTTTCCGGTTAGGGGTCGCAACAGCGGAACTCCGGTCCGCTAATGATTGGCAGTAGATTTTTACGTACTGGCTTGCCGGGCCTAACGCACGACCTTCAACGAAGGAACGCACATTCATGCATGTCGCTACACAGAAGACGCTCTAACAGAGAATCAAATGGGCAAAAGTTACATTTCTTTCAAATGGGTGTTGCATGCCTTGTGTTACCAAAGCATGGGCAGCTTTGTAAACAACTGACAGTAAACTTCACAACTACTTTTCTACTACAGATTCTTTTATGAGTCAGAGCAGGCAATAAAATGTTAATTTTTTAAAGGCAGACGTGTTCTTCCATGGGCATTTAGTGGTAGTTGTCTGAGAGGGTCACAGTCATACACTGGAGTCTGATACTTGATGAAACTGTAAATGTTAACAGGCATGTTTGTGATTTTTCTCCAGTATGAGACTTTGTAATTATAGCATGGAGTAATGCACTGAATATATATTTGATTTTAAATATAATGAAGTAACTGACCTGCATTAATCTTTATCTGAGCACTCAGTGGGAATATCCTTTAAGGGGGAACATTTTGCATGCTTCTATAACTGAAACAGAAAGTGCAACAAAAAATAACAGTTTGACAGACTAGCATGCAGTCTGCTATTTATTTATCAAACAATGACCAATTAATTGCTCAGCCCATTTTCTGATTCTTGCACTAAGATTATGTGAAGAATATAGGCTATAAATGACAGTCTTTCTGAAAACATAATATTAAGAGAAATGGCAGAGACTGTTCCAGTAGTGCTTTCTTAATATCTGCTGTACTGTTTTGATATACAGGTCTGACAGTAAATACACAAAGGTTAGTCAATTTACATTTTTCTGTGTAAAACATATGCACTTCATTTTTATTTGCTGTAATTCATTAAGAAACAAAACTTGTAAGACACATTAACAGTTCAGATGTGCAATGTGATAATGGACCTCCTTCAAAGAACAAAATATAGTTTTGCAGTGTAAGCAAACAATAATCCCTGACAGGATGGACGTTACAGGGAAATAACAGACCAGCCAAGGATGCTGTGAGGCCTGATGCAGCAGATGGACGGCCACACTTCCCAGGAAGGTCTATTATTTCCCGTAGAACCAACCATAGAGAGTATTATTGTGCTTAGATAATGGGCTGCCTGTTATTATGTTAATTGTTATGTATTTGTGTTTGTTCATAGGTTCAAAGGTATTTATGTTATGTAAGTATTTATTGTGTGTGTTTGAGTGTGTGTGTGTGTATGTATCTATTTATATGTATATCTGTATATATATATATATATATATATATATATATATATATATATATATACGCATAGATACACACACACACACACACACACACACACACACACAAATGTGATCAGCAATTACATCCACTTTCTTGAGGGGTATGCTAATTTGTCTCATTGTGATAAAATAAATAAAAAAAATCTTCTAGTGCAAAGCACTTCAGCTCATTGCCTTTCAACTATTTTTGTAAAACGTCCCTAATAATGTCTCCCATTTTTCACTGTCCCTTGAAAATGTTTGATTTGAATCACTGAGGATTACAGTTAGTCGATTAAGATATAGTTTCATACAGGAAAAAAATGATGATGTAAAACCTCTTGCTGTCTTTATTTTTTAAGTGAAATAGGGTTGTGACCAAATTAACAAAACACCAAACACTACAGGCAACCACATGCACTAATGACCTCAAAAAAAATGGAAAAACATTTTATTGAGTGCTTTTATCACAAAATCTTTCTGAATTAATCAGAACAATTAAAAACAGTCAATACTTGCTAACTCAAACTCTGTTGTATAATAAGTCACATGATGGCGTCTGAGCAGCTGACAACTAAACATAAACATTCTAATTGTGTTTTTCTAAAAAATCTATACTGATAAAATGCATGTATTTATTATATATAAATAAATGAAAACCTATGCTGTATATGAACATCCATTGCATAATGCACTTAAAATGTAATAAACCTAATAATAATTTCATAAATCACATAAACAGTTGTGCTACTTTGTTATAAAACACTTGATATTGAAACTCTGTAGTATTTGTGTGGCATTCAGCCCTAACTGTCTCAATAACTCTTTGTATTCCAAAGTTGTTTTCCAAGGCCCACCTCTTTCAGTTCATCAATGTTCTTTCTAATGAAGCCTAATGAATTTTGGAACAAAATTATGGTGTATAGGATCTGTGCCACATTTACTTGTAGATCCCTGGTGGACAGAAGAAACAAACTTATTTTAAGGGATCTTCTTCCTTCTTCCACCCCAGGGACTCAAACGTCCTCCAAAACAAGCAAGTCTGCTCCTCTTAAGCACTGTAATCATTCTCCTTCGAGGTCCCCTAGGTCTTCTGGAGCCACCAACCAAGACCTGGAGACTCTCAGATCTGACTTCCCTGGATCTAAAGAAGTCTTAACATTCGGATCTGAAGCCTTTGAATCCTAAGGCTTTGATTCCAACTGTAATTACAATTAGTCCACCAGCTCCCCCTCTGATACTAAGTCATCGTATCTGCAGCCAGATAGTTCTTTTAGTAGTACACCTGAATATATTTTAAAACCAATTTCACACACTTTGCCTGCTCAGCTTCTCCAAACTATTATGAAGCATTCCAGGCCCCCATCCAGCACTTCCTGTAGGTCCTCCAGAAACTTGTTGGAAGCAGATCTGGATAGGATGATAAGAATGTTTCTAATAGCTCAGATCCAGATGGGAGTCTTGAAAGCTCCATCCCCCATCAGATCTGTGAGTATCCCTGTCACATTTAAAACTATTATTTCTCTTTCTGTGATCTGTCCAGTGGTTTCCAAGCACCAGGATCTGTGGATTCCCAAGAAGCTTGGTGTCACATCCGAGGGAAGTTTCCTCCTCCACTCTGACTTTTCCCTGACTGATTCTACTCCAATACGTTCAGATCAGGATGGGTCTCTGAGCTGAAGTGTCCTAGTCTGAGCTGAGGGGTTAGGCTCGACTCCAGTTTTGTCAGATTCGTCCTTTCAACTCGGAACCCTAGGCAGTTCGGATCCAGTTTTCCTCTCAAGGCTCGGATCTGGGGGTGGTCATGATGTACTTTCTTTGGAAGTTTTGGCTCTGAGGGAGTGGTTTGGGGCTTCTCCCGGTCCCTTGGCCTTTGAAGTGGTGGAAAGGGATTTTTCTCCCCAGAGAGAAAACCGTCTTCTCATGTTTCGGATCATACCCCTTTCCTCTCATTGGTTCCAAGCTCTGCATTGGTTAGACCTATTACACATGGACAGCCATTTCCAATTAGTCTCCAACCAATTCCAGTAGAGGAACTGCCCCTGTCCAGAATATCCCATGGAAGAGGTTCCCTAGAAGAAAATGTGTAAGAGGGGACAAAGACTCCATGAGGGAGTCTTTTATGGAAGACACTGATTTTGATGGAGAGGATCCCTCAGGTCACCACTGGATGACATCTCCGTTGGAGTTATTCTAGAGATCTTGAAGCCGAAGGGTGGTTGGTCGTCCCAAACCCACTCTGCTGAAGAATCAGTGTTCTTGGAAGCTTTTGGTTGTGGCCCGTGTATGTTTTGCCCCCCCCAAGCAGATGAACTTATTGATCTGGTTCCTATGAGCGTGGAAGGAGCCAGATACTGTCAAGCCCATCTCCAAGTGCCAGCTCAAGTTTTTGGCCCCATCTGCAGACAGACCTCATTAGAGCAAATGAGTCCCAGTTGATGCTATAGTGGTGGCGGCAGCCACTAAGAAAGAGCTAGCAGAACAGAGTTCTTCAGTCCATCTGCCTAACAGGAGGTCTAGAGTGTTGGACAGATTTGGAAAGTAAGTGGTCGTCTCAGCTACTATTGCTCTGAGGTCACTTAATTAGCTGGTGCATTTTACTAGGCTTCATAGAGATTTGACTAAAGAGCTATCAAATACTCTGAAGCACTTTCTTCTGAGGATTTCAAAAGGACTTTCTCTCAACTGGCCACTCTTTTATCTCTTTCAAATGCTTTGATGAGGTTAATCTCTCACACAGCTGAAGGGACTTGACAAGAAGACGGTTCGAGCATTGCCATAGGGAGACATGCCTGGATGTGACTATGTGAATTTGTGGAGCCCTTTAAGATGTCCTTTGTTAATGCCCCATTTGATGGCACTTACTTGTTTGGGCCATCAGTAAAAGATATGCTTACCCGCAGCAAACAAGAAGGAAAGACCATGTCTGCCATGGGAATCAAGTTTTCTATACCTCAGCAATCCTTCTGTCGGCACCAGAGAGGTAGTAAGAAAATATCGTTCTTTAAATCACAGGGACCTTTCCAGGATTCATGCGAGGACAATTCCTCCGGAGGCAAAGGGGGAAATGTTAATGGTAGACGTTGCCCAAGAGGGAGAGGAGGCCCATAAAACCAGGGTTTTAAAGATTCATTTTCAGACAGACCCCATTAGCGTTCCTAAAGTGCTGCCCAAGTATCCAAATCTGGAGGTAGTCCGGAGTCTGTTCTCTTTGCACCTAGATTCCTGGGCAAACATCACAATAGACTTGTGGGTGTTAAGAATATCTGGAGCTTATGATATACCATTTTCCCTTCTTCCTCAATATCAGAGGAAGAATATTCCCGATGTTCCACTCAGATGAAGGCCACAGCACAAGAAATACAAAAGCTGCTGGAAAAAACGAGAGTCATCCAGAAGGTCCCACCTGACCAGATAGGATTTTGAACTTATTTATGCTTCTTTTTAGTGCCAAAGAAACAGGGGACCTCAGACCCATTTTGGACCTAAGTAAACTGAACCAGTATGTAAAGAAAGTGAAGTTCCGAATGGTAATGGTTCAGTCCATCCTACCTTTTCTGCACAAGAATAATTGGATGTGGTCTGTAGATCTTCAGGATATGTACTATCACATCAAAATAGACAGACAATCCAGAAGACATCTTCACTTTTGGCTGGGAGCCAGTCATTACCTGTTCAGAGCTCTGCCCTGTGGACTGTCCACAGCCCCCAGGGTGTTTACCAAATCCATGGCAGTAGTCAAAGCTCACTTGAGATTGAATGGTGGTTGCATATTGAGACAACTGGCTCCTAACTGCCTCCTCCAAGCATCAAATTGTACATGCCAGGGACTATTTGTTAAATTTTGGGCATTATGATAAATCTTACCAAATCAAAACTTGCACTAGTTCAGAGCCTGGAATTCATCAGATCAGTTTTGGACACAGCACCACAGGCAGCATCTTTACCTCTCCACCATGTTACTTCTATCAGAAACCAGGTTCAGGCTATCCCTTTCTCATCCATATCCTCCAGCAAGGTTAGTGCTTCAGGCACTTGGGTCGATGTCAGCTGCCATAATACTACTTCCTCTTGCACTGCAGTGGACTGTAGCTGTACAGTGATCCATTCTATCTCAACCCCTATCTTTTCAAGTAAACCTCACCCCCTGTTTGCAAGCAACACATTCACTGGTAGATACAATCCGACAATCCTTTTCTGGACAGACCTTTTGTCCTACCGAACCCAATAGCCACAAGTGACCATGGATGCTTCTTAACTGGGGTGGAGGGCGTTTCTTGGGAAGAACTGTCCAAGACATGTGCCACCCCCCCCCCCCAAGAGACCAACTTGCATATCAATGTCCTAGAGATGAGAGCAGTCCTTTTAGTATTGCAGGCATTTCAACATTCTCTTCCTTTGGAAGTTAAGACTGACAACATGTCTGCAGTCTGTTACATTAAAAAACAAGGAGGAACTTTATCTTACCCCCTTTACAGAGAGGCCATGAGGGTTTGGGAATGGGTGATTTTATCAAGCTGCTTTCTAATTGCAATGCACATTCCGGGGGGAAATCAGCATGCTTGCAGACCATCTTTGCAGATCCATTCTGACACCCCATGAGCGGTCTCTCAAAGTCAGTATATGATTCATAGGTTCATAGATTAGTACTAAGCTAACTGCCCTTGCGAGCCATTTTAAGCCTAGCCAATTATCCCTCAAACCCTGCACCTTGTGTTTGTAAGGCAAACACCTTAACCATTAGGCCACCCTCCCACCCCAGGCATTTAGTCAACCTTGCTGTGACCTATTTCCACCCTTCTCAACATATGCAGCAAGTACTTTGCTCTGATCTCCCTCAGAGGGAGTCACTGAGAGATGCTGTTCTCCACGCTTGACCCCCTGGTCTCCTTTATGCTTATCCTCCTCTTCCCCTGATTCCAATATTTTTACAGAAAGAAAGCAAGCAGGCTGAAGAGCTCAGTTATTGTTATTGCCCACTTCTGGCCTTGGCAAATATGGTTCCCTTTTCTACAGTCTCATCTTAATTGTCCTGCATGGATACTGGAGCCTACGCAGGATCTCCATTCTCGCCCCTCGGGGATTCAACGTCCCAACATTCAGGCCCTCAAGCTGATTGCATGGTTTCCCCACTTCCAGCAATAGACTGTCCAGGTTGTCTTCCCCTACTTTGTGACATTATTTTGGCTTCTCAAAAGGATGCTACCAAAACAGTTTATAAAAATAAATGGAAAAGGTTCCCTATTTGGGTGTCAGATAGGGACATTGATCCTTTTTCTACACCAATCTCTGCTAGTCTTCATTTTTGACAACTCTTTTCAAAGGTGGAACTAGTTTTTCCAGAAATAAACTTCAGTTGGCAGCAATTTCAAATTTCCACACATGGAATAAATCTTTTTCTTTGGCTTCCTCTAGATGGTTTAAACCTTTTTTGAAAGGCATTTTTCTTCTGAGACCTCCGGTAAAAGATCCCTCGCTGACTTGGGATCTTACTGTGGTACTTGAAGGTTTAGCACAAAAACCCTTTAAACATTGAGACAAATCTAATTTAAAATTTCTCTCTTAGAAGACTGTTTTCTTGGTAGCTATAACTTCGGCTGGTAAATGTGGCTGAGTCAGATCCGATAATCGGATCTGAAGCCATAAGTGAGGAAGAATGAAAACGGACAACACAGATGCCTAGTTATGTTGAGTGCATAGCTTATAATTTCATCCAGAATCCTTTTTCTTAAACAGCTTTATTGAATTATCATTTTTCTTAAACAGCTTTTTTGAATTATCATTTGTGGCACAGGCAAATTTACATTAATATAAAAGTAATTAAATCATATTAACAAGTTCACCTTTACAAACAGTATATATCGGCTATATTGTTATTTATCACATAATCAAAGCAACATTGCCTATTCTTAAACTTCATTTTGCCCCCAAAACATTTTTCTACATGTATTGTTCCCACAATTTTCATATTTCTCTATGTAATTTACACCTACCCTTTTCTAAAGACCCTAATTTCCTGTTCTTTTATCTCTGTAAATATTCACTATGTCAAGCAAAGTTGGTTTAGATTTTGATTTCCATTTTCTTGAAATTGCTGTTTTTGACAGCCACTGGAATTAAACTTAAAAAGGCCTTGTTATGTCTAGGCAGTTCAGATCCTGTATCCTAGCTCAAAAAATACTTTCCTTAGTTACACTAATTTGCTCACCCAGTATTGCTGACATAGTACTCTGTAGGGACTTTTTAAAGTCTGCCAACTCAATGCACTCCAAGAGCACCCATGTACCTGTTTCTTCCCCGTTACACCTCCAACACTTGCCATCTACCTGAGGACAAATTCTTTTGAATCTGCATGGGGTATAAAAGTATTTATGCAAATACTTCCAGGCAAAAATCCTAAATCATTTTGTTGCGTACATATCTTCTCCCATTGTTTCTTTGTGAATTGTATATCTAATTTCTCTTCCCAATTTTTTCTGACATTTTCTGATTGATTCCTATAGTTATCATACAATACTTTATATGCCGTATTAATTATCCCTTTTTTAACAGCAGCTTCTGTTGTAGATTCAGTTAAAAACTCAACGAGTGCAGGTCTTTCATTTAGGAGTCTCCTTTTCCTTTCTCTTTGTTTTTACTCTGATATTAATCCCTGATAGGGAAAACAGTCTCTAGCCTACAAGGGAAAACAGTCACTAGCCTACAATCCAAATGTCTGCTTGGCCTGTTCTCATTCTGTTACCTTTCCCTCTGCAGTTATTTGCTCCCAGTACCTTGGTTCCTTTGCCACTTTACTCCATTAAATTCCAAACCTCTCTTGCCTATTCTTTGTACCCATAATTGCAGTCATCCCTGTCTGTAGAATCTTCTTTCTCCATTCCTTTTTTGGTTTAGTTCTTAGTATACATTCTTCTACTTCATGAATAGAATATTCTGTATGGCTGTTATTTTTCCTAAGGAGCTGCTTCCAAATTCCCATTATTTTCTTATTTCTTGAATTATACTCCTGCTCCATCACCATCCCTTTCCACTTTGAATTGTAGCTATCTGATTGTGTCATGTATAGTAGCCTTAACTGTGTAGCTCTAAAATATCTCTTCAAATCAGGTAATCCTAAACCTCGGAGGATCAGTTTATCTCATGACCCTTGCCCTCTTTCCTCCACAAATAAAATCCTTTAATTTGTTATTAATTCCTATCCACAACTTCTCCTTTGGTTGATAAAAATATGCCTGACCTGCATATCAAATTAAAGGGACTAAAAACATTTTTCTGCTTGTATCTTACTGTCCATATCCATAAACAAGAGCTTCCAGTGTCTCAGTTTTTGTATTATCTTTTGTTTAGTTTCTTCCCACATATCCTTAGCTGACATAACAGGATCCTTTTAATCCATACTCCTAAATACTTCATTTTATCATGCTCCCTATAAATATGGGTATTGTTGAACCAATACATATGTATGTACATAGACTATAGCTATAGACTTCTGTTTGTTGTCATTAATTATATGTCCCGGGAAAAAAAAACACTGTCTCAGGATGTTCCACAGCACTGACATGCCCTTTCCTGGTTACATCAGGTACAAAATATCATCTGCAAATAAAGCCATCTTTTCTTTAACGCCATATCAATTATATCCTTGAATTTCTTAATACCTTATTTTCTTTGTCAATAGTTTTAAATATAATGCAAATAAAGGGAAAAGAGGATCTGTGTCTAGTTTTTCTGTTCAGACACAACTTGTCAGAGAGGAACCCTTCCACTTTGATTTTTGCCTCTGATTCCTCCGCTGTCCTTCTAATTAACCTTATTATTGTATCAAGAAATGCAAATGCTTCCACTGCCCTATTCATAAAATCTCAGCTTTGTATGTCAGCTGCTTTCTCTGGTTCGTAGGTTGGTACTAGGCTATCAGCCCTAGGGCCTATACAAGCCTGGCCATAACAATTCCCTGGCTATTTCTTCCCACAGTATTTATTTCCCTGGACCCCTGTTAAGCAGGGCATCTCTGCATCAAGACCCACCAATGACAACGGTATTTTCTTACATTCTGCTTCCCTCTGGATCATCATTGTTCTATTAATGTTGTCAAATGTTTGCTTCCCCTCCATAAAAATACATTGGTCCATTTCTATCAATTTTGGCATCACTTTTGCCATTCTTTTAGCCATTATAGACATATAACTTGATAATCATGATTTAAAATGAAAATGGACCTAAATGAAGCTGGATCAGATAGGTTTTTACCTTATTTAAGAGTATTACAGCCATCACATTTTTTTCCAGGATGTTGGTGCCTCCCCTCCTTTTTAAAGACTGTTAAACCAAACATTCTAGATCTTTATCACATTCTTCCCAACTAGCTTCTAAACTTCTACCCTATTACCTTCTATTCCTGATGACTATCCTGGAGATTGGTTATACATCACATTTTTTATCTCCTTTCCTCCTATCGTAGCTGTTAGTTGTTGAGGTATATTTAAGTTTTCCATAAATATTTAAAAGGTGTAAGTATTAAGTATAAAAAAGAGTGTAAGTGATGTTTTTGTATTCTAATGAAGTTCTTGTGTGATTAAAGAACGAAAGGGCTCGAAAGATGTTCTGCTTCCTTGTTTGTTTATAATATTTCTGCCTTGCTATTGACACTTTGAACATGTTTTTTGGTTATTTTGGTGTTTCAAAGTTATAGTACAAGATCGTGACAATTGGTTGAAGTTCCATAAATATTACCATTTGTTCTTTTTCTTGGTTTTCCCACTTCTCTGCTTTATATACATTTTCATAAAATTTCTGAAATATCTTTAATATCTCAGTCTATGGTTATTTTTCTTGTTATAGGCTCCCTAAGTTTGGCAACGACTCTTTCTATTTTCTGTTGCCAGAGTTGTGCTAAAAGTTATCAAAGAGCAGTTGTTTAGTAGCAATCTTTCTTAAGTCATGCATATTATCCAGTTACTTCCTTAATTTTTCTTTAGCACTCTGCAGTTGCACCTCTTTTTGATCTGTGAGATTCCCCTTATTTTGTAATACTTTAACATTTGTTAGCCCCTCTAAATAATTCTTATTACTCCTTAACCAGATCTCTTTTTCTTTTATTTCTACCCTAGTTTTATATTCCATTTTCATTTTATCCCACTCACTAGCTATAGCTTCTGGAGTACTTTCCATCTCCCCTAATAACTCCCTAGTAATATCCACTACCGATTCCTTAAATTCCTGTCTTTTAAACAGCTAGATGGGGAAGTGCCAGTGTCTCATCTTTACTTCATTACCCTGAATTTTTATCTTAGTAATTATTGGTACATGATCTGAAATAACTATTGGATGTGTGTCAAAGTTCTCAATTAAATGCTCATGCTTTTGTGAAATATAATTTGTCTAGTCTATCCCAGTTATTGTACCTTGGGAAATAATATGTAAATGCTCTCTGAGTTCCCACTACTGAATTCACATCTTTCATACCAAATATTTTCATAAATTTCCATAAAAATCTACCCTCTCTAATTATATTTTCCCTTCTAGGCCCACCAGATACATCTTTGTTGCAAATTAAATTTGATTCCCCACCCATATGCAACATTCCTTACTGAAAGCTGATTTTTTTTTCTGCCAAAATTTTTTAAGCTGCATAATTGCAGTTTTTACATCGAATATAAATACATGCCAGTAGCCCCTTAATACCACAAATCTGCCATAATTGTCTTTTTTCCTTTTCTGTCGCTACTGGAGCTCCTCTAGGAAGTAACATAAGTACTCCTGTTTTCGTTTGTCCTATATATTCTGCAGAATATCCATTCTGAAATCCTTTCTTTATCAAATAGACCTGCAGTCTACCTAAAACCCCCTGTAGACTCCCTTCTTAAATTGTACAAACTTCATTATATTTGCACTCTTATCAGCCATCCTACAAAATTGTAACCAGAAAAACCAACTGTGTTAAACCTTGTTCATGTACTGTTTGAAATATGCACTACTGTAAGAATTTTCAGCTGCCAATATGTCCACAAAACCACCCATAATATGTAAGCTACACTTCCACTGAAATGTAATGATCACTGTATTTCACTTTTGTAAAATGTTTTCATTTTTGTATAATTGTTTTCATCTTTGTAAAATGTTTTTTATATTTTGTGGAGCTTTTCTCCACAGGCCTCCATTGAAAATGGGTTCCTAACCCAGTCAGATTTTCCCCATCAACAAATGTCAAATAAATACATTTTCATACTCATTTTCCCAATGTGTCTCTTGTCGCATTGCTATTTGCATTCTGCATTTCTTAATATGATTTAAGTATTCTTTCCTTTTTGTCTATACCAGTGAGACCATTCACATTCCAAGATAATATGTTAAGAAGTCAGTATTCCCACCTATTATATATGGTAGCTTATCAAATGTCTATTTCCAGCTTTTGTGGCACATGCACCCATTAATATTTGGCAAGTTAATCATTTATACACGGTGTTTTCTTATCAGCATTGAAACATATGTCACATTTTACAAGACTTTTTTGATTTAATAAAAACCCTCAAAATAAAACACACCCATAACTTGTTAGCTTAATACAAACATAAATAGCAGTGTATATCTTCAAATAATGAAGTTTAACATCCAAAAGGGAACATTTGTGCTAAATAGGCCACTGATAGGCCGCTGCTAATACAGGCCCTAATTAATCTGAAATTGAGATTATCCATGCTAAGATGCTTGTACTTACACTAATTGGTGTCTGTTTTTTTATCTTTATTTCCTCCAGATGTGACAACAACTTGCATGCTTTCCGAAATCATTAACTTTTAACCTTGAAGAAACCAGTGTTCTGTATTTTATTCCCCTGTTGGCTTGTTTCCATAGAAACTTAAGAGAAAAAAGAAAAATGTAGTCCCCTGCTGCAGCCTGAAAGACAAGATGAACTATTTATTGCTAAAGGAAAACTTTTCCTTATATGCAGTGTTCTCATATTTACTTGTTTCCACATAAAATTTGTTATTAGATTAAGCCAGGGGTATTAATCTAGGCATTCACCTATGCATAAGTAAGAGAAAACAATTTCTTCATATATTATGATCTGTGTACTTTTTATACTCCATCACCCTTCTTAAAACCCCAAGATTACAGCCTATTAACTGAATCATGGTTTTGTGTAGTTTTTCTTTTCTTTTTATTTTATAATTCCTACATTTCTTATTACCAAAAAAAGAAGAGAAGAGGAAGAAAAAGAAAAGCATCTGTTTGCTGTATAACTTTATCACATATAAGAACAACTTTAAACATTTTACTATAAAATATGCAGTTTATATTGTGAAAATGTTCATATACCTTTTTCCTTCTTTCTCTCCTTTGAGTCCTTTTGAACATTAATGACATGAAGTGAGGCAAATACTTCTCAGTTCCCCATAAGTTTAATTAAGTCAACAAAAATCTTCTTTTTCTACTTATTTTTAAACAGCTGTATTTCACAAATGTGGTTGATGCTTGGCATGTTTCACATTTATTGCCTACTTTCTGTGTTACAGGTCTTCATCCTGTATCTTTGTCTCCCACCTCCAGATTCCAGTTCAGTTTCAAGGTAATTTTGATTCTTCTGGTTAACTCCTATGCTTTTTCGCTGTCTCTCAAGACTTTTCTTTGGAACAGTGGAAACGTTTTCACTGGCAAAGTCTCTCCATGTGCTTTATTATTAGAAGAATGAAAAACAGAGCCCCCTTCTGCTTGAGGGCTCACTTTTTGTTCAGCAAACTTTTGCATTTCGTACTTAGTCTTCTGCATCAAAAAATGACGTTGATCTTCCAGGAAATAAATATTCTGAAAACAACTGGATACAGCAGCTTGAATCTCATACCTGCTTCTCAACATTCCCTGATTATTGAAATAAATTTATCCCATTTCTGCATGGTGTACATTGAATGATCATTTTCTACAAATACTCTGTTTCCTACTTTTAATCCTGTGCCCTTTTGCCACAGTTTTGTCAGGATAAACTCATTCTGCTGGTAAGTTTGCATCTTAACTAATAAAGTACTTTGCTAATTTCTTAAAGGCAGATTAGGAGAAAACATAGGGTGTGCCCTTTCAATTAAGAGTTTCTGCTGTGGAATAACAGTACAGTTGTTTATTTGTGCAGTCATAAAATCAATGCAGTCTGTTCCTTCTAATTTCTCTGGTACAGCAGAAAATGTCAAATGTTCCCCACTTGCTCTGTTCTGTAATTCTACCATTTTGTGACATTTCTTCTTGAGCAGTCTTATATTCAGCCAGTCTTTTCTTCATTTTGACCTCTGATTTTTGCAGTTTTATCAGCTTTTTCAATGTCTGTGTAAAGCTTCTTCCATTTGTTTCAGCCTTTAGTTATTTGTGTTGATATACTCCGTCAGTGTTTCATTTATTTTAATTAGCACCAAGCACATTTGACTTATTTTTCCAGTAGATTACTGGAAGCTATGCCTTGCAGCAAAGCTAGAGCTTGAACTGATTTTTGCTGAACAGTTGCAGGATTCTTCCTTGTCAGTGTTTTTTCTTCATACTTTCTAGTTGATTTTCTTTCAGGTTTTCATAGTTTCTTCTTTGTGGGCATCCAGACAGTGTACTTACTAGCCAGTAACTGAATTTTACTCAAGCTGACAATAGCACTGGCTTTTGATTCTCAGTTTCAGTGTTCACACTGGGAGAGCTGAAGTTAAACTGCTTATCAGTGTGCAGCCATCTTGGAAGTCATTTTGTCCAGATTTCTTGAGCAAAGAAGTTGAGAGGTATGCGTTCTCTCTCTCAATCTGTTTCGGTGAAACACGCACACACAATTACATTAATTTTGCTTTTTTTTTTTTTTTTTTTACCTCTGTCGCTAAATGTGGCTTTTAAAGCATTTGCCATTGGCAAAGGGAAACAACAAGCCTTTGTACCTGCTGCTGGCATTACATTTACTATATATTTTTTTTCTTTTCTTTTTTTTTTTTTTTTTAGTTTACAGCAAAGCTGCATTTAGGGATGGCACTGTTTGAATCTTTTCAGTCAGTGTTTCAAGGCAGTTTAATATGCTGCCATGAAGCAGCACACTTATTTACTGGCATTACTTATATGCTGATACTCAGCTGGAAAATGTTTGCTGTCCCATATGGTGTCATTTTATTATGTTTGCATGTTATTTAATAATTATTAATATAATAACAGAGAACAAACAACAAATGATAAAACTGTGCAGATACACAGCAGGCAACACATCAAAAGTTCTTTAAAAAAGTTTTAATACAGGTAACCGCTTTCACACTCTAAGGTGCTTCATCAGACAACAAACTTTAGCAATTACACTCATTAAATACCCCAATTAATTTCAAATTCAAAAATGGTGATCCACCATCAAATTTAGTATTGCAGTCTTAAAGCACTAAAACACATTTAAATAACATTTCATCATTCAATATATCAAATGTGAAATACACAATAATATAAAATGAAATAAAATAAAATACAAATAAATTAAAACATGCATACAATAATTTCCTAACTAATCTACATGTTTTCAAAGCTGGTTTAATAGAAACCATATCACTGAGACCAGAGCCCATATGTGCACCAAGTCTCAAGATCCATCTCATCTCAACTGTATCTGTATATGTATATGTATAAATATCACCCAACCTAACACTGTCATATATAACTTGTAAAACCTGAAAAAAAAAAGTATGCGTTTCCCCTGCTGACAAAATGTGTTTAGCTAATGCACTATGCTACAGTCCTTTCCTGGTGCAATACATGTGATCTCTAATTCGTTCACAAAGTCTCCTATTAGTCTTACCTACATAATACTTGCAGCATGCAGTACAATGAGCTATATAAATCAAATTCTTAGTGTTGCAATCAGCCCGTACTCTCAGATACCAGGTTCAGTTAGTATCAGGATGTATAAAATGATCAGCTTCATCCACCAACTGAAAAAAATTACAGTTCTTGCATCTCAAAGTTCCTGTTTTGTCTGGGTGGCCAGTGTTGCCTACTTTGGGATAACATAAAAGCTGTTTATGTGTATCCTTATTGTTATACATTACCCTGGGTCGGAATCCCACTATCCCACCTATCTTTTCTTCTGTATGCAAAATGTACCAATTCCTACTTAAAATATTCCTAATGGATCTGGCATCAGTACTATAAGACAAGACAACAGGTAAACCATGAGGGCGCTTAGTACATACTCCGTTGGGATGTGGTATATTAGAGAAATAGGGTCTGTCTCACCCCTTTCTCTCCCTCACTGTATGATGGATGGCTCTAGACACCTCCATTTCACCATAAACCCTCCCCATAAACTCAGATCTCAATGTATCCATGCTCGTCTGTAAATCTATGTCATCACAGGCTAACCTGGCCACATGTAATATTTGTCCCCTTACCACCCTGGAAAAAACATGCTGGGGATGCCTGCTCATTCTGTGCAAGAATGATGGACAGTAACAGTCCTTACGATATAACCTAGTAGTCAAAACACCTTCATTATCAACAACAGCTACATGCAGAAACTCAATGATGTCCGTGGAGAATTTTTGAGTAAAGCGTAAAAAGTTACTACTCTGATTCAACCTATCAATGAAGGTACGAAGTTCATCCGTACCATGGCCCCAAACAAAAAAGATGTCCTCTACAAAACGCGAATAAAATATGATACCCTCCTTATTGCTATTAACTATGTTGGAATACTCCCATTCAGCCATAACTAAATTCGCATAACTGTTGGCACAGCTGGTGCCCATAGCAACACCAGCCGTCTGCCAGTAGTACATGCCTTTGAACACAAAAACTTTATTATCAAGTATGATTTCCAGTAGATAACATACTAGATCAATATGTGCACTACCAAAGGAATCATCTCGAAGAAGATAGTTCATACAGACCCAAAAATACACGTTGTTGCATATTTTCAATCTCCGATATCACAACTTGTTTGTACACCAGCATATCCGATAACATAGAAAGCGTTTGTTCTACATAGAACTCGATATCCAGGACCACTACCGGTCCTCCTTTGTCAGCAGGTCTAATAATTACATGTTTATTATTCTGTAGTGTTTTCAACATTAATTCATTAATGTTGAAAGATGGAATGTTTTTTCTAAACCTAGTACATTTGTACCATTTTTTTCGCCAGTACTAGACATTTTTGTTAAAGCCTGTGAAAAAGATCTTTATCAGTATTTTAACAACCGTAAGGTTAGCAGAGGTGGGAATTTAAATGCTAGTGAGCAATTAGCGCTGTATTTTTGGGTCTGTATGAATGCCTATGTATGGAGTTGATAAAACGTGAATTATTTGACTATTTCAATGTTGAGTTTCCACTTATACCAAAGTTGTATGTCTTACCGAAGATGCATAAAAATCCTGATATACCAACTTTTAGGCCTATTGTATCAGGTGCAGGGTGGTTAACAGAGCCGCTATCCATTTATATGGATAAGCAGTTGAGAATGATATTAGATAAATATCCTTTGGTGTTGAAAGATACAGAGAATTTCTTACGTGATCTGCACAAGGCCTTTGAAGTTGGGGTTCATTCACAAGTCATTCTAGTTACTTTGGATGTGAAATCCTTATTCACCTGTATCCCAAATGGGGATGGGATCAATATGGTTAAGAACTATCTTCTTCGAGATGTTTCCTTTGGTAGTGCACATATTGATCTAATATGTTATCTACTGGAAGTCATACTTGATAATAACGTTTTTGTGTTCGAAGGCATGTACTGTTGGCAGACGGCTGGTGTTGCTATGGGCACCAGCTGTGCCAATAGTTATCCAAATTTAGTTATGGCTGAATGGGAGTATTCCAACATAGTTAATAGCGATAAGGAGGGTATCATATTTTATCTGCATTTTGTAGATGACATCTTTTTTGTTTGGGACCATGGTATGGATGAACTTCGTACCTTCATTGATAGGTTAAATCAGAGTAGTAACTTTTTTACGCTTTACTCAAAAATTCTCCACTGACAACATTGAGTTTCTGGATGTAGCTGTTGTTTTGATAATGAAGGTGTTTTGACTACTAGGTTATATCGTAAGGACTGTTATTGTCCATCTTTCTTGTATAGAATGAGCATGCATTCCCAGCATGTTTTTTCCAGTGTGGTAAGGGAACAAACATTACGTGTGGCCAGGTTAACCTGTGACGACATAGATTTACAGACCAGCATGGATACGTTGAGATCTAAGTTTTTGGGAAGGGGTTATGGTGAAATGGAGGTGTCTAGAGCCATCCGTCATACAGTGAGGGAGAGACAGGGGAGAGACAGACCGTATTTAATATACCACATCCCAAGAGAGTATGTACTAAGCATCCTCATGGTTCACCTGTTGTTTTGTCTTATAGTACTGATGCCAGATCTATTAGGAATATTTTAAGTAGGAATTGGCACATTTTGCATATAGAAGAAAAGATAGGTTGAATAATGGGATTCCGACCCAGGGTAGTGTATAAGAATAAGGATACACTTAAACAACTTTTATGTTATCCCAAAGTAGGCAACACTGATCACCCAGACAGAACAGGAACTCTTGAGATGTAAGAACTGTAATTTTTGTCAGTTGGTGGATGAAGTTGATCATTTTATACATCCTGATACTAATTGAACCTGGTATCTGAGAGTACGGGCTGATTGCAACACTAAGAATGTGATTTATATAGCTCATTGTTCTGCATGCTCTAAGTATTATGTAGGTAAAACTAATAGGAGGCTTCATGAACGAATTAGAGATCCCATGTATTGCACCAGGAAAGGACTGTGGAGCATAGTGCATTAGCGAAGCACACTTTGTCAGCAGGGGTTTTACAAGTTATATATGACAGTGTTAGGTTGGGTGATATTTATACATATACGGATACAGCTGAGATGAGATGGCTGTTGAGACTTGGTGCACATATGAGCTCTGGTCTCAATGATGTGGTCTGTATTAAACCAGCTTTGAAAACACGTAGATTAGTTAGGAAATTATTGTATGCATGTTTTCATTTGTTTGTATTTTATTTTATTTCATTGTATATTATTGTGTATTTCATATTTGATATATTGAATGATGAAATGTTATTTAAATGTGTTTTAGTGCTTTAAGACTGCAATACTAATTTGATGGTGGATCACCATTGGTCAGTTTGAAATTAATTGGTGTATTTAATGAGTCTTAATTGCTAGAGTTTGTCGTCTGATGAAGCACCTTAGAGTGTGAAAGTGCTTACCTGTATTAAAACTTTTTTAAAGAACTTTTGAAGTGTTGTCTGCCATGTATCTGCACAGTTTTATTATTTGTTGTTTGTTCTCTGTTATTTTGGATCTGTGCAGTTCATTGCTGAGTGGTTCCATTTTTGTTGCTGTTTTGTTGCAATTATTAATATAACTTGACTAACTGATATTAAACAATCATTTATTTTAAAACCTTCCTTTTACAATGAACATAACAAAGTAAAGAAAACTCTAGAAAAAAGTGTATTTCTGAAAAAGAAAACATTAATATGCCATTTGACTCTCTAGAGAGGGTGTTGGACATGGTATGGCCTTGCTGTTTGTGGCAGGAGTGAGGACTTTGGGCCTGCAATGTTTCATTGCTAAAGGCTTTTCACAGCACAACAGATAAAGAAGAAGAATGGAAACGTAACCGAAGTGAAGTAAACAAAGCTGTGCTTTCTGGTTTGGGGGAGTGAGTTGCTACTTATTACATGGCATGTATAGATATAGTACAATATGCTACTTAAATGTACTAATTGTAGAATATTTGTGTACTGAACCTAGTCAGCCACTGTAGTCAGAGAGTACGTGCATATAAGTTACTGAGCACATGCGAGATCAGTGCTATTTTGTATAGTCATTCAGTGTGAGTGCAAGCTTGAATGGAGATTCATATGTAAGTGTGTTAGAAGTAATGAATCAATCAGTAAGCTTATGAAGTTTGAAGTATATGTTCCAGTTATGGCTCCTGATGTGTTTATATACAATAAATGACTTGAACCCATACCATGTCTCAGTGTCTCATTTGAATACACGAGACATGAGACATGGTGTCAGAATGAGATCCAAAGTTGAAGCAGCTCACAAACCATGAGGCATGCAGTTAGAAGGCGAGTAATATACGGACGAGCAAACTTGTAAACAGGTCAGTGGTTATTTGAAGGTACTTAAATTTGTTTTAAATGATTTTCAGTCACCAGACATGTAGCATAGTATTCAAAGTGCTCAAAATAATTTGCAAGATATTCAAAATGTCTGAAATAGTGACATAATGATTAAAGTAGTTGAAATAATCTCCAAAATGTTTATAAAGTTCGAAAAGGCTATAATGTCTGAATTTGTTTTGCAATATATGACTTTTTCGCAGTAACTAAGATTTTTTGAAGTGCCCGGAGTGCTTGAGGTATCTGCAGTATTACAATAAAGCATTTTTGAAGAGATTGTTGTGCATTTGGGCATAATTACAAGTACCAGGTCTATACTTATGTTTAAAAGAAATGTGTTGTTATGGCAGAGGGATCTTGCAGACCTGAACTGCTGGTGTTTGATTAGCAAGTGTTTGAGCAAGAATATGATATTTTCATACAGGCTTCATTTTCTGATAAAGACGCATGTACAAGAGCATTTGCACTTCTCAAATTAGCTGGCTTAGAGACCATTGAGCGAGAACATTCATTTGTGTATGCACCTGCTGTGTTTGCAAGGGAGAGGGAGAACTGCCATGTTGTGATACAGGCTGAAACTCAGGAAGACCCTGAGTGCTGAAAATGTAAATTTTGAGAAATGTGTAATCCTCAATGAATACTATAATGGAAAGGCTCAATATTTTACGCTAGATATCAAAAGCCTGGTGAAACTATTGCAGCATACATTAATGACTTAAGAAATAAAGCTAAAGCATGCAGATTTGCTGATTTAAGACATGAGTTGATAAAATACCATCTTGTATGTGGTGTTGATAATGATGCAGTAACAAAGATTTTGTTCGAGATAGTGAATTAACATTAAGGAAAGCCATTGAGATCTGTAAAATACATGAGATTATAGAAAAGCATACGAATATGCGCACAAATGAGAAAAGCATGTTTGCAGTGCCTGCTAGTGCGAATGCTTGTGTGCAACATGGGGTTGGGAGGCAAAAGAAATATAGACCAAGAGGTAGTGCCACACCTAACCTCATTGTCAACTGTTGTAATTGTGGAGGCTTTCGGTCAGTAGTGTCATAAATGTAAAAAGTCGAATCATTTCAACAGGCTTTGCAAGTCTAAAGTGCTGCAGACTTATGTTAAAAGAAAGTATCTGAAAAAACAAGTAGGTCATATAGAGACTGTAGCAAACTCCGAGAGCTGTGAGCAAGCTTTCTGTGTTGATGGTGTCTCTGTGATTGATGAAACAATTAATACAGTAGACCATCAGTTGTCAGCAAACAGTGAAATATTTTGTACTGTACACATAAATGAGAAACCTGTAGAACTCAAAGTAGACACTGGATCTAAGTGCAATGTTATATCAGCACAAATGTTTGCTAAAGTAAAAGCTGGTGAGAATCTTGATTTAGTAAAGTGTCAAAACTAGTTGTTTATGGTGGTAAAGAGATTCAAACTGATGTTGCTGTAGTTCTTTCATGTCATTCTGCTGGAAACAGCTATGACTTGCAGTTTTATGCAGTGAAAAGACACATGCAGTCACTGTTAAGCCTCAAAAGATTCATCATATAATTATGAACAACAATAGTTTTACACAGAATATTTTTAGCGAATATGTTGATATTTTCAAAGACGACCTTGGTAAACTTCCAGTCACATATTCCATGAAGTTAAACCATGAAGTAAGTCCAGTTGTCAGACCAGCATGGAAGATTCCAGTAGCAATACAGAGCCAAGTTAAAGCAGAACTGGACAAAATGGTGAATTTAGGTGTCCTTACTCCAGTAGAAGAACCGATTGAATGGGTATCCTCCATGGTTGTAGCTCATAAGAAAAGCTCAGATGATATTCGAATATGTATTGATCCAAGAGACTTAAACAAAGCACTTAAGTGTCCTCATCATCCGATGTGTACAGTAGAAGAAGTAGCCATACTCATGCCAAATTCCACTGTTTTCTGTCTTGTATCCCAAAAGCTCTTTTTGGCAAATTTTGCTGGATCGAAAATCTTCAATGTTAACTACATTCAGTACACCATTTGGTAGATACAGATTTTTGAGAATGCCATTTGGAATCAGTTCTGCCAGTGAAGTCTTTTTGTGTGCCATGGAACAAATTTTTTCTGGTTATCCTTGTACTATTATAGTAGACGACTTTATTGTTGGAGGTAGTGGTGAAGACGAACATGATAGAAACCTCAGGAAAGTTCTAGACCATGCATGTAAAGTAAATCTCAAACTGAATCCTCAGAAATGTAAATTCAAACTGAAAAGTTATTTATGAAGGATATTTGTTTACCAGTTCTGGCTTGCAACCATATCTGTCTAAGCAAGCAGCAGTTCTTGAGATACCAGTTCCAGAGAATGTCACATCTTTGTAACGTTTTCTAGGCATGGTCAACTATTTAGGAAAGTTCATCCCAGACTTGAGTGAGCTTTCTGCATCGTCACGTGAGTTGACACGTAAAAATGTATACTGGTCTTGGTTGGAACAACACCGAAGAGCATTTGATATTCTGAAGAAGAAAACCGCCAGTCCACCCACACTTAGATATTATGATGTTCACAAACCTGTAACTCTTTCTTGTGATGCTTCAAAGTAAGACTTTGGTGCAGCATGTCTTCAAGAAGGCATACCAGTAGCCTCTGCGTCAAGAACTTTAACCCAAACAGAGATGCATTATGCACAAATAGAGAACAAACTTTTGGCAGTAATGTTCACATGTTTGAAGTTCAGTGATTAGATTTATGGCAGACCTATCCAAATATTGACTGATCACCAACCACCAGTGAGAATTTTAAAAGTTAATGCATACAGCCCCAGCACAATTGCACTGCATAATGTTAAAATTGCAAAAGTACATTTTCAATATTGTTAACAAAAAGGGCAAAAGCTTGTACCTTGCTGATGCGTTGTCACATGCACCCAGACAAACAACAGAGCAGCATGAAAATGAAACAGAATACTTTGAAGTGATGGAAGTCAGAAATTTTTCGTCATCAGACTGTGATGAACTAAGGAATCAAAACACTTCAGACCCAATTCTCCAGAAGCTGAAAAACATTACATGAAAATGAAACAGAATACTTTGAAGTGATGGAAGTCAGAAATTTTTCGTCATCAGACTGTGATGAACTAAGGAATCAAAACACTTCAGACCCAATTCTCCAGAAGCTGAAAAACATTATCAGTTAAGGATGGCCAACACGGGAACTAGTTTAACACTTGACATTCAGCAGTATTTTCCTTACAGAGATGAGCTCTTGATGGAATATGGAATCATCATGAGAGGTCTAAAAGTAGTAATTCCTAGAGCATTCCAACAGGAATATATCAAAAGTTTGCATCATGGCCAACCAAAAGAAAGGCAAGAGACATTGTTTTTTGGCCTTCTATGTCCAAACATTTAGAGAAGGAAACTCTAGCATGTTCAGTCTGCAATAGCACCAATCCGCATCAACAAAAAGAACCACTTCACCTATACCAAATTTTTGAATTACCATGATTGATGGTTGCCAAAGATATTTTCAAATGGAATGGTCACCATTACTTAGTGTTAAGTAGACTCTTACTGAGATTGATTTGAAATTGGCCTACTTCCCATTTCAGTACTGTCATTTTAAAATTGAAGAGACATTTTTCTGTGTATGGTGGTCTGCACAAAGTCATGTCTGACAATGGTGCACAGTTTTCAAGTCAGCACTTTAAGAAATATGCTGAGTCTTGAGACTTTGTTTATATTACCAGTAGTCCTGGGAATCCAAAATTCAATCGGTTAGTTGAACGTGCAGTTGAGAGTGCAAAACGTTCATTGGAGAAATTCAAGAGAGGTCGTACCAGTGTTTTCCTTAACTTACTCAATCTCAGAAACATTCCTCGAGATAACTTGCTTGGTTCACCTGCTCAGAGATTAATGTCCAGACAAACTAAAACAACTCTTCCAATCAGTAAACAATTGTTTGTACCAAATGCAAAGAAGAATAGATTGGTCAAGGCTCAACTTTCGAGAAAACGTCAGTCACAAAAGTTATGTTGTGATAAGACCAGTAAATCCCTTAGACCAATCCCTTCGACTACAAGGAGAAGTTGTAAGAATGCAAACATCCGAAGGATGTGACCGCATGGGAATTGTGAAGAACATTTGTGAAGAACTGAGATCTTGCATCAGATGTTCTGAAGGAATAGATTTCAGAAGGAATCAAAGACGCTTGTTACCTGTCTCTGAACCAGTGATGCAGCAGATTGCCTGTGCCAACAACTTCAATTTCCACAGCAACTCTATACCTGTTTGAATTCAAAAGGACAGTGTGCTTTCTTCAAATAACTTTGATGTAATCCCTGATGTTCCAGTTTCGAAAGAATCCCCAGATAGTGTCCTTGTTGCCAAACACAGTAAATGTTTCGATGTTACCAGATCAGGTAGAATTTCCAGACTGAATCCAAAATACACAGCGACTTGGACTTGAACTCAGTTTTGCTTTTTGAGATGTTGATATAATGTTTAGCTCTTAAAATGTCTTTGTTTTCTTATTTTACATTTCAAACAAAATTAGAGGAAGGATATAGATCAGTGTGTATATTGAACTTAGTCAACCACTGTAATCAGAGAGCATGCACATATAAGTTACTGAGCACGTACGAGATCAGTGCCATGTTGTACAGTCATTCAATGTGAGTGCAAGCTTTAATGGAGATGCATATGTGAGTGTGTTAGAAGTAATGAGTCAGTCAGTAAGCTTATGAAGTTTGAAGTATATGTTCCAGTTATGGCTCCTGATGTGTTTATGCACAATAAATAACTTGAACCCATACCATGTGTCAGTGTCTCATTTGAATACACCAGACATGTAACACTAATGTCAACAAGGAGCTACTTGTCAGAAAGGAATCAAGAGCTTTTCACAATTCAATTGAGTTCAGCTTGCATGGGCATTTTCTCAGGTGTACAAATTCAGAAATGTATAACATTTTGGAGCAGAGCAAAGCATGGCATACGTGTGTGCGCATGCGAGAAAGAGGTGAATAACCCCGTGTCATGAATAATGCTTAATTTGAATAAAACCTGATTATTCTGGTTATATTTTGTTTAATTTTGTCACCTACATTTTCTTGAGTTATACTATTGTGTATGCAGATTTCATGCTAATCATCTGCCCAGACTTTTGGCCAGATGCACCTACTTTTCAGTAGCCTTTGCCAGATTTCCAGTGTCTACAGGTTGAGGTATGTCCCCACTCTTCTTGCTTGAAGAGACCCCTACTTCCTTCTGCGAGTTATACCTCATTACTTGGTTGCCAAATCTCAGGATAGATTTTAATTTAAGGTAGTAGAAATGTATTTCTGGTCAGAACAACTAAATGTTGACTTCTGCAGTTAATAAACCTAACAATGGCTGTGGCCTTGCTGAAATGGTTCATCAAGGATCACCCTGCTATTACAGTTTTCAACCAAATAAATATGCTCCTTTATTTAAATATGATTTGAGTCTGACACTGGTTTGTGGCAACACTCTGTCATAAAATGCTAACTGGTGTGTTAACATAATCTTGTGGACAGATAATCCTGTATAGGATAATGGATGCATTAAAAAGAAGAATGGTATATCAAAAGACAATCACATCCATAATACAGAAAAATGCTTATGTAATAGTGACTACTTTCCCTTGCAAAATTACCCTGATTTTACTGTTCCCATTGTTACATTATCTGGTATTTTTTTTTTTTTAATTTAGAAGATATGTATTGATGGCAGACATGTACAGACAGATAATCTACAATGATGACTGCATCTTTTTGAAATTAAGAATGTGTATCACTGGATGAGTGTTGTTAACATTAATAAGTTTATCACTTAAAAGGTATGGATGTTGTCTGGGAGCTCTATTACTGAATGAGGCATATGCACTGTAATGCCATTAATCCCTGGTATACTGCTGTTTCAGAATAACATAGCATTTTCCGAGGATTTCTTTTGTATAATGGGAAGAAACCTTTTGCTTGGAGATTTTTCTTGGACAACACTTCTATGTAACAGTGGATCAAAAAGGACTATTTTGGCAGAAACTATTGTTTTTGCTTCGAATCGCAATAATCTTGAAGTTAATTAAAGTTATACTAGTGGTTAGTGGGGGCACGTGGACTATACCTGTGTCACCCAGAAAGCAGATCTTCTGTAAGGCAGCCCCAGCCAGCAGGTCTTAGTTTCATTTGAACATCCCACCAGTGAGGATGAGCCCTCTTTGACTCGAGTCTTTTAACAGTCCCTATTGGTGTAGTCTTTTAGAAGCTTCCCAAGTAATCAATTATGGATTGCTTTAAAGAATCCATATCCTAGTATTTATTGTATTTTCCTCCCCCATATTGAAGACTATGATAACCATGCATTCACCTTCCTAGGCCCCAAACTTTGGGACATAGACCTCGGCATTCAGATCTACAATTTTGGATACAATCGCTACAATAAACTGCCAAATGTCTGTGGTTTAAGTGACCAGCAATAGCATTAAAGCATAAGAATATTGCAAATATGTTTCTCAGCTTCTCAGTTTGTGTCGTGTATGAATAACAGTTGTAGTTCATATTCATGAAAATAATGTATATATTACCATTCATCTTGGTATATAATTTAGCAACAATGCATTGTGTATTATTTTACAATTGCACTTGAATGTTAATCCTCCTTATTTACAACTGTACTTTGTCAGTGTGCACATATGTGATCAAACTTCTGTTAGTATCCATTTTTTAGAATCAGTAAATATGGTTGTCTTTTTAAACATTGTTCATACTGGAGCTTTCTATTTTTCATGTTTTTGTAAATAATGTCTTTTCCTTGCAGTGGCTAAAATTAGCCCACTGCCTCTGTTAAAAAAAAAAAAAAACTTAAATAGAATAAAATGCAGCAGTTGTAACAGAGCTCAACAGTCTATTGGCCTCATTAATTTCTGAAGGGGAATAATAGTTTTTCTTAACATTCTTTCAACCGATCATTAAATCAACTTTTCATAATAGGAAGAAAGCAGATCATGAACATGCAGCAAAACAAAAGGGGTTAGAAAGATATCTAGTATTATTTGTGCTTACACTGTTAAGCCTTTTTTTGCATTTTTTGTTAAAACTTTAACAAAACGACCCATGCTCAGCTTAGGAGAGCAGAAGAAATTAAAGTAAAATGGTCATAGATTCTTATTCTTGGGGAAACACTGTCACCACTGTCTTTCACATTCCAAATACTTTATAAGGGGCAAGTCTTCATTGCCAGAGCATAACAGAACAGTTCTCTGAAGCAGAGTCTTATGCCTACAGGCTTTGCCAGATTTGGGGGACTTCCAAGATGGTTGTGCACTGATCAACAGATTACCTTCAGCTCTCCCAGTGTGAAAACAGAAACTGAGAAAAAGGAGTGTCATTGAAACTTTGGTGAGGTAAAATTCACCTACTGGCTTGTAAGTATATGACCCTGATGCCAGCAATGAAGAAATTTGGAAAGCATAGAAGAAAATTAACTAGAGAAAGTAGAGAGAATGCTCTCTGGGAAGGATTCTGCAACTGTTCAGCAAAAAGCAGTTCAAGCTTCAGCTTTGTTTCAAAAGATGGCTTCCAGTAGTTTAGAGGTAAAAAAAAATCAAATGTACTCAGAGTTGATTAAAATAAATGAAACATTAAAGGAATATATAAACTCAAATAACAAAAGGCAGGAAAAGAAGGAGCTTTGACTAGCTGTTCAAATGAACTGATGAAACGTTAAAGGACAGAGGTTGAAATAAAGAAAAAGCGATCTGAGTATGAGGTTTCTCAATAATAGTTGTTTCAAAAATAGTAGATTTAGAAGATAAGAGTACACAGAGAAAGTCTGAGATTTTCTGTTGTACTAGAGAAACTTGAAAGAACAAGCCATATTAATTTTATGAAAACACAAATAAGCAAATAGAATGGCATTCCACACAGCAGGATTTGTTAATTGAAAGGACACATCAAGTGTATGCTCCAAACCTGGCCATGAGAAAGCTGTCGAGACCTACATTAGTAAAGAAGCAATCTCACCAGCAGAAGGAGTTGATCCTGACAAAACTGTGGCAGAAGGGAAAATATTAAAAACTGGAGACAGAACAGTGTTTGTAGAAAATGATTATTCACTGTATACTAGGTAGAAGAGAATCACATTTATCCCAGAAATCGTGGAATGTCAAGAGCCACGTGTGAGATTCAAGCTTCTGTATCCAGCTGTCTTCAGAGTATTTTTTCCTGGAGGATTGAATAAATTTTTTTTGATGCAGAACAGCTTAAGAAGGAAAGAAAAAGTTTATCCAACAAAAGGGAGCCAACAAGCAAAAGGGGGCTCTTTTTCTCATTCTTCTGACAGTAAAGTTCACAGAGAGAAGCTTTGTCAGTGAGACCTTTTCTAGTGTTCCAAAGGAAAATGATTGAGAGACCAAAAAAGCACAAAAGTTGACTAGAAGAATCAGGAATACCTTAAAGTTGAACCAGAGTCTGATGTTAGGAGATGATGATGAAAAGGAACAAGACCAGCAGCACTGAAATTAGCGAATAAATGGGAGACTATAAAGTATCAATCGCATCTGTGAAATATGGCTTTGCAAGAAAAAGTGGCTAAAAAAGACTTTTGTTGATTTTGTTAAACTTGTGGGTGGACTGTTAAGTTTATACCCCACTTTGTCATTAATTAGCAGGACACTAAAAGAGAAATAAAGTAACTGTAAGTTAAACAATTTTTGTTCTTATTAGTATTTGTATAAATCATTTTGTGATATAAAGTGCATGTTTTGTATAGTAAGTAGTTTTTTGTAGTCAGTGGTATTTTAAATGTCTTTTCAGTGACTGATACATGTGTTGAAGATATTAAAGTAAACAAATGTTTTTTTTAAGTTGTTGGAAATATAGGCTTTACATTATAACAAGAGAAGAAAGGCTGGACAAAACCAAGTTTAATGTTTATATGCTGTGATCTTGGGCTCTGGGGTGTGAGTAGGGTATAAAAGTGCACTGATTATATTATATGTCAAATTAATACATTTTCTTATTTTTACAAGGGTGAATTTCTCAGTGAATGTCATTGGCTTAAGCTGTAAACAAGTAGGCATGAAAAATAAGACAAAAATGATGAAAGCCATGGAAAATGCTAAGTTTCTTACACCTGCAAAGATACTAGCTTTTTTTCATTAGCAAATGCTCCATGGGAGTCAAGAAGACTGGAGTGGAAGGCAGTTGTAGATTCTGTTCTCACTGAAATTTACAAAAATTCATTGCTGAATACTTTTACTTGGAGATGAGCTGAGTGAAGATACAAGCAGTTAATCATGAGAGTTCTGCCCATTCTTTGCTGAGGGGATTCCAAAATTTAAAGTTACAATGGCAAGCAGTTCAGTGAAAAATAAAGTTTGAAATTATGGGAAGTGAGTAAGAGATAGCAGTCTTAATACTTTAATGCATTTAATGGAATAGTGGAGAATTTAGTTTTATTTAAAGATAGCCAGTGCATTTCTTTTGGGCTAAAAGTTAAATGTTTCCTGAAAGCATGCAAGCTGTTTTTCACATATGGAGAGGGTAAAGATAAGAAAAGAGCAGACAGCAATCATTGTAAGTGGGAACACAGGCTGTAGCATGCACAGTAGTATGGGTGACCTTAATTTTAGATTGCAACATTTCTGTAGGTGCAGCAGTCAATTTAGGACAGTTGTTTCTATCGGGGGGGGGGGGGGTTAAACTTCACTTTTTGAAGATGTACATAATTTTGCATGCTTTTTCTCAGTTAATAGTGGATGGGGATGTTTTGAAAATGTATTTAGTTTTCGGTTTAAGGGTTTTCATTAAAACAAAAAGTATTGAAGTCTTGAAATTGTGGCATATGTTCACGTGATGATGACAAGAAACAAATGTATACAAAATCAGCCTGCCAAACATTAGTGTGTGCATGTAGCACAAAAGTTTGGAAATACACATTTAAAAAAAAGCTAACCGGTGGGAATCGTAGCTTTTTTATCATGACTATGCTATCCATATTATCTTGCAATGTAAATGGCTGTATATTTGTAGACAAAATGGAAAAGGTAGTGAATTATATTTAGACATGCAGTGTGCAAATAGCAATGCTTCAGGAGATACAGTTGGAAAGAAATGAGCATGTGAATTTGACAAAAAAAGGAGTTCAGGGTGGATATTCAGCAAAATGTCAGGGACAAAGGAAAATGAGAATAATTGTACTAGTTGCTACAGGGGCTAATAGTGGTAGAAGAACAAGCATTGCCAGATTTATCCTAAAAGAGTCAGTAGAAGGTGGGCAAAGATCAGTTCTCCTTCCTGTTCTAGCAAAGTAGAGCCATCACTGCAGATGCATGGGTATGGCAATTGCTAAAGTAGGGTCATGCCATTAATGTGATCTGTATACTGCACACCCTTTTGCCAAACTTTCTCTCTTTTAGATGGCAACTGATCTTGTTACTTGAAAAGGCTCAACACTTTCTGTACTATTTGCTCTAGACTGGACAGGCCATTCTTTAGGTTTTATTTCTGTTTCTGTCTCATCTTCAAGAGGATGGTGGGGGGGGGGGGCAATAATGCATTTGAATGGGGAGTTTGTGGTGCACAAAAATTTCAGGATTAACATCAGGGGTCCTTTCTACTGTATGAAAATTTGATTCATGATTTCTGCTGTTTTACCTCAACATTTTTCTCTGACTATCTTTTGGTCAAAAGTGTGTGCATCTTATCTCAACACATACCATGGCAACATACTGCACAACAAGAAGGTACACCAGCCACAAACCTCACTAGTTTTTTTCTGTCACTTGCACATTTTTAACCTTAAGTGCAGACATGCACCTTGAAAAAGTTCCTGTATTGATACCTGTAGTACTAAAGCTTTAATGTGTTACTCTGTCTGCCAGACATTGAAACAAGACATGCAGCAACAGTGTCTGTACTACATGTGAGAGTAGTATGACTTGAAGCACTGCCTTAATTGCCACTAACTCAACTTGTTTACATGCAAACTTAGAAGGGATATGTTCCGCCTACCTAGCTTCCCAGAAGATGTGGGCAACTGAAATTGTTCAGCTTGGAACTTGGTGGGACTTTTTAGTTTTCAATCCCAGGCCTTTGCTAAAACACTAACACATGGTTAAGGAATTGGAAGGCAGACAATGGTAAGACCATCCTGGAGAAAATGCTATTTTTCTCATTGTCTGATGAAGAGGTCCCTTAAGTCATCATTCCACTACTTTTTAGTCCCTGTGACTAAGGACCAGTGATTCCCAAGTCTCCCCCCAGTGTGCATCATGATTCATTGTCACACTGGGTTTTTCTCTACAATGATTCAGGTGATACTTATAGAGAGAGGCAGTGGTTTGATAAAAGAAATGAACATGAAGTTGAGCTGCTGGCTGTGGTATTTGGGTAAGAAACAAGGATTGTGAGAGTGGGGAAATGGTGACTGCAGATGAACTTTTCAGTGGGGAAATGCTTCATTTCTGTCCCTTTGGAACAGCATTGCAGAAGTAAGGGATGGAAAGGCACGTTAAATAATTGTCTTTAATCTGAGAGGGAAACTGCAGGGTGGGTATATAAAGACTATTCAGTTAAATCAGAAGAAAGTTTAGCAAAAAAAAAGTGGAGCAACTAGGGAGCTAGATGCAGCAGCAGAGGGTGATAGCCACAGAAGTAGAGGAAGGTAGAAGTAGTGCAGAAGGCCTAAATGAGGTTGGTGGTATGGGGATACAGAAGAGAACAGCAGTAAAGAGAAAATGTCCGAGACTGAAGAGATGGAAAGTAGTAAAAAGGAAAGGGAAGGAACTGGCATCATTGAGTGGAGTAATGCAGGAGGGAAGAATACATTAAAGGGGATACACAAGTTTATAAAGACTGTATATAGGCAGATAAAGGGAAGAATGCACTAAAGGAAGGAAAATGAACCCCCAGCTTCTGCAACATTTAGTTACTGTAGATTTACCAAGGAGTACATTGCAACCTTGTATATTATAACTACAACAGTGGCTCATCCTTCCAACTTTGGACTGCTTCTCCACAAAAATAAAAGGGAGACTCTCCCTTTCAAACTCTGTGGATTCCAAACAGGATAAGGAAAACATTGCATCCTCTATGCAGATCTATTCTCCTATTTGCTGTAACACAGGGAGTGAAAATATTGTGTTGTTGGGCTCCCCTCTAGAAGAATTTTCCATTAGAGTAATATTTAATTTTGTGAGGGAGTACTTTTATGTGGGGTTCCTAGTAAGTTTTGAGTCTTATAAGGAGGGAGGTACCCTTGCTATATTTTTAAGCATCCTGTTGTGAAGGCTGTAGCATATAAGCAGAATCTGCTTTCTGTGCCTGCAGGGGCTTTATACACCATGGACAGAGCCAGTTACCTGGACCCTTAGGACAGGGCACACTGGCTGGTAAAGACCCAGCTTAAAAAAAGTTAAAAAAGGACATAGGCCGCTCTTCATTTTAAGATGTGCATCAGCTAATGTGCCAGTGACCATGTTTCATCTTTTATAATTAAGGTGAGTATATGCTCACAATTGCACTTCTATGGTCATTTTTTTTAGTAATGCATTCCTTTTAAAAACTGGCTGGAAATGGTTGAAGATTAGGTGGTGAAAATTAGTTTACCAAATGTATGTGCAAAAAAGGGTAGAGAAGACTCCAGATTTGTTCAGCTTTCATAATAAATTCATTCATTTATTCTTGCATTTATTCTCCAATATCCACTTTATTTGATACCAAACCTACTATCAGGTTGAATTATTACCTGTTTATCCACAACATAGTCTTTGATATATGAGAGGAAATTGAAATTGTAATATCAGATGAAACCTTAGACTGACTCGGGGAGGAAATGCAGTCTTGCCACATAGAAGGAAGCTCAGTTGGGATGCATACTGGTGAACCAAGCAGTAAGGCAGCAGTACTAACCAGGTATGGAAATTAGGCACTCAAAAAAAGCTGGGTAAGTAATTCAAAAGTTCAGGAAGTTATCAAAAGAAAGGAATGCAGGAAAAAGTGGGAGATAGAAAAAGACAGACCAGGCTAAGAAGGAATACTGGTGGGCTAACAAAAAGGCTAAGAGAGCAGTCGCAATATATCATCTGTGATGTCCTGCATCCTCACCACTGGCACTGGAGAGGGACGTTCACTTGGAACAAAAATGGATACACTCAGTGGTTGCAGAAGCAGCTGTCTGCATCAAGCACAATTTCCCTTAAGAGCACACACGGAACTCAGTCTGGGCTCTGGGTTTCCCCATCTGTCCAGATCCCCAGTAAGACTCCCCACTGACACAACTGTAGGATTGAGCCCTCAGCCAAGTGTCCAAGTCAAGTCCTCCAGCACCCTCTCTGTGAAAACAGTGCTTTGTGTCCCTGTTGCAAGTAGCTGACACACACACACACTATGAGATTTGATTTACACACACACACACACACCGGGAAAGGCTGACACAGATTTAATAGCTATGCTCCCTTCTGCCCAGACTATGACATAGTTACACTGCCACCAGACACCTCAAAGCCAGCTACTCTAAGGCTCTTACAAGGGTACCCAATCATACTGAGTGAAATTAATATTAATACAAATGATATTGCTTGACCAATGCAGTAAGTCTTCTGGAGTGACCACAGTGTCACCAATTAGATACAAGTCCTCTCAAAGTTTAAAATATTTACTAAAGGACCAACCAAAATTAAAAGTTTAAATATATTTAATAATAAATAATAAAAGAACATGAAAATAGAAAATATCTATTTACAGTAAAAATCAGAGTTTCAGTCACAGGAAATATTAAAAATAACACCGGTGGAAAAGTTCACACATTTACAGAAAAAATAATACTTAAGTAGTGTCACTATATTTTCCTGACTGATCTAAAGAATTATTATTCCCTGGTTAATTATTAGAGCAAGGCAAGATGAAATAGGTGAGAGATCCTTCTTTGTCAGGTTACAAAAACAGAGTGTCATGAGACTTCAGTCTCACCTAGTATTAAAATATCATTTTTGTGATGGATTACAGAATGAAATCACAAACATCTGGTCATCTGACTTCTGGTTCCCATGCAACCCCCCTTGGGTAGAAGTTGTCAGGATTTAGCACCTGTGTATCAATAATAAACCCACACAGAGCCTTGCTAAGATCTGCTGCAGCTCCTGGAAGTCATGAAACAATTCCAAACCTCTACCTTCCAGAGTAGCAATTAGTTCACCTCACTAACAATGCAGGAAGCTTCCTAGTTCATACTTTTTGTCTCTGGCTACATTGACAACTGTAAGATACAATCTTTATGGCTCAAGCCAGGTAATTTAATTTCTTACTATTTTTCAGAGTCAGGTGGATCGAGATGAATCTCTTCTCTTCCAGTATCCTTGATTACAATATATACATTTCAGCAGTTACAATAATATATGCACATTTCTTCCTCTGTCCAGCAGGACACACTGTTGACACATTTTTACCACAAGCAACTTTACAACTATATTTTCAACACACACATCTGTACAAATCGGTTTGATATTAAAATAACATACAATTCTTTACTAAATTCCAGTTAGCAGTGCTGGCATATGTTACACATCCACTACCCTACTTCTCCTGGCGTAACTGGCAATACCTCACATTGTTTACAGTTGAGAGGTATGGCGCTTGTATCAGCCTCCCTATGTGAAGCGGCATATATGACTTTCAGTCTACTAACATTAACATAATCCTCTTTGAAGGCACAGGGAGAAAATGAAAGGGCTGACAGTTGTAACTGTACAAGTTACAGTGCTCAGATGTACCTGTTAAATCATTATAAGGGAAAGTTCATGTCCTCAAGGCACACTATAATCAAATCATTGCTTGACTGTGACTGATATATGGCATTAAGCAACAAATCAGTTTCAAATACATGCCCCGGACTGGGGAGAGGGAGACATGCTACAGGTTTTTGATAAGGGTAGAAGACATGCTACAGTTTTTTAAAAGTTACCTACAGATAAAACATGCAGTATAAGGAGCCCTGTAGGTCTAAAAGACTGGTATTTGTATGAACTGAAGGAGACGGTGTATATTAGTGTCTTAACTTGTCCAAGCATTAGCTGCAAAAAATTAACACTAGTATTACAGAAAAGAAAAGTATGTTTTTCTTGATTCTGTGTAATTTATGTGGATAGGTAGTTTTTCTAACAGATCTTTTGATATAAAATATGTTATACTTGCTATTTTGTTTTAGCACATAAATGGTTGGTTGCATTGCTCAAGAGTAAGCAATTAATTATGGAAGCACCATCCTGAGGTTTAAATTCCAGCACTAGAGATAGCATTATCTTTGGAATGTATTTGCTGCTTATTTTTCGGCATGTAAACTGGCACATTTACAGCTGTCTTTCTGATATTACATAGCAGCTATTGTATATGTTAACAACATCTTTGATTAACTGTTTCCTTTCACTACTGCTGCCATAAATAAACTGCTTGGAATCTGTTCTTGTTTTCAGAAATTTAGGGTACATTCTGGAAACCCGCACCGTTCACCCTTTTACAAGATCACAATACAGTATGCGAAATAAAAACAAATTTAATTTCACTTCTAGAATGTATCTTTCTAACAAATTATTGTCAGATTTTGACAAAGTAATATTGTGTGTATGGCTAACAGCTCCCTGAAAGAATAAGATGCAGTTTACTCTTAATTGTTACTAGGTTTTTGGTTCAATACGTGCATTAGATTCCTGTTCCCATTTCAGTCCGGAATTATCAGTTAATCTTTAGGGAGCTTGTGTATTTATACATTTCCCTAGAGCTTCCTACTCTCGTACCAGATTTCATCAGGAAATTCCCCTTGTTATTATGTATCTTATTAGGGTTTTATCTTAAAAGGAATCAAGTATACCTCTTAATTGGAAACAAAGGTAGAAATCAAGTCTTTTTAATGCAAAACTTCATTTCATTCCATAAGATGATTTAATTGCACTTGAAAAGATGTCATTCAAAGCTTTTGGCTTATTGAAGTTTTTTTTCTTTTTTGCTGTCTGTAATTGCTTTCATCTTCGTGTGTGTGTTTGTGTGTGTGTGTGTGTGTGTGTGTGTGTGTGTGTGTGTACTGCTGACGTAGAATTCAGTTTCATGCACTAAAACAGGGAGCTAGTCTATAAACATAAATTGTTTAAAATTGAGGGTTCACATAACTAATCTTTGGTCATTCTTGCGGATTTTAATGTTAAAACATTTGTTTGTAACACTCCTGAGCTTGGAGTTTATTTTTTCTTGTTCTTTTTTTAAAGGATATTTTTTAAGTGAAGTCTTTTAGAATGTCTATGGAATAATGCTGTAATATGCCGCTACATATAGAATAGCACATAAGTTGGTGGTATGTTTAATGCAGTTTTACATACTTGTCAATACTGTAAAAGCCATCATTAAGCATCTAAAGCCATAGCAATAGTTTTCTTGTGTAAATAATGCATTTTAAAAACCTTGTGCAAATTTGAAGAAACTGAAAACTGGAATGCTCATGACAGATTCAGTGCACAAAAAAACATAAAAAAATACATATAAATGTGCATTATAGCACTTTCTAAAATAAAAGAAAGATTTTAATTTATCAAATCACTTCAACATACTGAACATGATCCTGTGGGTGGTAGGGAGGGAATGAAACAGAGGGCCTCACTCCCTCATTTTAGGGGCTTTAATTCTTTGTTTCCACAGTGAGAAGAGGACTGACTTACTGCTAAATTTTTTAGCCAAAGAGGTCCATCTGGTGGATAGAGAGCAATTCTATGATGAATCACTAATGATACAGAGCCAGAGCAGGATTAATCGTGTCTGTTTAATACAGACAGAAGTACATATGCAGTTAGCATTCTAAATGTTTTAAAAGCCACACATTAGTTTGGGTCATTCAGAACCAGGAAAAGGAAGAGGTGTCCTGATGCCCTGGGAGCAAAAAAAAAAAAAAAGAAAGAAAAAAAGAAATCTCAGTAAAGAAGCAAAAGTGTATCTAATGGTCTACCCAAAGGCAGAAGAAAATATGTGAATGAGGGAAAAGTCCTCTATGCAACCTCCATCGTAAAAGAGAAATAACCTACAGGATAGTGAATCATTGTTCTCTGCCTGTAGGTGAATAACAAAATAGTTTCCACAAAATAAGCCTACTTGTATTTCTTTTTGTGGGGGGGGGGTGCACTAAAAGGCCAGTTGTGAGGTTTGCAAGTCATTTAATACTTAATATATGCTAGTATGTGTTTATTTGCATTTGTTAACTAGTATGGCACAACTTAGCTTGAATAATACCTTTTCAGCAGAGACCTTTTGAAAAATCTCCATAATACGAAGTACTTGTAAAAATACATAAAACAGTGCAGATTTGATAAGACAAACTTAAAACGTATTTCAGAAACTCAGTTGCATAATATATGACAAATGCATGTTCAAAAATGTATTGCATTTTTGTACTGCACATTGCATACAGTGGAAGGGAGGACAGTAGATTTCATAATATTTTGATGGCACATAGTACTTGCTTCATATTTTAGGAAAGTTAAAAGTCATAAATGTAAGATGAAGGTGGCAAAGCAGTGATGCAAAAGGTATACTTGAAAATACAAAGGAAGAAAGATAACTTAGATTGAAAATTTAGGTGGAGAAATATTAGTTATTTCAATGTAATGATTGGTTATATCCATTTTAAATATTATTTGCATTACAGAGAGGTGTCAGTTTCTGCTATGTAGCAATACTGAAAATGGACAGCATTGTCCAGTCAGACCTCTCTGGTAAACAAATGTAAAATAAAATAAATAAATGCTTTACGCATAGGCAGATCCAGATGTGGATTACATTTTTCTTTCTTTTTTTGCAACTTTGTTTTATTTTATTTTTTTATTTTACAGTTTGTTTACCGGGGTAGTCCACTGGGCCAAAATTAGCCTGTTTTCAATGGAGTCCCCGGGAGATAAGTTCCATGAACAGCAATATAATATGAAGACAATGCATTTACATTTACGTAATTCTATAGAAGGATGATGGTATTACACAACATGACAAAAAATCCACAATTGCAGTGAAATTACAGTCAAAAATGCAAAAGGTAAAATTATACACATACACACACACACACACACACACACACACACACACACACACACACACACACATAAATAAGTCACTTAAAATAAGAAAAAGCCATTGATGCATATTCCTGTTAGATTTGTTACAATGTGAAACAACACAGGGTTGACATTACAGTTTTACATGAAATCTTAGCAAAGTTAAAGTAGGATAGGGGATAAGAGGTGTTAATTGTTGAATGTAAGAAGGGTGGGACAATAAGAAAAAAAAAGTAGAACAAAAGTAGGAGTAAATGAGAAAAATGAAGATGGCAGTAGTTAGAGAAGCTCAGTATGATGAAGAGAAGAGAGAAGTAAAGGAGTGTGAGAAATGGGGAAAAAAGAGGTGAGTCATGTGGGATGAGAGCAGGAACATTCCCAGAGGGTTTTGAGATGGGAATGAAGCAGGGTCTTAAAGGTAGAGTGGTTGTCACTAGTTAGAATAAGAGGTGGCAGGGAGTTCCAGAGTCAATCTAGGGTAAAGGATAGTAGGTGTTTGCCTGGAGGACAAGCAGGCTTGTGCAGTTCAAGCAGATTCTGGTTATTGGGTCTTAGAAGTCTGTTGGGTAGGTGCATTTTGAAGGAGGAGGCAAGGGAGGGGCAGATGGAGAGATTAAAGATGAGTTTATGGGCATGAGTAAGGTGAATGTAGGTAAGATGGTTGGGAAGTTCGAGCCAATTTAGTTTGTGTAGGGCATTGCAGTGATGGGAAGAGCCTTTATAGCTGGTAGCAAACTTAGAAATTTTGTTATAACAGGAGGATAGCTTTGTTTTTAGAGAAGATTGAAGGTTGGTAAGAAGTAGGGCACCATATAGGAGAGAAAGAATGAAGAAGGTTTTAGAGAGTACAAGTTTAGTAGTGGGATTGATATAGCAGTTATGGCGGTAGAGCATGCCTAGTTTCTGGTGGGTTTTCTTTATAGTGTTTAGTAGGTGGGTATCAAATTTTAACTGTTCATCAATGACGACTCCTAGAAGCTATGCATGGGATGCTACCTCAAGAGAGGTATTGTTTTGACTAGTAATGGAGAATGAGTTCTTGTCTGTAACGGTACTTTTTGAAGGGAAAAATAACATAATTTTATTTTTTGATGTGTTGAGTGATAGGTGGTTGTCTATCATCCAACTTCGGTATAAGAGAGGTGGTTGTCTATCATCCAACTTCGGTATAAGAGAAAGCAGTCTGAGTTAGTTTTAAGAGAGTGGAGGTGGAAGTGGCGGAACAGATGATCACAGAGTCATCTGCATATAGAATCAGTTTAGCACTAGGAATGTGAGGAAAGATTTTTTGTTTTGTTCAAATCTCAGATCGGAAGCTCCACAGTTTTGCTTACTCTCCAAAGTGGTTATAAGATTAGATAGTAAGTACCTATTTTTGTTGTTTTGACCTAAGCTTTCTGGAATAATTATTACTCTTTGTAATATGCAGGAATGAAAGCAATTAAAAAGAACACCCAACCATTGACTGCTTTACCCTCAGTTTGTGAGTACTCGTTAGAAGCAGCAAACAAGAAACATCTTCATATTGAAAGATGAATCCACTTCAAGCTCTTTGTCAAAGGGGAAGCAGCATTCTCACAGTGATTCTTTATCAGTAGGATACCAGCAGTGGAAACTGAAGAAAGCACAGAGATCTAGGGGTAATTAGTCTGAGTCTCCCCTTTGGTCTTTTGGGCCTTTTGTAGGTGACTTGCCACTGAAAGAGCCAGAAGGACAGCCACCCCCCCCCCACGTACACCCACCATCTGGTTGATGATTGTCGCTCTGCCCATTCATTTCCAACAGGTGAAGCCACTGTTCAGGCAGCCATCAGGGGACTTTCTTTTATACCTTGACATCCCTTCTGTGTGCTGCTTAAGCACCTAGGGGAAGAGCTGACAGTGAGTACATTATATGGTAATCACCAGCTTCTAAAAGTGATGTAGCCCCACAGAGATTCCTGCCTGCCCTCTTGGAGCAGACACTTACCACTTGGTCCCTGGGTTCCACCAAAGATTCATTACTTGGAGATGTATATACTATGACATGCCCTTCAACCTTCGTTCTAGGAAAGGTGAGCAGGCTAAGCATCCTCACGCCTTTCCCTCCTTGGCTGGCTCCTCCATCGCTGAGGCTGCTACCCAAAACCATGTTGCCTGGGTTGTAGTCAATGCTTCATCTCTGTATGGACAGATCAAACAGTGTGACAGGCTTTGGTGAAGCTTGTGTCTGCAGAACTGAATGCTGACACATCTGTGGTAATGTATGGATGGTAAGTTCTTTGTGCCACAGAAGAATCATCCCCCAGGTTGCCTGTGGTGAATGGACATACATAAGCCATTGCCCCTTTCATCTCTGATATTTCTGTTAAGTACATGCCTAAAACCATAGGAGGTTTCATGATCACAGAGGTTGTCGTTGGAGGGGTCCATTATTGTTACTGAACCGGAACAGCCCCAAGAGCCTGTGGAGGTGTCTTCTTTTTGATTCTTCCTGAAGGCTTTCAAGACAGATGATATTCCATCATGCTGGGTGGAATGTTATCAGTCAACCAGAGGACTTCATTACTCTCCAAAGTTCCTTTTAGGGACTTCTTTGTATCCTTTTGGCAGAGTTCCTGAAAGTGACCATGTCATGGCCATTTTAACTGAAAAGCTGACTTTTCAGCTTAGAATCATCCTGCTCCAGGGAGGAGCAAGGGGGATAGTTGAGAACTCCCATGGATGTATAGCAAAAGTATTCATCAGTGTTGATAAACTCCTATACTTTTCCAACTAGGAAATTAGAGACAGAAGAGATGGATGATTGATGGAGGATCGGTCTTTGACCTTTTGCTAAGTGCCCACTTTTTGCTTTTCAAGGAAGAACATGCCATTCCTCCCATAAGATCTGATCTGTGATATATTTTCAGAAAGGTCACAGAGTTAACAGGATTCTAGGGCTCAGTGTCACATAATGTTCACAGGTGATAATTGAGCATCTTGATCTTCCAAAGCCACACCCAAAGGTGATTCCTCCTCACATTATTTTGAAAAATTCTACATAAAGTCAGCTTGGAAGTCCCCATACAAGTTCTAAACCATAACGTCTTGATTAATGTTGGCTTACATGTGTGATATATGGGCTTACTGTGGCCAGTGCCTGTTTTCTGTTGTGATGCCCCTGCACTGGCCCAGTAATCAAGGAGCCTCCATCCTCACCACTGGCAACAGCTAGGGGACATGCACACTGGGAGTATGACCAATACACACACAGTAAAGTGCAATTTTCCTTAAGAGCACACAGAGATTACTGTCAGTCTGGGGCTGGTTTCTCCAGATTCCCAATAAGACTCCTCACTGGCACAGATAAAATGTTGAGATCTCAGCTAAGTGGCCAAGCTAAGATCTCCAGCACTCTCTCTGTCCAACCAGTGCTTTGTGTCCTTGTCCAGGTAGCACACACACACACACACACACACACACACACACTTTGTGTTTGATTTATACACAAACGCACACCTGGGAAAGGCTGACACAGGTTTACTAGCTATGACCCATCTGCACAGACTATAAGGTAGTTCCAGCTGCCACCAGCCATTACTTGTCAGCTACTTAAGGCCCTTAACAAAGGGTGTCCAATCCTACTGTGTAATGTTACTAATAATCCAAATGGTTGTCTGACCAAGCAAGGATATTTAGGAGTGGTCTGTACAGTGTCACCAAATAGATACGCAAGTACTCTATGAACTTAAACATGTCTCACAAATATCAGCCACAAAGATAGGTTTAAATATATTTAATAATAAATAATAAAAGAACAAGACAATACTCGGTACATAAATGCAGCTACTTCAGATTTCAAACTCACAGGAAATATTTTAAAACAACATTGCAGGACAGTCGCAAATAAAAACAGAAAACATCTAAACTAATATTTACTATATTCCTATCTGTATCTAAAAGAGATACTATGCCCTAAATCTTAGTTACAGCAAGGCAAGTGCAGATGGTGGTGATGATTGGATGTTCTTGCTAGGTCTAAGACTTCCCAAATTAATATCAAACATTACTGCTGGGCCAGCTTGGATGACATCACTCTGTCACCTGACTTCAGTTCCTAGGCTAAACAGAAACAGAGTTTAACATCTCTGTGTGAGAAATACACATCTCTCAGATCTTTGCAGCTGCTAGGAAGTCATAAAGCAATAAGACACATTTTACATTTGAAAGCTAGTAATTATTTATCTTTCAAAACAATACAAAAATTTCTAGCTCTAGACATTGTGTCTGCTACTGAACTGAAACTGAAAGATAAAATCTTTTGTTTATGGCCCAGCTATGAAATAACTTAACCTCAGCTATTCTTAAGCTTTGCAGGTTAATCTTCTATGTTCCAGCAAAGTATGCCGTGGTTACATTCTTGAAGCTTAGTACATAACATACAGTTCTGTATAAATCATATCAGTATTCACAAATGACAAAATTCCAGATAGCTGGGTTGGCAGCAAGACAACTATGTTTTACTGACCATGTTTTATAATTTTTCTTTGCTATGGATTTGCATACTTTGAATCTTGCTTTTTGTAGTAGATACACATTTTTTATGTTCTTCCATTTTCAGCCTACTGTTTCTTCCATCACTTACTTTTCAGCTTTGTTGTTGCTTTTTTGTTTTCTGAAGGCATGAGGCCAGATGTGAATAGCATGCTGATCTGGACACACCTTGAAGTAGTGCCTCAGTGAGTGTTAAGGTGATTGTCTATCATCCTGTGGTGAAATGACATGTTGAATCTTACCTGTCTATTCCTCATTGTGTACAAAGAGTTTCCAGTGATCACAGTGGATCTGGTCAAGTTACCTGCTGTCCATTGGTCCTGTACAGGGCCCTGTATGTGAATGTGAGGTCCATTCACAGAAAGCCTGGTATTATCTCCAACTTGTCAGGTGACACTAATGTTTCATTCATAACAAAGGCATGAATGAAAATGAACTGTGGTCAACACTTGTGGCTAAATCCATCAGTATGTCTGATGTTGTCTTGTCAGAAATTTGGGAAGCATATCTTTGTTTAAATAGGCCCTTGTGGTCATTGACCTAGTAAACACCTATGAACCTATGATGTTCATCATATTGATCACTGCTGCAGTAGCCTTAGCTATAAGGGCTGTATCCTGATAAGGATATAACAACCAGCCACCTTCCAAAGCTTCAGGGCACCTTCAACATACACAAACTGTCTGATGGCTAGAGCTGAACTAACTAAAAGACATGTTTGGGTGCAAAGCCCTTCAGAACTTTACTGCCATTAAAGATTATGTATGTCTTGAGGCTTTCGAGAATCGGTGGTTGGCTTGTGCTGAGCACATAAGTTCCCTTCTGGGGGGAAAAAACTTCCATTAAATACATTTTGTTTAATGAAATTGAAAACCATTTTTTCTGTACAGAAATTGTGTTTATTTTAATTTGTAGGGCTGACAAAGTGGTTTAAAGTGCTTTTTACTGTATTGTCTGTGAAAAAGTGACTTTAAAAACTTTTAGTTATTACTGGCATTTGCGGCTTCTTTTCCCTGGGAAAGAGGCACAATTTTTGTCTTGACCGTGGAACAATTTGTCAGTCCCATGCTTCATCCTTTTTCCTGCCACAAAAAGGAAAAGTTAAACAAATAGCCTTTGCCATCACAGCAGGGTAGCAGTTTGCCTCAGCTTCAGGGGTGGCTACTCTGCTGTGGCCATTGGTTTCATCTCGAACCACTCCTATTTTACCCAGGATCCCTCTGGAATAGCACCTACAGCCACTAAGGACCAGGGGATAGTCACATCTTCTATGGCTGTTGGGGTCACCTTGGTGGCTTCCCTGTTTTATCAGAATGCTGTCCTCATCCACGGGGAGGCTGCTGTTGCCATTAATAACATTGTTGGTCCATTATCTTGTCAAAATGTACTCCTCCTCAAATTGTATGTAGGAGTAGTTTACTGGATATGGCTCAGTGTTTAATTTAGGCTATTAATCCTTATATAGTAGTTTCTGGTAAAAGAAAGAGGGATACTTCCTTTCCTATAGAGATTCAAGATTCCAAATCTGGACAGGAGTATGAAGGGACAGATGCAGTTTTTCTCCTCAGTTTTATGATTCAGACTCCAAGGAGAGCCCAGTTTCTGACTCCCCCTGTGTGTGGCGGGGGTTCTCTTTCTCTGAGGCTATTTTTAGTGTGTGCCAGTGTTTTCAGTGGGGGAACACAGAGCCCTTAGAAAATACCATAAGCTGCTACAGAAGGAATCAAGAACCTGCACCCTTCCTCCAGTTATGTCAGCTTTGGAGGATGTGTGTGTTACCACCTGCAATTTTCCTAATGGTCATCCATCTGTCCATAAAAAGGCAGATAGGATGTGTAATGTTCCTCAGTCTTAAGTTTTTTGTACACTCTTTCCAAACCTGATCCAGCAGCTGTAGTTTAAGTTAATCCCTGTTAGTCTGATCCAATTCTTTCTGATAAGGATTGAAATATTATTGATAAGTCTGGGGAAAAAGTGTATGCTTCTTTGATTTATAGAATTTTAAACTATCAGTCTCATATGTTAAGGTTTGCTCTGACTAATTGTTAAAGTATGAGGAATGTTTTATCTGCAGTTTCTTCTTATGAGGAAACCTCTGCTTTAAATAATTTAATTTCTTACATTATTCAAATCACTACTTATTGTTTGTAATGTGTGTATGACTCTGTTGATTACTTATTTCAGGGCTGTGGCCCCAGTACTATTTAGAAGAGGTCTGCGAGGCTGAGTTCTCAGAACCTGACAGATAATATTAAAAATGAAAATTTAAATTCCCCTTTGGACAGAGTTTTAGCTTTTGGCCCCTCTGCTGTAGAGGTGATCAAAAGTGTGATGAAAGGAGTAAGCTGACACAGGGAATATCTAAAAGTTTTCAACCCTCCTTTTACAAGTTTTCCAAGGGATTCTCTACCTACTCATTTGCTTTTGGTAAGAAACAAAATGAAGAGTCACAGTAAAATGCAGGTAAACAGACATTTAAGAAGAAATGGCAAGGGGATTCCACTAAGAATTCTGGAAACTCCCAAAACTAAGGAGAGTCCAGTAAGTCAGACTGGCTAAGAGACTTTGTTCACCTTTCCCACCCTAGCAGCTCCTTTTTCTTCCTGAAAATCTGAACCTCTACTTTTCTTTTTGGCAACAGATAGTTTCATACAAATGGGTTTAGAAGATTATTCATCACGGTTACAGATGTCGTGGGAGGAAAGTCCTCCATTACAGGGGTAATTAATTATCTCCAGAACAGACTCTTTCTACCTCTCTTTCATCACATGCTGCCCCAGGGAATGATAGAACCACTTCCTAAATGGGAAAAAGGTTTTATTCAAGGATGTTTAGTGCCAAAGAAAGAAAGAAAGAGAATCTGCTTGGAGACCAGGTCAAGATCATTATTTCCTAAACCTGTTTGTGATAGTGCCCAGATTCAGAGTGATGTCACTCTACAACCTGTTGCCTCTTCTTTTTAATTCAAGTTTCCTTGTGACATTAGATTTAAAACATGCTTATCACATTCCTTTTCATCCAGACTTCAGGTGTTTCTGGAGTACATTATCAGTTCTGTGCCTTACCCTTTGAAATATCCACTGCACCAAGAGTGTTCAACAAGTGTCTAGCTCCATTTGTAGCTCATTGCAGTCTACAGGGTATCCACATTTTTCCTTATTTAGATGACTTGCTTATCTTTGCAAAATCTTTCTCAAAGTGACAGGAATATGTCTTTTGAGTGAGAGATCTCCTAAACAAGCTGGGATTCCAAGAGAGCATTCAAAAGTCTTTCTTGAATACTTCTGTCAAGATTGTGTTTCTAGGATGTCAGCTAAACACCACAGGTCAAAGAGCTTTTCTTCCACTGGAAAAACAGATCTGTATCTAGAGCTATTTCTATGGTTTTCCAGTCAGACTTTGATCACTGCAAGGGAATAGGTTAGGATTTGGGGTCACATGACTTCTATGATTCTCATGATACCCCTGGCAAGACACCACATGCAAAAGATACAGTAGTATGTAAAGTCTTTTTTTTTCTCAACACCAACACCCCTTGTCTTTTCAGATCCCAGTGCTGGGGTTTTATCAGAAGGGAAATCTCTTAGTAGAGACAGCCTAAATCCAGGTTTCCCCTTCCTACTCCTTTCCTGTTTGAAAACAGCCAGCCTCCACAGACTTTTATTGGGGAGCAGTTACAGGAGGGATAAAAATGCAAGGTCTGTGGGACACCAAGAACAGACACAAGCACATAAATATAAAAGAAGTGATTTCAGTGATCAAGGCACTCATCTCTCTGAATCATCTTTGATCTCCCGGACCTCTTCTAGTTGTTACAGACAATACCACAGTCATGTGGTACATCAACAAGTAAGAGGGAACAAGATCGTTCCCCTTCTGCAGACTAGCCACATTAGCTTGGGATATAGCTTCATAGCACTGTCTCACTCTACATGCATCTTACATTTCATCAGATCAAACCTGTGTAACAGACGAGCTTTGCAGGACAAGAGCACATTCTCATGAATGGAAACGAGATTGGGGGTTTCCAAGATTTGAACCACCTGCTGAGAGTTCCTTAAGTAGACCTCTTTGCCTCCTCTCTGAATAGTTAGCTGGTAAGATTCTGCTCCAGAACTCCATGCAAGAAGGGCCTGGAAGACAAATACGTTTTCTTTTCCATGAATGGAAATGTTTCTGCACGCTTTTCTACCCTTTTCCCTATTATCCAGAGTAATTGTGAAGATTCAGAAGAAATCCCCCAAGATTGTTGCGGTGACTCCCTTCTGGCCTAGGAAACTGTGGTTCTTCCTTCTTTTGGAAATGGGCAGGGGCAATTACCACAAGCTTCCTCTCAGACTGGATTTACTTACACAAGAACAGGAGTGTTAGATACACCCCGACACCAAACAACTTCATTTGATTGCCTGGATAATATGGTCTAAATTCCCTTTAAACACCTGTTTACTGAGGATGTGCAGCAGTTAATGGAGACTGACACTAGAAAATCATATATTACCAAGTAGAAAAGGTTTTCTAGTTGTTGCCAACAACATAACCAGCACCCATTCAAGGCCAGTTGTTCTCTGGTTTTACAAGATTTGTGAGTTACTATCCAATGGCCTTTCTTACTCCTCTATCAAAGTTCATTTATGGACCATTTCAGCATGTCTGCCCTGGCTCCTCCTCTTTCAGTGCAGTCTCATGTCAAAATGTTTTTGAAAGGGGTTTTGCATTAGAGGCCTCCAAGAAAACCAGTGACCCTTCCTTAGATCTTAATTCTGGTTTAGAGAAGCTAACAGTTGCTCCATTTGAACCAGCTAACCTGGCTGACTTGCGGTTCTTAACATGGAAAACAGTTTACTGATCTGCAAGCTCTTATGGTGAGCCAACCCTATCTCATTTTCCACAGGGAGAGGGTTTCTTTGAGAACTAATCCTTTTTTTTCTTTTTGAGAACTAATCCTTCTTTTATGCCTAAAGTGATATCCAAGTTTACTTTAGGACAAACTATTCATGTGTCCATTTTCTTTCCTGAACCCAAAGATGAGGGATAAAGGATACTCTATATCTTAGATGCCCACAGACAACGTAGGTACTATCATGACAGAATTAAATCTTTAAAACATTCAGATCAGTTGTTCATTTCTGTGAAGGGAAAAAGAAGGGACAACTTGTGTCAAAACAGACTGTTTCCAAATGGTTGTCTAAGGCTATTACCATTTGTTATATTCCGTCACAATTAAACTATTCGAGGCAGAGTCAAGGCCCACTCTACCATGGCCTTGGCTCCATCTATGACTTTTTGGTTAGGGCTGGATTCTAGAAGTATTGTAGAAACTGCCACTTGGTTCTCTGTACATACTTTTACAAAGCACTACAAACTTGATTCTTTTCCTAGATCTAGATCAGTTTTTCCAAGGGTCATTCTCCAGGGGCTGCCGGGCTCTTTTCCTTCCTCCTACCAAATGTAGTAAGCTTGTGTAATCCACCTGTATAGCTAAGGCTACTGCAGCAATCATGAATATGATGAACATAGTACATTTGTGTAAATAAACTTACCAGAACATTCGATGTTAGAATGATCACTGCTGCAGTAACCCCTCCTTCCCATCCATCCCCCTTGTTTTTGTGTGTTGTTTATGCCAGAGTGTGATAATTTCTTTGTTCCTAACATCGGCCTTTCAGGGCTCAGCCTCTCTCTCTCTCTTGGCAGTTTGGGTGTGTGGAAGGTGCTCTGAAGCTTTGGAAGCTGGCCAGCTGTTATATCCTTGGCATATATAAACCATATAGCTAAAGGTACTGAAGCAGTAATTATCTGAATATCTACTGTTATGGTAACTTTACTTATACAACTGTACTTTATCCGATATCCTAAATGAAACAGTACTGGGACTGTTGCATGTTGTAGACAGGAATTGCAGAAGGTGAAAGTTGGTAGTGTGAATTTCAACTCTTCTGAGCATATTGTAGATGCAAAAAATAACTATAGGTTTCTTCTTATCTACAATCCATTCAGCTTTGCTCAGACTTTCCTAAGAATTCACTGATTATCTCATTTATGTTGTATTATGTTACTGAATTCTTTTGGTTCGTGCCAACTTCATTATGAAGAGATTTGTGATTATTCAGGTTATTTACATGGCAAACCATGAAGTGGTTCGTACTCTGGACTTGATCTTCCAAGTGGGTATGAAGACCTTTGACTTAAAGTTGAGACTGATCTCATGGTCTAGTCATTTTCTGGTTTGCTTTGATGTGTAGCTCCTCTAAATGTGTAACCCATTAATCTTGAACTGATGTGTTAACCTTTGTGTAACAAGTCTGTTTTTCTTGAGCTGCTGTCCCCATCTCGTCTGCATCCCTTTCTTTTCAGGCAGTTTAAGACATGGTCGATTATGAGCTCTGCATTCTGAGACAAGCTTGTTGACCTCTGAAACTGTCACTATCACCTCTGGAATGACATACTTGAACTTTATAAACAGTATGATAACTATCAGTCTGAGATTTCTCTTAAGAAGTCAGAGCTTTTGTCAAGAAATTTTATTATTTACTCATATTGGTTACCAGTAAAGTTTGACTGAATAGGTGCCCATTTTCAGTGGAGTCTTGGGGAGAAAATCTCCAAAAGTAGTATAAAAACATTTTAAGAATAATAATTTTGCAATCTTCAAAAATAATAAGTAATTATATAAAATTAGACATAATGTGAAAACATTGGTTAAGAATATATACTACTTATATAACAATGATTTAATACTTAGATACATTTTAGGCAGTTTAGAGAAATTAAATGCTAGTATAATAGAAACAGGAATTGCAATATGAAGTGGGACAAAAAACAGAGTTATGGCATATTTAGATAAAGAGTCCGGGGAACTAAATCAATTAAAGTAAGGAAGCTGAGTGAAGAAGGGGAAGTAAGGCAGTATAAGATATGAATAGGGTTTAAATCAGTTCTCTGAAAATACTTTTTAGTGAACAGTCATTCATCGACTGTCATTCAGCGAAAATCACTTATGCGATTTGTTGAAAATTCCCAGTGCAAAGAAACACTTGCCCTGCAATGGAACCACATGTTCTAAATCTAACCCACCCCCCCAACTATATATATATATATATATATATATATATATATATATACCATCTCCGAGATCGCTCTACAGTAGAGAAAAGGGAAAATGTTTGCTGCAGGACAAGTATTTCTGTGCCCTGGGAGTATTCAGTGAATCGCAGAAGTGATTTTCTCTGAATATGGGTCAATGAATGCATGCTCGCTGACAAGTGTTTTCGGCGAACTGATATAGACCTGAATATATGATTGTTCATATTTAAGACTATAGTTTATCATGGGAGATGAGCAGAATAAATCTTTGAGTGGTTTTAAAGGACTATTGGGAGGGTATAGGGTATTGGCCTGATGCATACAACTAAAGTGTTCCAGGACTTAGCAACATGGCATGAGTATAGACCATGCCTAGCATACCGATAGGTTTGTGGACAGGGAGGAGTATTTGGTCACTGAATTGTAGTGACTGACTGGGAACATAGTCGTGTAGAATGGAATTTAGGGCAGGATAAGCAGATGTGCGCTGGATGATTTTATAGGTAGTAAGAAGGTCTATGTATGTTAGTTGATTGGGGTAATTCTATCCAGCTTATGCTTTTTAGTGCTATACAGTGGTGGGTTCTGAAAGAGGCACTTTGCTGCAAATTTAGCCACTTTATTATAACATTGTGCCAGTTTTGCTTTTTGTGATGTCTAGAGGTTAGTAAGGATGGGAGCACCACAAAGCTGTCAGGAAAGGCGATAAGTAGTGGAAAGTGTAGATCTGAAGTAGGGACTTCATTTGTCAGCAACCTTTGGGTCTTGGATCCGACTTCAGATCCGAGCCGGCTACTTATTTTACAGCTTATGGATCCGAACTCCTAGCTCCTCCCCTTACCCATAATCCCCTGCCAACCCTGATTGACCTCAGATCTAGTTTGCCGCTCTTAGAAGAGACAGCTGGATTTCAGAGCTCCTGGCGACTTTCAGATAAGTCTTGAAAAAAACTTGTCAATATAGAAAATCTTTTTTGATTTCTTAAACAGTGTGTGTGTTTAGGATTCCCTTTTGTTAATTTTATTCATTTTTAGTGTAATTCCTCCCCTCGCTGGTTCGTAGAGTGTGTGTTGCTTGTATTTTTGGGGCCTGGTGTGTTTGTGTAGTTATTTTTTCTAATGTCGGAGGCCCCAAAACCCAGTTTCTCTAAGTGCACCGAGTGTGGCCATAAGCTTTCACCGGCGGATGGCCACAATCGGTGTGTTCAGTGCCTTGGGGTTGAACACCTGTCCTCAGGGTGTTCCATTTGCGCAGCATTCAACCCCAGGGCACTGAAAGAGCGGAGGTCGAAGTTGGTTCTGGCGGGACTTTTGCCCCGGGATCCAGCTTCGGCCTCCGGTACTCCCGTGGCTCCTCCTCAGTCCTTGGTGGTAACCACTCCTGCCCCCCCTTCCCCCGGCCGGGACTCAAACTCTCACTAAGACGCCGGAGGAAAGGGAGGCCAGGAGGGAGAAGCACCACAAGCGGCGGACCGAGGCCTCCGCTTCGGCCCCCCAGCTAAGCAGGCTTCTCCCTCCACGGCTTCCAGGTCCCCTCCTCCTCGGATCCGATCCCCTTGCTTTTCCACTGGACCCGAGGAGGAGGAGACCCGATCTCCATCGAGGTCATCGAGGCGGCATTCCCGGCCTGCCTCGGTGGCCTCGTCAAGATCTACTTATAGTCTTTCTGATGCAGACATGGACCAGATGATGAGAAGGTTCATCCAGGCCCAGCTGCAGATGGGAGTGCTCTTGCCTCACCCCCTTTGGGGGGGAGCTCGACGCCTTGTTTTGCCCCGATAGCTCCTTCTCCGACCCGCTTCCCGGGTTCGGAGCGCTCGGAGCCGGGCAGCGTTGGAGCCGGGGGTGTGTCGGCGCCGATAGTACTGGGTACTTCGGATCCGACCCTGCCCTCGAGTCTGTCGGGCCCTTCGTCGGATCCGACCGCTCGGAGCTGTGGGCCGAGCTTCAGATCTGAGGGATTCAGTGTGCCTTTGGCTCCGCCCAGGTCGGAGCACACAGGTCCTTCGGATCCGGTGGCCTTGGCGCCGGTTCCGATCCCTTCATCAGATCCGAGTGGGAGCCGGCTTTCGGATCCCAGGGAGAGAGGTTCCCCCTCGGCCTTCGATGTAGTGGAGAGGGCTCTGTTGAGAGCATCCAGACCCCCGGTCCTTGCATCGGCTCCACCCTGCACTCCCTCTCTGCTGGGTCAGGCTTCCATCACCCGGCCACAGGGACAGCCTGCTTCGATGTCCCAGGTTGTTCCACTGGAACAGGATATTGCTGGTGAGACCTCCTCAGAGAGTCCCCCCGAGGAAGTGCCTCGCAAGCATAAGTGTAAGAGGAGACACGTGGACTCCCCCCCGAGTCCTTAACAGAGGACACGGACTTGGATGAAGGGGAAGGCTCCCCAAGGTCACAAGGTCAAGGTCGAATCTGGACAACCTGAAGCTGACAGCTTGGCTGCTCCAGTTCCACTCTTAGTCAGGACTCCCGGCATCTCTTCACCAGTTAAAGCCATCTTGGTGGCAGCACATAAACCTTCCACTAGAAATATCGCAGTAAATGGAAGCGTTTTTCCATCTGGGCGGAACACCATAGATCCCTTCACAACTTCGTTGCCGTCCGTCTTGGATTTCCTCACCGGACTTTTTCAATGGGGAGCTAGCTGTTCTACTGTCAAGGTTCAATTAACAGCCATTTCTCATTATCATGTGGGACATGAGTCAGATCCCTTGATGACTGCGAAATTATGTAAAACCTTCCTCAAGGGTACCTTCCTGCTCAGGCCTCCTGTCAAGGAAGCTGTACCCCCTTGGGATCTATCATTAGTCCTTCAAGCCTTGACTGCCCCTCCCTTTGAACCAGCTGCCTCGACCATACTTAAATATCTTTCCTGGAAAACGGCGTTCCTTGTCGCCATCACTTCAGCGAAAAGAGTTTCCGAACTTCAGGCCCTTTGTGCGAAACCTCCCTACTTGATTTTTCATCAGGATAGAGTGTAGCTCAGGACCAGTCCCTCCTTTCTTCCTAAGGTGGCCTCAGAAACCAATATCAATCAGTCCATTAACCTGCCAGTTTTCTTCCCTAAGTACCAGAATAAAGGAGAATACAAGCTGCATTCCTTAGACGTGCACAGACAACTGGGTTTCTACATTCATAGGACTGCTGGTCACAGACAATCCGATCAGTTGTTCATTTCCTTTGCCAAATGCAATCTGGGTAAAGCTATTTCTAAGGTCACCTTATCACGATGGATTTCACAGTGTATTCTTCTGGCCTATGAAACTTCGGGGAGGCCCGCACCTCAGGGAGTACGGGCACATTCTACTCGCTCCATATCTACTTCTGCTGCCTTTAGATCTAGAGTATCTTTGGATGATATTTGCTCTGCAGCCACTTGGGCCTCATCTCATACCTTTATCAACCATTATAAGCTGGACATTATTTCCAGAGGGAGAGCATCCTTTGGCTCCGCAGTGCTCCGGAACATCCTTCCATGATGGCCGCCCAAGATTCAGGTAGCTGGGGACTCTGTCCCAAAGGTTGCTGACAAATGAAGTCCCTACTTCAGATTAAGAAGTTATGTACTCACCATAATGTTCCATCTGAGTAGGTGACTTCATTTGTCTGTGACCATCCCCCCCTCCTTCCCCCTGGCCTTCAGAAGTCTATTCTTGAATGTCCTTTCTTGGTCCCTTTCGGGACACTTTTGGTCTGAGATTTGATATAAGGGCAAACTTGATCTGAGGTCAATCAGGGTTGGCAGGGGATTATGGGTAAGGGGAGGAGCTAGGAGCTCGGCTCCATAAGCTGTAAAATAAGTTGCCGGCTCGGATCCAAGACCCAAAGGTTGCAGACAAATTAAGTCACCTACTCAGATGGAACGTTATGGTGAGTACATAACTTCTTATTTTAGTTGCATTGGTGAGAAGGTTTTTTTGCTCTGTAAAGCATCCCTAGTTTTGGTGAGTTTTGGCAAAACGTTTTGGTAAGGTCATACAGACAGACTGGCTTTGCTCCTTAAGTTGGTTTACAGGCTGTGCAGCCCACAGAACTTGAACATTTCAGAAGTTTGCGTGAGCCATTCAGTTTTTCACTAAGGTTGATGCTGTTAGCATTGCCTCCTAATGGTGCCCCAGACACTGAATTTGCTGCAATCTTGCAATGTTCCTTGCAGACTTGGGGGGGGGGGGGGTGAAGTTCCCATTTGTGATGAGTTCATTGCTGCGGTTTCATGTATGTACTTAACCACAAGAGGCAGTTCCCTAGTATAGGAGACTAAAGCCCTGACTACCACTTAGCCAACCCAGGCTCAGTTGCCAGTTTGATTGCTTTAGAAGGTGACAAGAAAAGAGAGGAATGATGAAATGGAGCTTGTTCACCTTTGCCTGGAAAGAGGATTGAGGAGTTGCTGGCTCTATATAGAATTCCTGGTGGAGATTAGAGATCACTGTTGGTGCTTTGACTTCAAGTAGGCCAGGGCAGTTGATAGGATGCTTCTCATGAAAGTGGAGATACACCCACTGCATGGTGTCTTTGCGAGTCATAGTGGGTTTTGCACAAGGAAAATGTTAGGGTCTTAAAACTAAAAAAAAAATTAATGTGTATCATCTCTAGTAGGACTAAATGGGCTACAGGGTTGTCACCTGCATGAAGAATGAGTGATATAAGTAGGTAGTTGAGAGATTTGAAGGTCACAGAGGTTGTGAGCAAAAATAGAACAAAACTCACCGTATATGGTTCACAACTTGTGGGCTATCCTTCCAGGTAGCTTTAACCTGCCTGTGTCTGCTGGATTCAGCTATTTATTGGGTTATGAAGTCCTCCTTTGTTTATGTAGTGTCCTGTTCATTTTAAAGGATGATTTAATTATTTCTGTCCCCAAGAATTCTACATTGGATTCCAGTGGTCTTGATTAACTACTGCCATATTTCTAATTTCTCCTTTGTCATGAACGTGTAAGAGATAATAATTTATATGCAGTCTAAATCTGAGTCTTGTGTAACTAATGACCTTAGTGTTCCATATCTTGAACAGTGCATATTTACTAATAGATGATTTGGAGATTCTCAACCAATGGTTATCTAGTAACTTGGTTCCATGGAGGAAAGAGATGGAGCTCTGACTCTGACCTGAGAAACTGGGGTTTGATTAACGGATCCCTGCACTGAAAGAGCCAGGAAGGGAGGGGAAAGAATAAAGGGAACTTGCCTCTCCCAGGAAGACAAGTGTGATGTGGGAGCTTGGGATGGTGGGATTTCTTCAGTAGACTAGGAACCCACTTCTCATACTTCAAGGAAGGTGAATGGAGCTGCATGCTGGCAGTGTCTTTTGAGAAAGTGAGGGGCGACTAGTGCAGACAAGCTACTATACACACCTTCCCTTGTATAGCTAAGCACGTGCAAGGGTCATGGACCACAGCAGAAAACTCAAACCATCCCTGATGGCTGTGTCAGTATAACAACCCCTTGTCATCTGTCTCTCTGGTGATGAGGTGTAAATGATGGATCAGTAAACCAAGAGTGGATCTGATATTTGGCATGCAGTGGAGGCAAAAAGAAATGGCTATCTAGTAATCCGTTGACGCTTAATACCTCAAAGACTGAGACCATGGTAGTGTATACTGCTTTTTGAGGTTCTTCTGTTGCTGTTTTGCTTCTTTATATCATTCATGTTGGAAACAAAATGAGAAAGTATAGCTGTGGAGTGAAATCTGGGCATGATCCTTGGTGATCAGCTGGCATTTTAATGCCAGTCATCAACCATTATTAAATCTTCTTGTTCCCTTTTGACGAATGTCGTAGTATTAATCATCTGATACTGCAGGAGAATAAATCGATAGTTCCAGACTAGACTTCTGCAACATTTTTTACCTGGGCTTTTCTTGGTTGCAGCTGATGAAAAACTGTGCTAGATGATTATTCACTGATAACATAGTATCCCCATGCTTCAGGGAGTACATTGTGTTATAATTAATTTTCATATTATCTTTAAGATATTGGTATCGATTTTCTTAGCCCTATATGATACGAGTCCCCCTACCTGAAAGAGTTGATTGTGCTTTACAATCCTTCTCGGGAGGAGTGCCCTACTCCTAGAGGCTGCTAATAGTATGAAGAATGTGGCTGCAAACATCTTGGATGCATACTTTTGCTTACCAGGGTCTGCACCTCTGGAATATACAGACAGACATTTCCTAAGCCCCATCATTTTCATTTAGTCTGTTTAGATGAAAGATTTTTTGTATTAATCAGCTGGTTGCCCTTTTCTTTATGTTGTTTATCTATTATTTTCTAGCATTTAAATTTGTAACATGCTTAGTGTTTAAACATAACTACATTTGAAGTTAAAGCAATTGTTTCCCTCACTGGAGTACTACTTTTTTAAGCCAGCAATTCTTTAGCATCTTCCACTATGACCATGACTGCTCATGGTCCATATCAATAGCCTTGCCTTATCTGTGGCCTGCCCATAGGTAAGGAGTCAAAATACCAAGACCTTATGTCTGCACATTGCTGTTCAAAGTGCACAACTCACTAAATGTTTGGACTGTGTTGAAATAAATCAGAAGACCTTAACTTGAAATTCCCTCGCACTTGCATGATAAAAAAATGAACTGCTCGAGAACCTGAAGACTGCAACAAAATGCATGCACAGTGACTGGAGTCATTGTTGCCAGTAGCAGACGACAGCTGTTTCCCTCTCACTGCAATCATACCAGGAGTTTTGACATTTTTACAGGACAGTTTCTTAGCATTGGGGATGTACTGTAGCTACAGATGTCACTGTATTCATTTCAGAATTAAACTTCAAGGAAAGTCAGCCTTAAGAAATGTGGATGCATTTGGAGCCATAACTCCATATTAATGTCCTGCAGCTTAGAGTATTTTACCTATCATGTATAGGTAAGAGACTTATTGGTTCTAGGCTGATAATGCAGCTGAGTTTTTTTTTTTTACATCAACAAACAGTGTGTGTGGGGGGTCTGACTGTCTTTCATCAAGGGATGGAGCCCTGACTGTGACCCAGATGACCTGATTTTGATTAACAGTTCATGCTCTGGGGAAGCGTGGTGGTGGTGGTGGTGGTGGGGGGGGGGGGGGTGGTGGTGGTGTAAGTGAGTAACCTATGTAATTTTTCCCAGGAAGAACTGAGAATCTATGTGCAGTCAGGGCATGCCTTGTTGGAGCCTGGAACATACCTCCATAGTTACAGGAAGGCTACTACCAAAGGGGGCATATGAGAAAGCTGATAGCATGGATGGTGATACCTGTGTTATCATGCACCCAGATATGGTTTCCATTCCTAAATTGCCTCTTTTAGCTTACATATATGATGCTGCCAGCTCTCATCCCTCATAAGGGATGGGGGGAGAGCATGTTTTAGACTCAGTAGACCATGAGGTCATTCTGTTCATGAAGAGGGAGGGAGTGCCCACCCACAGGTCACACTAGGATTGTTAATCAACTCTTTAAGGTAGGGGGGCTCATATCATATAGGGCTAAGAAAAATCCAGTTTGGATTGGGATGTAGGCAGATAATGGCAGGGGGTAAGGGAGACCAGAAATAGACAATTAAAAAAAAATTAACAAATAGTTGAGCACAATGAGCAAACATTTGGAGGTCTGCTCATAATTGCATAGCTTTGTGAGAATGAGTGGTGATATGCAACTTATTACTTCTAGCCTACCTTCTTCTTCATATGCAGAATTCTTGATAAACCTGAGCATGTCAGGTCAGGAACTTATGAAAGGGCAGAGCTCACCTGATGGACTGAGACAAAGCCTGATCCTGACATGGTCTCAAGATCCAGCAGTACAGAGCTGCTTAACATTTGCTCAGTCAAGTCTGTGATTTGGATTTTTCTAATTAGATGCTTTGCCCTCCACTTTCTGAGATGAAGTTGTATGTGCATCTTCTGTCTATTTTCTCTCATGATATCTAAGCCACATTTTACTTTATGGAACTTTTTGATATGGAGCCACGTCATGGTGGTTCATTTGAACATCATATGCTTGAGATTACATGCATGGTTGCTAAGAACTGACTTTAGACAAATGTATGTCAGACCCCGTTTCACAAATATTATTGGCTGCTAGGAAGCCAAGAACTATGTCCACTTATTCTTCTAAGTAGTGTTTTGCTGTATGTATGTATTGGAGATTTCTGAAGGTCTTGCAGATGTCTTCCATCCTTATCTATTTGTTACCTTTGCTGGAGGTAAGCCTGCCTTGTTCAGCTGCCAAAATTAACTTTTAACATTCTTTTCTTTGCACCACATCACTGATGTCAGGCCACTGGCACAAGGAAATGTTGTAAATATCTTTCCCTGAAGGATACAGCACATAAAAGCCTATCAGAAATCCATGTCTTGGTTAAGATTTAAAATCTCTTATAAAATATTTGTCTCTCCCTCAGCTCAGACTTTTTTTTGTGTTTTATTTTAGAAAGTCCTACAAGCTTTTGCCTCAGAACCAAACAACTTCAGACTTTAGAACAGAAGCCACTTTTCCTGATCTTATGTCATGATAGCGTCTTAATCCACACAAACTCTAAATTCTTTCTCAGTTTGGGGTCAGAATTCACTCTAAACACATAAACCTGGTTGTTAATTTACTGGTTTATTGCCTCAACTTATGTAATAGGTGAGGAACTTTAATGTGCATCTTGACTGTCTAAAGAGTGTCCGGACAGTCTGATTCTCCTACATGTTACAGCTTAATAATAGCTGAGCTATTATTTATTTATTTTTTTTTTACTCTTATCTTTAACCATAGGTACATTATGGATCTTTAACCATAGGCACTAAACAGCCTACAATTGCCAAGTACCTTGCAAAGGTAAGGGAAAACAGCTCAAACTTTACAAAAAAGCACTTAACAGGCATGTCCAAGGGTCAGCTTCTGGTGATTTCTCCTGTCCACCTGGTGAATCTGGGCATACTGGGGCAATGCGGCAACTGCCTCATGTACACAGACAATCCTCTCCTCCTACCACCCAACACTACAACCTGTGAGAGATGCACTTACATAGCCAAACTGGAAGCAAAGCTCCCTCCGGTCAAGATTGTGCTAGACAGTCAAGAGGAGAAGGTTAACACCTGCATTACACCTCTAGCAACTCATAGCTGTTCAAAACCAACACCCACACATAGCAACACTAAACCCACATATGTGGATGCCCTTAACATTAACCTGTCCAAGAAACAAGGACCTCCAAAGCCGAAATGCAAGCAAACACCAGTCACAACCAAAGTGACACATAGCTCACAACACCAGTGTGTCACCCAACAACAGCCCCTAAGGCAAGACAATGTACCCAACACTTTAGTCATAGGTGACTCTGTAGTCAGGCACACTGATGTCCCACTCACCAGGCTGAACAAGGAGAAAATTACAGTCAGCTGCCTGTTGGGTGCCAGGATCCACCACATAACGCATGCACTCAAGTCACTCCACAACAAGTACAAATACGACTCTGTCATTGTCCATGCTGGAGTGAATGACTTGAGACGTACCTCCCTGGACTACATGAAAAGAGACATGGAAGAGCTGTTGGATCATATGACCCTAGCTCTGAGTAGCATCCTTCCTTCGCCCAGAATGATACCACAGTATAAGGACAAAATGATTGACTTCAACAATTGGCTAAGCTTCTGGTGTCATTCAAAGGGGATCCAGTATTTTTCTGCCTGGGAAGACATGATCGACAAACCACGATGCTTTGCCAGAGATGGTCTTTACCTGTCACCCCTGGGATTCAGGTTACTGGCTAAAGCTCTTGCCACCCCTATAGTGCCTTTTTTAGGCAAGGTTCAAAGGATAAAACCACCACCGTAACAGATACAAGCATGCAAAATCTGAAGGTAATGCTACTCAATGCTAGAAGTCTAAACCTCAAAATGCACTCTCTCGAGGCACTCCTAAAAATGGAGAACATCGATATCTGTGCAGTGACTGAGACCTGGTTCAAGGCTCCAGAGAGCACCCCTGCAATACCAGGCTACAATTGTTACCACACTTTTCGGCCACAAAACCAAGACCGAAACACTGAAGGTGGAGGAGTGTCCATATTTACCAAGGATATTCACACCTCCAGGCTAGTTGCCCAACACAATGCATCTGAAATTCTCCAGGTTCAACTAACACTAGGTAAGACTGCAATCCAAAATGTAGCTTGCTACAGATCCCCCACCATACCCCAAGATTCTCACTACACCTTCCTAAACATACTGGAAAATATTAAGATACAACCAAACACCCTAATACTGGGTGATTTCAACTACCCTGCCATTAATTTGGAAAACTACTCGGTTACCAACTCCTTTTCCCAACGGTTCTTGGAATTCATAAATTCCAAAGCCCTGGATCAACTAATCCATTGTCCCACCAGGGGCTCCAATATCCTAGACCTGGTCATTACCAACATGGGAGATAGATGCTCTACACCAGTGGTCACCCCCTCATTGGTCAGGTCTGACCATAAGCAAATCACCCTTGACATCCACATCCCACCCCCACCCCCCAGTAAGGAAACCTCCTTAAAAAACTTCTCCAAAGCAAACTTCATACTACTGAAGTCAGAAGTGACAAACTTCACAACACCCACGCAGACAGGATCTGGAAGTTCAACTGCAGAATCCTACACTAAGGCACTGTATGAGCACATCCACTCGTGCATGAATCGTGCCATCCCAAATAGAACCAAAATGCTCTTCTCCAAAAAAAGGAAGCCAATCTGATGGTCCTCTGCTATAAACAAACTACACAACAGAAGGAAGAAACTGCTGCAGAAAAGAGAAAAATCCCAGGATGCAAAACACACCCTCACCAGCCTCAGTAAGAAGCTGAGATCCCTTATAAAATCCTCAAAAGCTAGTTACGAAAATAAAATTGCCAAAGATTCCAAAGACAGCCACAAGGCATTCTATAGTTATATCAAGAATCTATAAGGCAATGCTCAGATCTGCTCTGAGCTACAACAGAATGGCATTAAATATACTGATCCCAAGGATGTTGCCAATATCCTGGCAGATCGATTTAGTGCCAACTTCACCCCTCTCTCACCCCCCCCCCAAAGGGCCCATCTCAATACCAAAAGATTGCCAAATTCCGATAATCACAGCCACACAGGTAGAAACAGCACTCTCCAAAGCTAAGAATACAGCATCCATGGGACCAGATGACATCCCGGGCTGTGTACTACATGAACTACAAAATGAACTGGCACCCCACCTAAGTGTCATGTTTAATCATAGCCTCACCTCAGGCTGAGTGGCGCACAGCTACAGTTATCCCGCTCCACAAGGGAGGATCCACCTTGGATCCCGGGAACAACCGTCCCATCAGTCTGACAAGCCTGATCTGCAAGGGCATGGAACGCATTATCATGGAACTTATAAACAAAGACATTGGCAACCTTCAAACACTGGACCCCACCCAGTTTGGGTTTGTGAAGGGCCGATCTTATCTCCTGAATCTGATTGATTTCTTCAAATCGGTCTCCAGAGCTGTGGACGAGGGTAAAGCGGTCCACACAGCCTATCTGAACCTTGCCAAGGCCTTCAACACCATCCACCACTCTGGAATCATAGATAAACTTACTAAGCTGGGCATAAATCCCTACGTCACTCGATGGGTTGCCAACTGGCTTACTGACAGAACCCAGACTGTAAAAGTAGCCGACTCCAAATCCAGCTCCAGACAAGTGACAAGTGGTGTACCTCAGGGTTCAGTCCTGGGACCACTCTTGTTTGACATCTACTTCTCTGAAGTACAGGCCAACACTAAGGGACTCTGGCTAACAAAGTTTGCAGATGACTGCAAACTGGGAGCCATTATTGAATCCCCAAAGGATGTGGATATTCTACAAAAGGGTCTTACAGAAACAGATGCCAGGTACCAGAGCCATGGGCTCAAGCTTAATGCCAAGAAATGTATAGTTATCCCCTTTGGAAAAAAACATGTACCCATGAACTACCACATAAGTGGCAGGCCACTAAACATCGAAAGTGTGATGAGAGACTTAGGGACACAAGTGGACAGTGGTGTCACTTTCGATAACCACATCGCCACAACAGTCAGAAAATCCTTCTATGTGGCACACCTCATCACTAAGGGCTTTTCATCCAGAAAAAAAGAAGTAATTGTCCCACTGTACTCATCCCTCATTAGACCCATTATAGAGTATAATGCCCCATTTGGTATGTACCTCACAAGACATCTGCAACAGCTGGAAAGGCCACAGAAATACCTCACTAAAAAAATCGCAGGCCTAAAGTAGATGCCATATGCCGACTGTCTAAAAAAACTCCAGCTATACTCTGTGGCATATCGTCTACTCAGAGGTGATCTCTGCTTAACATACAAGGCCATGTCAAACCCTGAGCTGTTGGACATGCTCCACTTAAAGAAATCCCAATCCCTCAGAGCCACATGCTCCAGGGATATAAACCTTATCACCACAATGAATAAAACATGCTGGAGGGATAGGTTCCTGACCCAGAGACTCCCCATACTCTGGAATAGACTGCCAATACATGTCAAGCAGAGCGCCTCATTGGCCCTCTTCCGAAGGAACCTTGATGATTGGATGGGAGATAGGAAATTCACCCCTGGGATCATGTCAGTCACCCTGCTAGACAGGGGCCCAGAGAAGTAAATATTGTGGGAAGAAATTTCCAGGGAATTGTTCTGGCTAGGCTTGCATAGGCCTTAGGGCCGATAGCCTAGTACCAACCTATGAAGTGACTGACAGGCATTTCTCCTAATTTACTCAACCATTTGATTCCCCAAATGTGAAAGATGTATGGCCTTTTCATGCCTCCTTGGGGGCAGGGGTTGAATGCTAGGAGAGTGGTACCTTCATCCACCATGGGTAATTGAGATTTTTCCATCTTAAGCCCTGACCTTTCCAGCTGCTCATGTCTGCAACATCCCTAAGGGCTGGCATAGAGTGAGTGTCTGTGATTGGTATGTCTCCCCTTCGTCCAATCTAAAGACACTACAGGTCCCCCTCTCCACCTCAGTGCTGAACTTAAAAAAATTCCTCCACTCCAGATCTTGCCACACAATAGACCACATCTCCTAGGGGGTGCTAAACCTCTAGCCTAACTCTCTCTGAACTCCTAACACTTCTTAAATCCACCTGCCCGTTTTCCCTGCCCTGACTTTCCTTTACCACACAACATTTCCACATGAAATGTAATCACGAAAAATGTACATTTCTATCATAATTGTTGCTACATCTGTTAACTGCTGCTATACTTTTTTAGTTATATATTGTTGCATTCTATTTTATTTTTCATATGTACAGTTTACTGCCTTTCTGTTCCATTTTTCTTTCTGAATTATTTCACCTGGTCAGTATCTGAAAATGATCAGTTGTGATGTACTACCCCAGTAAACAAATGTAAAATAAAAACAAATAAAATGTCCCACTCTTAGCATTACCCTCTTGAAAGGCAAGCCTCTCTGTTGATCTACTGTCTCTGAGAGATTGCATCAGCAGTTTGTATACAGAGATGTGCTCCTTACTCTCCTCCTAGAGAGGCAAGTTGTCATCCCTCTCTCACCCTGGATGACTCCTCCTGTGCCCAAGCCACTAGATGAACTCTGGTCATCTGAGCTTTATCCCTTGCTGCCAGTATAGCTGGCCATGTTTCTGAACTATCTGAGCTGTCTTTGTTGAAAAAGTGCCCCCTGTCCTTCCCATTTTTATTACTTTCTTAAGGCCTGGGTTGTAATAACACTGAAACAGCAGTCCCACCCCAACCAGTCAAGGTAATCAAGAGTGTTGTGTAACTTTCACTTTTAGTTTTTCACAGTTTAATCTGACACATTAAATATATATGACACCACTGTTTGCTTTACCAAATTGATTTGAAACAATTAAAAGGAAGTCAGCAATGTAACTTGTAGCAGTCACCTTAAAAGACACTGTAGTGCAGTCTGTCACATAAAAATAAGAAAAACAAATCCAAATTGTATCATCTGTGTGAAAAGTAGCTAAGTGCTTCTGTGGAGATATACAACCAATAAACAGTACCTTAACTTTTTTTTTTAATGAAAAAAAGATGCAATCTTCTTCTTCTTTTGGGCTTTTCCCGGTTAGGGGTCACCACAGCAGAACTCCGGTCCGCTAATGATTGGCAGTAGGTTTTTACAGTGCCGAGTTGCCAGCTCGACGCCCAACCTTCAATGAAGGCACGCCCATTCACGCATGTCTTTCAGAACGCCACTCGACTGCGGGGCGGACATGCAGACTCCACACAGAAGGCAATCCCTGCACTCCAGCCGAGTATCGAACAGGAGAACCTCTTGGTGTGGGGCAATAAGCTGAAAGCACTGTTTTGTTGTAACCTGAAGTAATCATTCAGAGCAATGGAATCATTGTGGAAAAGTGGAAAAGCTACACAATATATTTTATCATATCTGTGACAATTTTGCATGTTTCATTTGCCATACTCTCTTGTCATTGTACTAAGTCTTCTGCATAGGGCTCAAGATGCCACCACCCAAGAGGCTGTTAGAAAAGTCTCATCACAAGATTGCTCCCAAAGAAATACATGGGACTGTAGGTATAAAAAAACATGCACTTTCGCTGTGACAACACAGCAGGTTTTGTGCCACACCTTCTGGGACTTGGGAGAGGCATTCAGTGAATATAACAATCCTAGCAGGCACAGAAATTGATGCAAGACAAAAGGACATTCTTTTCTTCACATTTAGCCAGCCATCAGTATTAAAGATCTCACTTTAGATAGCCTTTTTCTAGGTGGCTCCATTCTGAAGGAAAGTCTGTTACTTTAGCCTTATGATAGAAATGAGCCATGAGATGTAGGCTGTTGGTCATAGAGATGATAGCGAAAAATACAATAAAATAGGGAAAAAATGTATTTGTAATTGTAATTCTATTGTGTTAGGAAATTAGAAGCATATGAAAGGGACAGCACGGTGTATTTGTGTGCTGATATTTATAGAATGGTAGTCAGAGAAGTTGGTGTAATTTGTATTGTGAGTGCTTATAATGTTTTTGGGAAGTTTTCTGTAGTTGCACTATAGTTAGGGTAGATAAAGCTTACTTATTTGTAAGGTTTATTTGAAAGCTGGTGTAAATTTGCTGAATGTCTTTATGTGAGATCCTGTTTTTTGAACCAAAAACAAAAAAAAATAGTTAGTCCAACGTATCAGAAAATGCTTTTTTAATGTGCAAAGCTTTCAGGTAAACAAGTAAACTTCCTCAGTGCTAACAAAAATTCTAAATAACGCTTATCTAACACACACAGCCAATTAAAATCAATCAAACATTAACATTTAAAGAAACAGTAGACATTGTCTCAAAACAGCATGCTTCATCCTAAGTACATGTTTAATTGATACAGTTTGGTTCAAACCAGGTGGACAATCAGCCTATAGCTGTAAAATCCACCTATACTCCTTATTTTCCAGTTTATTATTCATGTCACCCCATCTAATAGATCTATTAATAATATCAATCACTCTAAACTTAAATTGATGTGAAGAGTCAGTCTCACAAGCATGCTTAGCTAGGGAATTATTCATTATACCCCTCCTAATATCAGAATTATGCTCAATAATTCTCTCCTTCAGATGCCGTACTTATTTTTCAGCATAAAAACTTTGGCATTTCCTACAAGTAGCAAGATACGCAATGTGACTGTTGTTACAAGTAGCATACCATTTAAAAGTGTAAACAATATTAGTCAAAGGATGTGTAAAATCAGTACCCCTTTCAATAAAATTGCAGCAGTAACAGTTAAAACAAGGATAGGTGCCATATTTCGTAGATTTACTTCATCTTATGTTATTACTTGCATCTTTATAACACAACCGCTGTTTAAGATTGGAACAATTACAGTGGGTAAACATAGGTTTATCACCAATAAATAGTAATTCTGGCATAGCTCTTAATATTCCCCAATTCTCCTCCTAATCCCATCACTGCATCTGCTAAAAGTAGTTATATACTGTATAACGTTTTGTTTTTCAATAGTAGTGGGAGCTGATACCATTTTTCCCAAAGTATCACCAAAATACGATTTAGCTGTGGAATTCCTCGATGTTAAAACATCCTCTTTAACATTAGTTAACATTCCTGACTCGTAACCTCTCTCAACAAATGCATCTACTATATCATCAATTTGTCATAGATATTCAGTCATTTGTGCCTTGGCAATACCTTTAAATACATGTGAAGAATAAATACTTCTTCTATGTAAATATTTATTCCTATGCACATCCTGCTTAAAAACTGAAGTTTTTATATCAGACCCATCATACCTAATAGTCACATCTAAGAACTCTATCTTATTAGGAGAGTTGCGCATAGAAAATTAAAAAAATTAGTACTGTTATTCAAATAAATCAAAATTCTATTAATTCAACATCACTACCCTCCCAAATAAAAAAATACATCATGCAAACCTTTTAAAAAAGGTACCTTATTTGTATAATATTCAGGACCATTAAAAATATTCTCATTTTCCGATCCATTTAAAACCAAAGTTACTTAAGTATTTGCTAGAGGGGTACCCATGGCAACCCCTGGAACTTGATACTAGAACCTGTTATCAAAAATAAAAATATTATTTTCCAAGACAGCCCCCAACAATTCACATATATTTTCAATCTGTCTACATGATAGATGCCCATACTTGCATAGAATCTCTCTAACAGAATAAATTCCATAATCATTAGGTATCACAGTAAATAATGAATTTATATCAAGTACTGCCATTAAAAACTGTGTACAAGCTTTAACTTTTAACCACATACATAGTTGTTGTAAAAAGTTAGCAGTATCCTTGATATAGCTTTTAATATAATTAAGATAACCACTCAAAGCATTTTGCAGATTTATAGATATAGGTTCAGTGGTCCAACCCCTCCCAGAGACAAAAAGTCTAATAGGGGGTTCTTTATGGATTTGTGAATTTTGGGCAAAACATATAAAACTGTCATTACAGGATGGGATACTGTAAAATAAGTAAAAAGTTCAGCCGAAATATCATGCATCATTTGTAAGTCATACAGTAACATATTGACTTTACTAATATATCCATCAACCTGAACATTAGTTATCTCTTTAAAAGTCATTATATCCATTAAAATTAAATATACAGATGTCAAATAGTCAGCTTTATCCATAACAACATTAATGAAATTGCTAGGCAAAATATTAGAATCACTAAAAATTAATTTCAAATCTAAATTGTGTGTAAAGAGTTTTAAGTGTGTAAGTGCATTAGTCAATGTGTCAATAGTTGCAGGTATAAACTTCAGTCCTTTTTGTAATAAGGACAAATGATGTAGAGTTAGCTGCATACTACACAAATTAACAACAGATTGATTTATAGTACCTCATTTTGTGCCTTGTTCTGAGGTCTGGGACTGCTGCAGCTTCTCTCTCTGTTCCTGTGCTGCAAACACCCTCTGGATGTGGCACGCTACTTCTGTACTACTATGGTCATTTCAGCCGGACAACTTGTTTGGATTGCTGAAAAACTGAGGTAGAAATAATTTCCTGAACAATGGTTGGTATTCGTCTTGCTGAACTGTCTGGAGCTGAAGCAGCCTCAGAGCTGGCCAAAGGTGAGGCAGACCCAGCAGCATGTTGCTTAATGGTGACCTCCTGATTGATAGTTTCACTAACAGGGGCTGTGAACACAACTGCTGATCGACAAATTGGTTTCATTGTATTCATTGGAGTACTAACATCTAGTACCCTCACAGAATTTTTATCCACAGTTGTCCCCCAACTTGTTTTTTTTTCTTTTGTTTTTTTTTTGGGAAAAAATTCCTTAAAATAATTGAATTTTTAACAAAAAATTTTTTTTTGGGGG